>NC_084859.1:14461093-14785394 GCF_951802175.1 Populus nigra
TTTAAAAAATTACAGCTATCATGTACTTGCACTGTAAGAGATTGCTAACCACAAAAGAGGTAAAAACAAAAGAATATTACTTTGTTTGTTTTTGCGTTTCAAAAGTATTTTTTAAAAAATTTGAATTTATTTTATTTTTTTTCTTTACTTAAAATTAATATTTTTTTTTATGTTTTTAGATCATTTTGATACACTAATATTAAAAATAATTTTTAAAAAATAAAAAATATATTATTTTATTATATTTTTAAATAAAAATATTTTAAAAAAATAATTATAACTAGGCCCTCAAACATAACGTACAAGATCAATAATGGCTTGCGTTTTGTCTGTTTTCTTGGGGGACATTACGGATCATGAGATTCTATCTTGGTGGCTCCAGGGAAGTCCAACAATCCTCTTTAAAAATAAGATGCTGGGCCCTCAAACCACTAATAAAATTAGAGTCTTGATAACTTTCAGGCCCACATACTTGGTCCCAGACTCCCAGCTCTGAGCTTAGTGCCAATAATTCTGAATCTCTGTAGCAATCGTAGCAATATATCTGGTTTATTCAGCCTCTTTAAACAATATCTTATATATTTTCTTGTCCACATTACACGTGCCAAAAAAAGATAAAATTTCATGATACGCCAGGAGCATCTAATATTATTATATTAAGATATTTCTCTCCTGATTGTATTTTTCTATTTCTTTAAAGTATGAGTTATCTATTAAAGTAGTCTAATTGTATTTTTTTTATTTTATTTTTTGTGGCTGCTGCCTGCTGGGGTTTGATACCAACCGACCTCCATGAAACCTAACAGTGAATTGTCGCTCGCATCTCATGCTGAACCTTTAAAGTAGGCTTGGGGCCATGCTCGTTGAGGTCCATGAACACATGCATCTTTTTCTTTTTTTTTTAAATGCTTTTAAATTACAAAGTAAAAGTCAAAAATCAATTTTCATAAACCTTGTCAATCGGGCTATAAAATAAAAAAAAATTATAAAATACAGAATCATATAAATTACAAATTTAACATAAAATGCGAACTATTTTTCGACAATTTCAATACATTTAACCAACAATCCAAAAGGTCGCCCATTCTAATAAAAGCTTAACCACTACCACTGCTGACTAATCTCTGAAAGCCAAAACGCGCTTAATGATATGATGCTTCCAGCACTGTCCATGGAGGTTTGAAATAGAAGAGATTCCCAGATGAAGGCAGATTCAAGCCCCCAAGAATAAAAACAAACTAACAAAGAGTAGCAAGAGAAAGTCCTTTATTATTTCATTGCCACAGGAATTTATGAATACATCACAAAAATGAATGCTCCACGCAAGCCTTTCGTTGCTGCTTCCACTAAATCTCCATTGCCGCAATAAAATGTTGGGCAAAAAAGTTATAGTGGAAGGAGCAAAAAGAAGCTCGGGAAATGGATTGCCCTCCATTAAGGACAATACTACAGCCACCAAAAAAAAAGGAAAGAAAAGGACTTGTTCTGTCAAGAAGAAGCCCCCCCCCATGTTCATCTAGCTACTACCTTGTCCTGCAGATAACTCTACTTCTATAGAAAATGTACAGCTTTCAGAAGATAAAAATGCTACAACCATTTGATGTACTGCTGCCTCTGTTAGTAGCTGAACTACGTCAGTTGTCCAATGGCAAGTCAAGACAACTACTGTCCCTTGAGGAGGCCTTGGATGTTGAATATTTTTCACGATACCTTTTGGCCTTCTGAGGAGAAATGATCTCAAGAGCCCTATTGAGACATTTGCGATATGAGAAGTCCTCAATTGTCCCATCTGTTCGAACCAGTGAAAAGCAGCGGGTGATTTATTATAACCTGTAATGAAGGGTGGGGAAGGAAGAATCATCAAACCATGGGACAAGTTATGCACTCGTCAATCACAGTATATCATGAAAATTGCTGTAATTATATCAGCCAAAGATTGCGACAAACAACAAATTCAACAAACTAACTCATTTCTCTGAACATATTTGTCAGCCCAGCAGGTAGCTGATGTTACATGCATCTGTCAATCACAAGGGAACTAATTTTAACGATGACCAAGATTTTATCAGAGCAATATGGAAGGCAACCCCATTTTCAAGCATTTTCAGTAAATGGAAGACTACTTTTTTTATATATAAAAAAAAACAGCTATATTCACGCAACAGTCACGGAATAAGAAACTTTCAAAAACAACATCCAAAATTTATATGCCGGGAGAGATCTCCTGATTTTTTATATAGAAAAGACGAGTTAAAAAAGGGCAGCATATGTAGACTTCTAGAACTAAATCCACTCAAACAGTTGTGTATAGCTCATAAGCCAAAGAATTGTCCAATATGGTTTCTTGATGTTACAACGACTCCCTGATTGATTTCCCACTTTTCTGCCTGCCAGATTTTAACTCTGAAGGTCATTACTTCCACTATATAAGCCTACATTTGGAGGGTTTTCTTAAGCCACAATACTCATGGTTATCTGCTATGATGGTTAGGTGTTCAGTGTGGAATTAAGAACTTTTAATCTTCAGTTTGTCACAGACAGTGCAAACCTAGCAACTCTGGAAATTGCTATTTAACCTCCAATAATAATAATAATAATAATAATAATAATAATTGCTTGATAAAATTTAACCTCCAATACACCAACTCAGGGGTACTAGGTAACCCACCTTAATAAATAATTTCCTACAAAATGGTTCGCTAGTCCCTTGTTATCGTTAACTTTGTAACAATTTACCTTTATTTTTAAAATCGTGTCAAAGCTGCCTAAGCATAAGTTTCCAAACAAACTTTAAATGAATGTTCCACACCAGAAAAACAAGGCAGGCAGCTGCAAGAGTCATTAAGCTATTGTAGAAAAATGAACAAGAGAAGTGGAGAATAGGAGAAGTCGAACAACTCCACAGAAGCCTTCAGTCTCAGGGGAGCTTTAAGCATCTCTCTCCTACAATCTCATGGTTAATTTCCCAACATGGAACATTAGAGGGTTTATTAGCTCTCTCATGCATGCGTAGAAGTTCTTCTTTTGTCAAAACTTAAGATTAATGTGTTTCGTGTTGCTGATCTCAACTTAAAAATTAAAAAAGATAACTATTCCTCTACTACTCAATCCTCTTTTGTTGATTGTAATTTTTCCCATAACTATGGTGCCGGCCCTTTAGGCAGGATTTGGATCTTTAGAAAGAATTCTGTTAACATCCAAATTATAGCAGCTCGTGCTCAGTATTTTCATTTTTAGAATTTTCAGCACGATGGCTCTCATTTGTGCCATGCTACTTTTATCCATAGTTCTTAATTATATTGATCTCAAGAGAGAAACTCTACTAAAATATTGAGCTAGTATCAGCTCCACTATCAAGGGCCTACCATGGTATGCTGCTGGTGACTTTAACATTATCAGGAAGGATGCTGAAACCACTGGTAACGCCACAAAATTTCTCTCAGCCATGAATTTTTCCAATACTTGTCTGGATGCTTGTGATCTCGATGATCGCCTGTATACTGGTCCCTTTTATCATGGTTCAACAAATATAGCCAATCCAATCTTCAAGAAGCTTGACAGAGTCTTTGTTAATGAAGGTTGGTCTTCTACTTTTTCCACAAGTGCAGTAAGTTTATCAATCCTGGGATCTTTGAGCATTGCCCAAGATACTTGCAAAGTTCTATCTTAATGCCATCCCTTTCAAATCCCTTCAGGTTTTATAGCTTCTGGACTTCCAATTCTAGTTCTCTGCAGATTGTTTGAGAAAATCTGGAATTCTAAAGCTGATTGGACAACCATGTTCCAAGTTTGCAAAAATATGAAAATGCTCAAACCTCATCTTAAGAAACTTAATGCGACCTTTTATGGCAGTATCACCAGTAAAGTTTGGAAAAGGAGATTTAAAACTTACTTTAGAAGCCTATTCCAATAAAACGTCTCCCATCATCTGGCTTAATAAAGGTGATCAAAACAGTGGCTATTTCCATGGAGTCAAAAAGGCCAAGAAAGCAAAAAAATCCAATCGATTCTTTTCCTTTACAATAACGATAACGATAAGCTCACCAACTCTGAAGATATACAAAATGAGGCTATTTCTTTCTTCATGAACCTTTTTTTGGCACTGAAAATGAAGAAGTTTGGTGGTTCGGTTCAAGGCTTTGATAGGTTGCTCACGCATAAATTGTTTGATGTCGACGAAAAAGATAATCCTTAATTTCTCTCAGTAGCCAGAAATCACAAGGACCGGAGGCTTTAAGGAAACCTTCTTTCAAGCATCATGGAGCATAGTAGGAGAGAATATCGTGACTGCCATCTCTGAATTTTTCTACAATGGTAAACTACTGAAAGAAGTAATTGCTACCTCAATCTCTTTAATCCCAAATTAAGGTCTCAACTGCTTCAAAATATCAAATTTCAGCCAATCTCGTGTTGTTATACCTCGTATAAATGTATTTTAAAGATCCTCTCTTATATTTCACAATCAATCAGCGTTCTTTCTTGAAAGAAGAATCGTAGAAAATGTCCTCCTTGCACAGGAAATGGCAAAGAATTACCAGAAGGGGATCTATCTCCTAGAATTTCCATGAAAACCGACCTTATGAGACCATTTGACTCGGTTTCTTAGCAACTTCTTTGGAGTTCATGCTAGCCACGAGGTTTCCTACTGCTTTTGTCAACTGGATCAAACTTTGTGTTTCAACTACAAGCTTCTCTATCAGTATTAATCGTGAGTTACGCGGTTACTATAAAGGAAAGAGAGGTATCTCCTTAATCTAATTATCATAGCAATGAAAATTTTCTCTTACTTAATGAATGAAGCTGCCTACACTCACCCAGAAATGTATCACCCTAGCTAGATGCAAGGAAATCAGCCTGTATCGCCTATGTTTCGCAGATGATCTAATGGTATTCATAAATAGTGATGTGGAATCCATGCAAAAAGCCACAATGGTACTGGCGGTACTGCTCCACCAATTCTACTTGATCTATAGCTTGAAATATAATCCATCAAAATGTGATTTTTTTTTTGTTATGAAGTTTCAAGTGCGGACATTCAGCGCAGTTGCAGAATTACTCTGGTTTTAAGTTAGTTCAATTACCGGAGAAGAATCTTGAGGTTTCACTTATTACCAGGAAACTCTCTTTGGTAGATTGAAAACCATTGGTGGGTAAGATCTTTCGAAGAATGCAAATCAGGTTCATTGTGGGTAGCTTGGGTCATGAATAATCTCTTAAAGTGAAGAGTTTTTGGGGAATTAAAGCCCCTTAAGATTTCACTTGGGCGCCGTGGAGTAAACTACTAGAGATCAGGCCACCTGTATGGGATTGGATCCATTTTTGGCAATGGAAATTCTGCTTTCTTTTGGTGGGATCCATGGCACCCAGCAGGTCCTTTCATCAAGAAATACAATCGCAGGATCTTATAAATGACTTTAATATTCAAACACATGTAAAAGTGGCCTTTAAAATTAAATTCATGCTCTTTTTCAATTCATTTATTTTTTCTCTTCTTGGAGATTAAAGAAAATAGGAAGATTTTGATTGAGAAAGAACATCTATTTCTTAAAAAACAAACTAGATTAAGTATGATCAACGTTGATTAAAACACAATTTAATTATTTTTTATATATTTTAAGTACTGATTTATTAGTTTGGATAAACCACAGGACTAAGTTATGATTAACTACCATTTTATCCATAGGAAGTCCCACGCCTCTCTTTTTTATGCGTGAACCCTAGAATTTATCTGAACCCAATTACAGGACTCGTGAGCCAGATAACCTTTGAGGCCTTAAAGATGATAGATGAGTCCATTCTGGCTCATGCCCTAAAGGAGGAGGCTTGTCAAAATCTCTCAGCAGAAAGTTAGGGCTCAACCAATCTAAACACAAACCCTGCCAAAGTGCCAAGAAAAATTTAGAGCATCCATCAGATTGCAAAACCAGCAACCGTTCTCATCTTGAATCTTGGTGTTCGTTTTCAAGAAGGCCAAACAAGTTCAGGCGATGCTCTCTTCAATCTTCATATTTTTCTCCCTTGTGTCGTTTATTTCATTTCAAACAGGTATATACAAATACAAGGAGGAGCCATTTCCCTCCCGTCTCTTGCAAAGAGTCTTGAATGATTCCTCGTCCCCTCCGATGATATATATAGATAACAAAACTTTTTCAATATTATCCACTCACCTATGAAAATATATTCTATCTTTATTACTAATGTGGATTAGACTTGTCGTTCTACTTATAACACGGACACATGTAAGTCTTCTAATCTTTTCTTTTTTAAAAAAAAAAAAAAAAGTGCTCCACGTTTTCCATTGCCTTGCCAGGATGAGCATCACTTGGCTAAAAAATAAAAATAAATAAAAATAAAAATTATAGATTTGCTTACTACTTTATGGTGTTAGGCAACCTTCCACGTATATACACGCAATAGTTTAAAAAAAATTGTAATTTAAACGAAGCTCTTCAAAAAAAATAAAAATAAAAGGGTTCTAATTTAAATATAAGATAAAATTATAGAAAAAACCATAAAAAATTATTAATTTAAAAAAAAATTAGAAAAAAAAAAAGCAAAGACCATAAGCTATTAGATCTAACAATCAAGGCCAACCTCTCTAGCCCATTTTATTAGGGTCCACATGACCGGACCCTTAATTTATTTTGTTTGAAATTGAGGCAGAAGATGTATCGTTAGGCCCAAATTTTTTGAAAAAAAAAAATAGATGACTTATCATCTGATTTGCTCAGATTCTGCCCACAGTAGTAGCCGAAAAATTACAGCTTAAATTGTTTTGATCAAAAAACCTTTTTTCAACTTATATTTAACCCAAAACACCAATAAAAAACTGTAGGAATAGTCATAGATTTATATATGGCCTCAAAACACCTAAAAAATTAAAATCAACCCGAGACCAAAAATCAACCCAAATGCAGATCTGTTTGTTCATGAACTTTAAAAATAAAAAAATATCTGAATTCTTCTCATCAAATAAAACTATTTGACATAAATATTGTCTATTTTAGTGATCTAAATTGGTGTCAACAATATTTTTTTTCTCTTTATCGTTGGAATCTGACAATCTCTCTCTCCTTTCCAACCAGGAACTAATAAATAAATAAATAAATAAATTATTGTACTAAAATTGAATTAGAAAAACATTGAGGTGCTGAAATTGTATAATTTGCATGATTTTTAAAGTTCAAGGATCAAAATGCATCTTTTACGACACTCATGTCACGCGCACTTATGTTTGGTTCCCTTCTCATTTCAATCTCACCCTTACATAAAAAAACAAAAGCAATTAGTATTTAATTAGAACTAAATTTCTGAGAATGAACAGTGGGGCCTTACATAGTGAAAAACTCAAGCCTTTTAGAGTTATACTTAATACTAGCTATGTCACCTTCGCTTCGTCACAAGTCAAATATTTGTTTTTCTAAAAATAATTATATACGTAGACTTTTTCAACGCGTCCTTATAGTTAAAAAAATTCTAAGTGAAAATAAAAAAGTTTATGCATATATATAATCAAATAAGTCGAGAATTATATATGTTAATAAAAATAAATCATTAACGATAACTAAATATAAAACTAGAAAAATCAAGAGACAAGTGTAGATCAAGATAAAAAAAAATCACAAATGAGCAATATTAATTGAAACATAAATTTAAATATTATTTAAAAGAAAGATACTTTGAAAAAAGGTATCAATTAAAAAAAGTAAATTTTAAAGAAATAATATCCCGAGTGTTATAGCTTAACTTGTCAAACCTATGATCAAGGTCATCAACTCAATTAGGTTAAATAATTTTTTCTCTTATATATATATATATATATATATATATATATAAAAGGGTTAAAAAAGAGCTCAGGTGCGCGAGCCTATGGCCAAAGTGCGCCTGGACTTTGTTTTAATTATTTTTATTTTTTTAAAAGGCCCTGCCCTTACTTTTTTGACAAAATAATACACAAGCGACATGTTGTTTACAAGCCCAAATTCCAGCTACCATTATTGTAGTTGAAAATCAAGGCAGCACTTCTTTTGCCCAAAAAACCTAATTTTTAAGTCAATTCAATCCAAAAACACGCGATTAATACTCCTGGAACATCTACAAACCAAACTATCAACTTATAATACCTAAAAAAAGCTTTAAAAACTCAAAATCAAATCGGGTTAGATTTATTTTTCTTGGCTTATATATATTTTTTGAAGCAATATTGAGGCTGTAAATAACCACATCAAGCTCTTCTTATCTTATAGAACCCGTGGGCACAAAAAAAATCTATTTTGGTGGTTAAAAATGGCTTGAACAACAACTTTCTCTCACATTGCTAGAATCCAACGACCCCTCTATCTCTCCTCTCTTTAACCAGGGACTGAAAAATAATTTAAATATTTTTTTATACCAAATTTGATTTTTTTTGAAAAATTTAAAGGGACCTAAATTGTATAATTTGTGTTATTTTTAAAGTTTTAGGATTTAAATGTGTTTTTCTTGAAATCTTTGGCATGCCACCCATGTTTGATGAATTTTTTTTTATTTTGGTCCCTTTTCTTTCAATTTCACCTTTACCTAATAAATAAAAAGCAATTGGCCTTCAATTAGGATTAAATCACTCAAAATTAAACTTTGGAGATTAAAATGAATTATTAAAAAGATGAACCATAGTTTCACAATATTTTGCGAGGGTGAAAACAGTACAAACTATAGTTAAAAACCCACAGCCTTTAGTGTTTTATTAGTTATTTGACTCGTGCTCCGTCGTGAGTTGAATTTTTTTTTTCTAAAATATTGAATATGTAAGCTTTCTCAATGTTTTTTTATATATATATAAATCAAAATTGAAAATTGAAAAACTTATGTATACATCTAATAAAATAAATTAAAAACTATGGATATTAATAAATAAATAAAAAGTTATTAACGATAAATAAAGATAAAAAAAAATTGAGAGTCGGATATAGACCAAGATAACCAACCTCACAACTCAAATCTCTGACACGGTTGTGTTTAACAACTTTATTCATAAAAATAAAATTTTATTTAATTAAATGATAATAAAAATAGACATACATGAAATTGATTAAATAAAATAGAAGGAAAAAATATTATGCAAGGTTACATATATTAAACATATTATCTGAAAATAAATATTTTTAATTTTTAAAAATAAATTTTATTTATATAAAACATAAAAACATTATAGATAAAATTAGAACAATCTCTCAAAAAATTAAATGCATACAAAATAACTAAAAAATAATCGATATTTAAAAGAGTTTAGATTAACAAAATAAAAAAGAGAAGGGATATTAATCTACATATAATTTTGAAAAAAAATACATATAAAAGGCATTAATTAAAAAACATTGAAAAAAGAAAAAAGGTTAGGCGTTGTTGGGCTTAACCCATCTAGAAAGGGCCCTGACGCTGTCCTACAAGAAGAGACCTGTGTGTTAGGGCCCTGCTTTTTTTATAGGGCATACAACTCCATATTTTTTGAAAAAAATAAAAATCAGACATGCATTGTTTGCTGAGGTAGATAACACATAATTTGATATTGCCCAATTCGTAGCCACTCTTGTGGTCGAAAAAATGGAGCAGAAGTTGTTTCAATCCAAAACCGATCTTTCAATCCATTTTTTTACTAAAAATACCTAGAAATATCATAGAAAACTTGATAAACTCATTCATAGCATAAAATACCCAAAAACTTATCCCAAAAATCAAAATCAACCCGCAACAAAAAATCTCACCGATTCAGATCTGTTTGTTATAGAATAATATAAATCATATTCTGGGATCTTACCTAACAACTTAAGCTATTGGGTTGAGATTGTTCTTTGACACTGTTTTTCTAGGCAGTTTCAAGGTACAAAAACATCAAATGCGAATTCTCCTCATCAAATGAAATAATTTGACACCAATACCGATCATTTCTGTGATCGTAATTAGTGCCAGCAAAAACTTTCTTTCTCTAGGGCTGCATTCCGGTGACTTTCTCTCAATTCTCTCAAATCAGGAGTCAAAAAAATAAAAGAAAATAAAATTGGATATCAAAATTGATTTTCTCTTAAATTTAGGAATTTAAAGGGACCCAGTAGTTATAACTTGAAAAATATGGGGACTAGATTATTTTCTTAGTATTTTTTACTTTGACCTCTTGTCTTTTAATCTTAAAGCATGTTTGGGAACGCGGTTCAACCCGCATTCTCAAAAAATTTGATTTTTTTTGCTAAAATTTAATATGGTTTGTATGTTTTGGATCGTTTTGATGTGCTGATGTCAAAAATAATTTTTAAAAAATAAAAAAACACCATTAACATGCATTTTGGCACGAAAAGTTATTTGAAAAGCACTCGCAACCACACTACCAAACAAGCTCTTAAGCTTCTCCTAACAAAATCACCTATAATTTAATCCAATGAAAGCTAAATAAAAAAAAAACTAATATGAACAGTCTGTAGTATATTTTGCACAGTAAATTATATATATATATATATATCTGTTTATGCTTTCCAACAAAGGTGCTTAAACTTTAAGCCACCCACGCAAATATACAAGCAAATATACAATAAATTTTTTTTCATAAAGTCAACCAGCCATGGACGCCCTCTTCAATATTACAAAGCACAAGAAAAAAAATATAAATTTACACCTGCAAGTACAGCTAATGACAGCTAGGATCTCGCCTACCTTAACTTCGGACAGCATCATTTCTTTATCTAAACTATAGTATCGTGCTTAAATAGAGGCCCTACAAAGTGTCCTAACCACTCACAATGTCCCACGTGGCACTCTAGAAAGATCATGTATGGTGACACGATCACGTACGCCCTTGCACACTTACAACCCTTTTGGCATTTACAAAAAAAAAAAGTTTAAAATTAATTTTTTAATATTTTTAAATTGCTTTAATGTGGTAGTATTAAAAATGAATTTTTTTTTAAAAAAAGATATTTTGATGTATTTATAAATAAAAAATGTTTAAAAAAACAATAGTTATTATAATATCAAAAACTACCTTACAACTAAAATAAGCAACAGCCTTTTTTAAAATAAAAGAAAAGTAAAGAAAAGAAAAGAAAAGAAACGATATACCAACTGTATTTTTTTGAAGCATGTACAGATAGATCACAACAGCCAGAAAGTTTCCTAAAACTAAGAAACAGAAAGCTAACCATAGAGGTATATCACAACAATATTATCTCACTCAAATGTAAATATATCAAGCGCGCACATAAATTTCCTGCCAAAACCAACTAGAAAACAACTTGAAAGTGGGCAGAAAACCCTAATTATTATATATATAAAAAGAAACCCAGAATAAGAGCAATGGTGAATGGTGTCTCCACTTGCAGTGTGGTCATAAGTGATAATGATTGTATAAAATCCATGCGAGGGTTTAATCGTAATTAACTAGCTGCAAAGCTAGAGACCTCTTATAAATTATAATTGCCACCAAATCTAAGGACACGTGTCGGGTATAAGCGGTTAAGGTGTAACTTATTTCCTGTCACTGGTCACAGGGGAAAGAGAGAAAGTTATGAACTAAAAAAATGGAAGTGTGAAGCCAATGGTTGGTTTTTGGATTCCTTGGACTTTTGTTATAACTGACCTTGTCTTCTCTCTTCAATGCTCCTACGAACAGGTCAGTCTGTTTATCTCGTTCTTGTTAAAATGTGTCTGCTTTTGGTTTTTCGTTTTCTTTTATATATATATATAATTTTTTTTTTTGGTTGTGGGGGGGGGGGGGGGGGGGCGCTTAATCATGTTATGAAGATGTGAACTTTTATGGTTGTTTTTGGTGTTAGCGTTGCTAGGACTTGGTATTGGATTTTGGTGTGAAACATGGTGTTATATTTCTTTTCTGGGTTTCCTTTCTTGTTTTTCTTCAAAATTTGTGCAGTTTTGTAACAGATCTTTGAGTTTGAAGTTTTAGTTTGGATTCTTTTATGGTTTAATTTTTTGTTGCGTGACAATACCCTTAATTTATCTATCATGTGGGAAACGGGAAAACAAAAGGAAAGAGTTTTGAGATTTGATCATGTTAAACTGAACTTTAGATACTCTATGTTGAGTGCTAGGTGATTGATGCATGCTCTGAAACTTTCCAGCAATAACGCTTCGGTAATTGAAGGGTTTGTTGTATACGAGATTCTCTATGGAAGTAGGAAAGCACATCTTCTGAATGATCTATTCCATGTATAAATTTCAGGTGGTTTGATTTGAACTCTGGCGAAAGAACTGAGCTGACTCAAATGCTAGAGTGTCATAAAGGACACTTGAGACTGCAGTTTGATAAAGTTGGATTTCAATTAATTTTTGGTCAATGTTCTCTAGCAATTAAGATTGTGCCTTATTGGGATGGACATAGCCAATAGCGACAACATTATACAGCCTTCAACATCTTGTCACTGCTACAGGATATCCAGCCTGACTGATACAATTTTGGACACGACTGAAGTGGCGAACTTGAAAGATCGGTATGTTCTTGGGGAGCAGTTGGGGTGGGGACAATTTGGTATCATAAGGGCATGCTCGGATAAGCTGTCTGGTGAGGTTTTAGCTTGCAAATCGATTGCTAAAGATAGATTGGCCACGCTCAATGATGTGCGCAGTGTAAAGCTTGAGATTGAAATAATGAGTAGGTTATCAGGGCATCCAAACGTTGTGAATCTCAAGGCAGTGTATGAGGAGGAGGATCATGTGCATCTTTTGATGGAATTGTGCGCAGGTGGGGAGCTTTTTCACCGACTTGAAAAGCATGGTAGGTTCTCAGAACAAAATGCTCGTGTTATCTTTAGACATCTTATGCAAGTGGTTCAGTACTGTCATGAAAATGGCATCGTTCACAGAGATTTGAAGCCTGAAAACATTCTCTTAGCCACCAATTCTTTATCATCACCAATTAAATTGGCTGACTTTGGTCTTGCAACTTACATCAAACCTGGTGAGGACTCTACTCTTGTTTCTTCTGTTCCTGCGATTGATACCAGGGTCTTTCTTGACCCTTTTCCGTTCTAAGCACATGGCTTTTGTATTTGCAGGGCATAGTTTGCATGGGACAGTTGGAAGTCCATTTTACATTGCTCCCGAGGTACTGGCTGGAGGTTATAACCAGGCTGCTGATGTGTGGAGTGCTGGTGTTATTCTTTACATTCTTATAAGTGGGATGCCCCCATTTTGGGGGAAGAGCAAATCAAGGATCTTTGATGCAGTTAGGGCTGCAGAACTACGGTTCCCTCCCAAATTCTGGGATCAAATATCCACATCTGCCAAGGACTTGATCACTGGAATGCTCTGTAAAGATCCTTTCAAGAGGCTTAATACTGCACAGGTGTTAGGTATGTCGATGTATGCCATTTCAGGCTATTGCTTTTCTGCCGAAACAATACAAAGAAAAAAGGTTTTCAGATCCAGACAATAGCATTCTTTTTTTAGAATAAAAGAACAATTTTCAAAACAGTTCCAAATAGGCCTTTATTATGGCATGCACAGGTGTTAAGCATTTTATTGCAATATTTGCTTGACTTGAACCAATTTTTGTTCCTTTTGGCATATCGTATCAAAAACCAAAACCCTTGCTTTTTTGAGTTGTTTGAATATCTGTCCACCAGCTCTAGGAAATTTTGCTTATAATAAGGATTACTGTGTTTTACAGCTCACTCCTGGGTGCAGGATGGGGCACAACTAGCTCAAGAATCCAACATGCAGGACAACCTTAACTGTGAACAGCTAGAAATTTGTGGAGGTTCATTTTCTACCCCATTCATCGCCAAGGATCAAGCCTACAGCTTCACTTATGAATTGCCTGTAACTGGTGGGGATCAACAAGGGCACTCTCCTACACCCACATCATCATTTTCTTCCTTCCTAGTTAACGACAACACCCCTTGCTCTGCATCTGGAGGTTTTTCTTTTAGCAACCATGATGAACCAGGTGCAACAGAGTTCTCATCTCCCATTTTATCAATGCTAAGCTTTACCTTCTTTAGTCCTATCACTGAAGTTGATAAAGGAGATTTCTCGTTTGGTACTAAAGCCACCGAGTCGAAATGGGACGCAATACATGGAGGTACATATGTTGCTTTAATTTATTGCCTGCTTGTAAGATCATAGTTAATACACATTAGATGAATAGGCATCCACGCCTATCTTATGAAACCTTTAAAAACTGCAAGTTAGAGAACGAATGCATTCCATAAAGGATCAGCTCCTTTTTGTCTCCACATATGAGAACAATGAAAGGTCCTTAAAGTGTCCCAGGATTCCACTTCCCTGTGATATCAATTTCAAACTATTTGGTATATTTATCCATGAAACACTAATCGAAGCTCTCTTTCTTGGCTGGTGCAGAATCAGTTCAGCGAAAGCTCCCTGCATTGTCAGCTACTTCTGCTCCAGTTCACCGTGGAATAGAAGAAATGATGCAGAAGATAGAATTTCCACGGGAAGGGTGCAATGGGTATAAATTATCCAGTATCCACAGCAGAAGAAATCACACCATAGGACTTGGCGAGCTCGATCAACTTAATATCATGGTCACCGAATCGGTTATTCGCTGGGCGTCATGCACACATATCCCTACCGCCCCATCACTTAGATTATCACTTGTATGTTAGAGGAGCGCGTGTACATCGTACACTGGCCGGGCACAGTATTAACGAGTTCTAATAACGACTGACAAGGTAACTTGATCCAAAAGTTTTGGCGATGTGAGAAACTGAACTCTGATGATAGATTTGTGAAGAAACGCACTTGGGAGAGGTGATAATTTACGAGGTGTCATCGAATCATTCTGCTCTGTAAATAACTGCCAAAAGTGTGTATATAGCAGAAGTTGCACATCTAATTTTCAAACTATTAAACATTTTGGCGAGGAGAAATATATTTCAATGTCTCCCTCCTGTGCGATCACGTATTGTTTGTTGTCACACACGTTACTGAATCTCAAGGCTATGGGCATCTTATGCTGGAGAGCTTACAGTTTCTTGCTTTTATTTGCCTCCAATATCACGCTGTTATATGGATACAATTAACTTTTGCTAGCGTTGCATGAATTGTATGAGTTTCGAGTCATACAATGACGTGCATATTCCAGATTACCTAGAAAAGGATAATGATTTACGATTAAAATAAAACATAGCATACGTTTTCCTCCTAATAATATAATACAAGTGATTGAAACACATTTGATTTCATGGGGGTCCGTGTTCCAAAAATTGACCCCAGTTATTTTTTTGCCCCAAACAAGCTCACTCGGTTCCTAACAAGCCAATTGCTGCAAAATTTTTAAGAATCATGTTCCTATTGTTACTTTCATGATGTGGGAGCATATTCTTGGATTGCTGTTGCTAACTTATTCCGATCCTCCTCTGTTTTCATCCTTAATAAAAAAGTGCGTGCCACAACACTATCATTATTGCCACTGTCATCACCCTGCAACAAGACAAATCACCGGCTATAAGTTCCATGGAAGAGATAATACATAAACATTATGATTAGTATAAACTGTCACAGCAGCCTTCGAAGTGTTCGTTGGATATGTTATTTACATGTTATAGATAAACCCGACAAAAGTTTATATGCTCATAAAAGTGTAGAAATAAGAATTAAAATGCATTACCGCAGTATGAAATATTGCAACAAGGGAATTCTTCTGTGGATTTGTCTTGATTCCTGGATATAGCAAAGCATTTAGTAACACTTTTCCCACCTGCCATCAGCAAAACACTACAGACAGTAAGTCCAAAAAAGAGTTTATAGAAGTCCTTAAAGTAATAATCTGAAGTTGAACTAAGCACTATGCAGAATCTATCAAAAGAAAATAAAATGCCTAAATGTGCAAACAAAAGAATTTGGAAAAGGAGAGGGAACCAATCAATCACTGAAACCATGATAAGGGTTAATAAAGATTTCAGAAACCAAAATAAGTCCATAATGGAACATACATCATTTCGAACAACAATTGTTGGTTTAGATTCTTTTGCGCCCTTGCTTATCCCCTCTTTGCATTTGATGGAAAGCTGCCCTGTGCCTTTATCTTTCCACGTGTCTTGAACTGCTGGATCACTTGACTGAACATAGCACGAGGAAAAAACCAAAGAAATTATTTAACCACAAAGATGGCAGAACAAGCAGGAGATACAAGTCAAGACTTCAATGGCACACAGATAATCTCAATTCATCCAGCAGATCAATTATGAACATAACCAAGATTAATAATGTGTCTTAGAATAGTATGAGCTGTCAGAAAATCATATGATTTAATACAGAATTGTCAAACTCAATTATACCAACAAATATGTATTAACCGCTATACTTAGAATCGTGGATATTCTGGTTATGGGAGAATAGAAGCACCACTTGTCACCTTACTCTATAATTGAAACCACTAACAGAGTTTGATTCAAGGCTTATTTAACAATTATGCCTAATCTCTTTGTCACTTGTACTGTTTAATTTCTAATACCGGAACTTAAAATTGCATGGAATATGAAATGATTTCCACCTAAAAAATCAATCATGTGAATTTTAAGATGTCAACAGACGTAGCATTTGATAGATATATTAAGTACCAAACTAACTAATTTTGTGAAAAGAAAAAATGGGAGAAAGTTAAATTTGCTGGTATGATCGAGTAAAAGACAACTTTCTTCTTCTATTAAAAACTTGATACATTGCATAACCTAATCCCAAAAACATAAACTTCTCAATGAGTACAGTATGAAATGTCAATTACCTTCACATAGAGCTTGCACTTGACTTCATGGACTGTAACAATACCCTTCTCTACAGACTTCTTCACAGATGGACTGCCAGGTTGCTGTAATTCATTTCCTGGTAAAAGAAATGGTAGTTTATTGCTCAAGGCTTCAAGGAAATATTGCTCAAAATTATACAAAGAATGTCTACCATTTAAGATTTCAAAGTGTTAATAAACATGCAAACAATTTGTACAAATCCAGCTTCAAAATGGGATCAGTGCTAGAACCAGCAAATCAGACAGACATTATGAAAGCACCTATTTCATAGAACAGAGATCCTACAGTTGATACTACAGTTGATAGACTAACCAGGATAAAGAACTTAAAATTTCATATATATAACACAACAGATCAAAACCAAGGAATTAATAGGTGTCTAATGATCAATATTTTCATTTCCAGTAAACAACAACAATCACTTGGCCTACTTCTACCGTAAATGAAAAGTAAACACAACAAATATCCAGAAATGCAGTGAACTCCTAAGAGATACCTATATTACACTGAACCATCCTCTTCCAATTTTTTTCAAAACCAAGTTCTAAGTGAAAATCTAATCTATAAAGAGTGGTAGTTCCATGGTCTCAAAAGCTGAGAAACATGGGCGTGGTGACCATATACTTAACCCCCAGATCAACTTGAATTTTACAATTAAAGCATGTTCCTTTATATGTTGAAAAGTGGCAGGCTTGCAACTGAATAAGTCTCTAACAACACGGAATTTCCTTTTCAGATATTGGGTTTTGATATCACAAACCTACCAACGTTTTGAGGACTTGAAACCAAATTTCAACTACCAGCATGTGATAAAGAAAAGAAGTGCAGTTCACACTTTTGCACATAACATCATCAACTGGAGTAAACATACATGAAAAAGAAAGAGAATCATAAAATGCATTGCAGTTTTAATTTAAAGTAATAGCTTAAGAGAATCTCAAACAACAAAAAGGAAACAAAACTAATTCTCTCTCACCATCATCAGCATCATCTGCAGTGTTATGGGTTGTGGGGGTGGAGCTTTGACCTCCTAAAATAGAAAATAAGAAAAAAGAAAGTCAGATTTTGTGTCACTTTTACAAAAGCAACACATGCGACTCTAAAATCTGAATATAAAAATCACAGAATAACAAATAATGAAGTGTCATAACTGCATCTTCTTATTTTATTATCTAAACTATTCTACTGGGAGTTTATTAGCATCATATCTCATCTCCAAGAGTACTGAACTGGGTACTCTCTAGTTGTAGATGGCCAACTCTCAGTGACTTGTGCTGAAAAAAAAATGTAAAAGAAGAAACTGAACATGTCTTCATCAGAGGATTTTGTAATTATAGTTTCTGACTTAAATTGCCACACAATGAGACACTAAGGTGCATGTAGCAAGGTCTGGTGGACCTTCTGGGAATACCTTTCGCAGTCCATTTCACAATATTACGGATATTACAAGACAAACCTATAATATCTTCATCTAGATGATTCAACCAGAACCCAGACACATTTATAGCTTCCTACTTGAGCCTAAAGCACATTTCCATTGTCACATATATATTTGTCCTTTTTCTCTGGCACATAAGTCATCTTGGCAACTGAATACTTCTGGTGAATTTATAAACAGTGTAGCATTCAAGTATGGCCGTGCAATACCTACCAAATGAGAAAGGTGTTTGACTGTTGGAGAGCACTCCTAAACTTTGGCTTTCAGAGAATGCTGCAGAGCTTTGATTAAAGGAGAAAGGTGTTTGACTGTTGGAGAGTGCTCCTAAACTTTGGCTGTTGGAGAATGCTCCAGTGCTTTGATTAATGGAGAAAGGTGTTTGACTGTTGGAGAGTGCTCCTAAACTTTGGCTGTTGGAGACTGCTCCAGTGCTTTGATTAATGGAGAAAGGTGTTTGACTGTTGGAGAACGCTCCACAACTTTGGCCGCTGGATAATGCTCCAGAGCTTTGATTGTTGGAGTAGAGTCCAAAAGTTTGACTGTTTGAGAAGAATCCAGAGCTTTGGTTGTTTGAGAACAAACCAGAACCTAGATTGTTCGAGAATGTAGCAGAACTTTCACCGTTGGAGAATAAACTAGAGCTTTGGCTACTAGATGATACTCCTCCAGAACTTTGGTTGGCAGAAAACACACCAAAGCTCCAGGAACTTGTAAAGCTTGCACTTGTACTTGGTAGAGCAAAACCAGTTTTTTCTTGAAGTAATTTGCTCTCATTATTCTTTATTTCAGGCACTAATTTCTTTTCAGTTGTAAGAGAGTCAGCAACAGATCCTCCTTTTGCAGAGTTTGCTTTAAGCCAGTTGACAACATCACTAAACTTCTCCTGCAATAAGAGAGAAGAAGATCAAAGCTCTTCTAAATAGATTTTACATTAAATACAAGAATGCATGCATGTCCCCTTTAATGTATGCTAAAAGACATTAAGTTTTACCATAATGTTTGAAGCATGAGCAAGGTAGTCTTGAATCCCATCTTCCCAAAGTTCATCGGGATGGTTCTTCAGTTGTGTTTGAACCCAACTATTCCAAAATGAAAGAAGCCCCAAAAATTAAGTCTATAAGATCAAGGACAACAAATATATATCTTCATCATGCGGTAAATGTTTCTCATTATTCAAAGAACTTGTACATAGAAGTTGATAATATGAGGGGGAAAAGTAGACAAACAAGAGAACCCATCATCTTCATCCAAATGAATCATAAAAGCAGAAACTAAGTTGACCAGATGATAAATGAAGATGCCAAGTTGTTCAAATACAGGAAAGAAATGGACCTGGCAAATTGATTATTGAGAGCTCTCACGTGATGCTGTGATGACTCAGCCCGTTTCACATCCAACGGCGGAGTCAATTGTTGCTGGGATGGTTCGGGTCTATGAACATCAAATAGCAATCCTGCCATTATTCTTTTATTCCGCAACTGCAACCATAAGTTGATTTCGCATAATCAGCCTCCAAAATATGATCGAAGCTTAAAATCAAAAGGATGTAAAATAGAATGTTCTTTTCATGAAAAATACAGAAGCAAACAAGTAAGAATAACAAAAAAGTAGTGCATCATAGTTTTGCTTTTGCCTAGACAAAGAGCTCCACATAAAAAAATTCAAAGACATAAACAAAAATGCAACCAAGAACCTCACTAAAGCTCCTTAAAATGCATTAACATAAAATATATAGACCATCTAGGAAAAAAAAAACTAAACTTTACCCGTAATTTCACTTCATTATCCCAAAAACCAACATCAATCAAAGCACTAAACTCCTCAAACACTCAAAAGTAAATTCAAATCCCAATTTAAGCAGCAGCCCACGATTCAAAATTCAACTTTATTACGAAAAAACCAAAACACAACTACAAAATCTTATATTCTAAGAGCACAAATAAGCATATTGTTTATCAGTTAAACAAGAAAAGAAAATTGAGTAGAATCAAATTAGCGTTTTCTGAAGAAACTCACTGCCGTGTCATTGGAATCAGGGAGTGAGTCTGAAACTGCAAATCGTTTCGCTCCTTTCATGATTTTTTTCTTTTCTTGAAAAGCCGCAAGTAGAGAAAGAGCAAAAATAGGGTTTTTCTCGCTTTTGAATTTCTTTATTTTATTTTTGGTTAATGAGGGTGATGATGCTATCTTTTCCAGAATTGGGGATTAATTACTTAGAAAATGGGTGATTATGACCGTCCGATGACGTGGGGAACTAACTTTCAATTGGTGCCGTTGGATATTGTAGACACATGGGTGCTGCCTTGGGCTCCACCACTACAGTTTCTGCGCGAAATCAATTGCTTGGACTAGATAAACCGAATTTGTAAGATATATTATAAGCTTGTCTCGATGGGCTTCGAGCCCATACATTATGGGAAAATGGGACTCTAATTTAATTAGAAAAAGACTTCCTGTTTGTATATTCTGATTTAACCGTGTTTATAAGAATTTTTTAAGTTTTAGTATTTTTAGATCTTTTTAATATACTAACATAAAAATTAAATTTTAAAAAATAAAAAATATATTATTTTAATATATTTACAAGCAAAAAAACATTTTAAAAAGCAACTTCTACCATAGTCTTAAATAAACTTTAATAATAATATTAATACATTATTCCAGGAGGTAGATTTGTGCAAAAAACAAAATTCTTATATTTCAGAAACCAACATCTAATTGAAAGTACTACAAAAAGGAAGATAAAATTTAATTATCCTAGACACAAAAACGAAGAATCTTTACTTTTGATTATATTTTCTAGATGTAAATATAAAACCAACATTTGATATCATAATTTGTAAAAAAAAAAATATAATCATGGTATTTCGGTTTATCTAAGTAACAAAAAAACTGACCATGGAGTGGGAATAACAAAACATGGAGTGCGAATAAATCATCCCTCTTAATATTTAAGATTTTATTTATTTATTTATTTATTTTTAAGAGATTCTTAATGCAAAGACTTCTTCTTCTTTTTTGAGACGCATGTATGAATATAAGTAACCCTATAGTGAATATTATAGAGGAGCCACGGGTAAAGAGACCTGGTTAGGGCTCATCAGGGATTTCAATACATTAATGAAAAAATAAATAAAATGGCAGAGAAACCGAAAACAAGTATACCGATAGTTCATGCTAACATATCACTAACTTGAGACATAATTAGTGCGGAGCAGGAGACTAACAAAAATTAGGGACTGGAGCCAGGCTGGTAGGATGGGATCCTGTCCCTTGGGGCAAGCGATGGGTCACTTTTATGTCTCTGTATTGGAAAATTCTGCGGAACAAGTTGCCCCGTATATTGCATCGGAGTTAATAACCGATGGTTTTGATGACATGTTCGCGTGTGGACGCAACCCGCCCTTTAATCACCATATATTTCTGTATAAAACACCAAACTATGCAAGGGTGAATGCATACCATATCTGGCCAGTATCCAAGCACAAGAAGAAGAAAGAAATGCTGTTCTTGTATTTCAATCAATAAATTCAATTCCATTCCATTCCAAAACACCAAAAGGTGAATCAGTTTCACCGATGAGATTCACATCACAAGTGGCTAACGTTTCCACTATTTTCTCTTCTTCCCTGATATACCTTTTGTTATTCCTGTCATCTATGCCCTCCCCCTGGATGTAATGAGAAACGGGAAAAAATTACAATGAAAAAATAAATCTATATGACCTTTGTCCTCACACTAAGGGCCGTTTTTCTTCAGCACCTTCAGCTTTCCTAATATCTCCTAGGCTTATTTCTTCTTTGAAATGGGACTTCCCATGTCTAGCTGCACTCCTAGTGGGGGGTTTGTAATCTACAGGAACCATCTTCAATATTATTCCCATGGCCAGAAGTAGCAGCCCTGTCCCATGCTGCTCAGTTAATGGCTTTGTGAATATCATGTATGAGAGCAACAAGGTAACTGCCTTTCTAGCAGTTGTTATCTGCATGCCAGTACACATCAGAACCCACAAGTCAGATATAGCATGTGAAGCATATCCTAAAATAAGGTGGTGGAAATATTTCTAATGAGCTCATTTTACATCCCATTTAGCAAGCAGTTCAATGGCTCATTAGGCTTCCAATCTGGGTATTCCGACACAAGACACTGTCAACTATCAAAGTGGGGGGGATAAAATGCAGAATTTACAGCAATTCAGAGAGGGTGAGACAATGGATATACCATGGCAGTGGCAGCAGCACCAAAAATGGCAATGAGGGACAGAACAGAAATTTGGCCAACGAATGTGGCCATGGCTTCAAATACTAACACTCCATACACATAAGGATGCTGCAATACATAAAGAAGTAATGATTAAAGGAACTTGGCAATAGAAACAAAAAATGCAGCAATGCTCAAATTGAATAATTTTGGAAATGCAAGGCAGCGACAATCTGGATGTCGTAAAACCAGGAGAATAAGTAAATGCAGTACCAAAAAACTCAATCTGTTTCCATATTCAATCATAAAAAAGAATCCATGAACCCTTGACCCAAACAGAAACTCTTGGTAACATGTATTCTTCATATGTCAATCCAATAAGCATTTAGCTCTCCCTTTTGCATTACTTTAGTACAGACTTCCTATTTCTTTAAGCAAGCTGTAACCAACAGAGAAGTTTGTTGGAAAATATCCCCACTGGAGGTCTGACTAAGTCAATGGATTGTATTAATCACTAAATAATTAATATACTAATGAAGTGGACTTTCAACCACCATATCATTCATTGATTTCTCCAAGGAACCTTTTTTGGTTGTGCATAGCAGGCACGTTATGTATAAATTGACTCCAACCATTTTCATTGAAGCCCCACACATACAACATGGATTTCTTTTCAGATCAATTTATATAGTCAACAAATATTTATACGTGTATAGTTCTTTACTTGAGCACAGGATTTCCAAGCCTTAAACAGCTCTCCAGTCAGGATCATTGGTGGAAGCAAGAAAGGCAATCCAACAATTGTCGAGCAGAACAGCACCTCGATCTGTCAAGTACATAAAAAGAAAGGCCTGATGATGCACATTTTTTTGCCAAAACAATTTTGTGTTCATGTATCGTTTTGGGGGGGGGGGGGGGGGGTCATCACCTGCGTGGTGTCAGGATTCATAGTAAAAATTGCTTCTTGCAAATTACCCATCAAAGAATCCATAATTAAAGCACCAGAAATCATCAGCACACCAATTATACTAAAATTTGGAGATGTTTGAGCATCTGCCAAGGTGAAAAGGATCAGACCAATAACCAGAAGCAGAGCTGATATGTATTCGTGAACTGGATATTTTCTTCTCAATCCTGGAATGAAGGCTCCCATTAACATGACTGGCAGTACCTAGATTCTCGAAATCACCAAAACTTTCGTATTAGAGAAGAAAGGGACAAGATCCATCTTAAATTTCATCAAAATTTCATCGTATTCAAATACAAGCAACAAAAGTTCAATCAAATAAATTACTTCCACATGTACAAGAGATCTTAAAAAAACAAGACCTTTCACATCCAACTTAATAGGACAAGAGTTAGATAAGAACTAAGTTTACCTTGGTGGATTTGAACATGATTTGAGCTGGATAGTTAAGAAAGGCCAGGGACCCCTTAGTCAACCCATGAGAACCCATAAGAACAGCAGAGAGTTTCCAATAAGTTTTCCATGGGTTCACCATTTGCTTGGGGGTGAAACCCTGCAAGTATATAAGCACCAAGTACACAAATCCTTGTACAAATGTGAAATACCAACCATAGCTGAAAATCCAAAAGAAAAAACAAATATGCATAAAAATTACTGCATAACATAATTAATATAGAAATACTAACAATAGTTATATACCTGAATTGGAGCCGATTATACACATATTCCTGCATTTAGCCAATTGAAAATGTGATATGTCGATGATTAGATCAAAGGCTCCGAGCAATGAGAATCAAATAAAAACCAACAAAAAATTTACCGATATACTGGTATTCCATTTTTCATAATTTTAAAGTCAAAACAAATAAAAGACTATATAAGGAACACCCAAAGAAAACATTATTTTTTAACAAAATAATGACCAAAAGCAGAAAATTGACTCGGTAGACTTAAGAAACAAAAATTTAAGAGAAATCAAAAATTGTGAGACTTTGCCATCAATTAAGCCCAAAATAAAAATAAAATAAAATAAAACTTTGCGTTGCATCAGTTTCATTCTCAGCAACCAAACAGGGTATAACAAAAACGTTAGATGCATGTGGATATTAAACGCTCAAGACATGGAAATTTAACCAATTACACCGGGAAAAAAGAAAGAAAAACAAGAACAAGAATTGGCCATCAAAGTCAAACAAGAAACAAGCAACTTGTCCGCACTTTATAAAAAAAATCCCAAGATGATAAACAGTGATAAAACTTAGAAACAAACCTCGCAGATGCCATTAATGAGATAACCAAAGAAGAACCCGGAAGAGCAAATAAGAAACTGTTGCCATTTAGGCCGGTCAGATAAAGAAATCCCGAACAAATACCTCGTCTGATCCTCTCCCTTCATTTATCAGTTCAACACTGCAAACCCAGAAAAAAGTACAAAAGGGTGTCGGTATCTTTCAACAGATTGCTTGCTTGTGTTAACAGGGCATGGTATATATGTGCGAGTGTAATTGAAAAAAGAAAATAAAAAGGGAATTGGTTTGTTTGTTGATTCGAGGAAGTAAAGTATCAAAAAGAGCTGATAAGAAGTCTTGGAAACTGTCTAACCTGAGAGAGAGTTGGTTTATTTTGGGTTTGGGGGTTGAAACTTGAGAACAAAGAGACTTAAGTTACTTTTAGGAGGGAGGGAGGTAGGGAGGGAACTAGCTAGGAAATAGGAATCACTTTTAGTTAAAAAAAAAATTAGTATTTTTTTTATATATCTTAATATTTAATTTAATTTTTATTTTATTTAATTATTTAATATTATATTATTTAAAAGATATGTCTCATTAATTTTTTTATTGGGCTATATTCTTGTTTCATAAATTTAATTCTTTTTAATTTTATTTTTTAATATTAGATTTCTTGAAAATGTAGCTTTATTTTTTCTTTCTATAAAATTATCTTAATTTCATAATTTAAGTCACGGGTTTAATATGTTAACCCTGATTAACTTGAATTATTTTTTATATTTTTTTTCTTGGTTTTTTTTAGATTCTATCATTTAATATTGAATTAGTTAGAAATTAGATTTCATAATTTTTTTTCTATTTGCTTTCTATATAAAGTTATTCATATCTCGTGACCCGGTCATGAGTTTGATAGGTTGAGCCTGATTCTCTTGGTTTTTTTATATCATTTCTTAATTGAATTTTTTTTTCAATTCCACCCTTTAACAACTTAGACTTTGTTTTTATTTAGTTTTTTTTTTCTTGATTTTATCCTTCAATATCAAGTAGTTTGTGAATTAGCTTTCTTAATTTTTTTCAAATTTCTTTTTATGGAGTTGTCTAAGTCTTATAGATTTAGTTTTTTTTCTTGATTTCAACCTTCGATATATTGAAAATAAAGTTTTGTAATTTTCTTATTTATATTTTATGAAGTCATCCTAGTCTTGTGATATAAGTTGTGAGCTTAACAAGTTAGCCCAAGTTGACTTGGATTTTTTTATTTCATCTATCGACATTAGGTTATTTTGAAAATTAGACTTCTTAATTTTTTTTATTTTCTTTTTATAGGATTATCATCCCTTTTTAATTTAATTTAATATATATATATATATATATATTATTCTTCAACACTAAGTTGATTAGGAATTGACCTTCATATTATTATTTTTAATTTTCTCTTTATATGGTTATCATAGTCTCATGAACCGAGTTGCAAACTTGACAAGTTAATGCAGGTTAATTAAATATATCGTAATTTTAATATTTTAAAAAAATATCATTCAATATATTATTATATTAATATTTAAAAAACATATTATCCAATATACATTACATTTTAAGCTTATAATTAAAAAAATATTAGAAAACATGTTAACAATATTTCGACAATTTCATTTTATGTTAAGAAGTATATACTCATAGGGCAGCACGGGCAAATACTGTAGCACTACTTTAAAAGACTTGAGGTGCATGCACCTCCTCAGCTGTTCATCCGAAAATGAAGGAGGTGGGTTTTTTTTTTTTTTTTTTTTGCATTTCCTCTGTTTTTTTCATCATTTTTTTTTTTAAATTTCATCTCTTTAATATTTTAATACAGAAAAGGGCATACGAAAAAAAGCAGCAAGCACAGAAAGACAGCAAATGGACTTAAATAGGTTTAATTTACAAAAACCCTAAAGCTTTATTTTATTTTTAAAAATAGGTTTATAGTGTCTTTTAAAGGTTAGAGAAATTGACTTGGACTAAAAAATAAAATAATAATAGTAAAATATATAGGAAAATAATATAAAATCCTAAATAACCTAAAAAATAAAAGAAAAATAACAAAATTGACTCAAACAAAATCTTTTAAGTTTAATATTATGAAATTCAATAATCCGATAAACAACAAAGTTATTTTTATAGGAAGATTATCTATAGAATCATTTAACTAATTTAAAGCTTGATTCAAAAATCGGGTCTTATGTTATGATCTTTTTTAGCAACTACTCTATTCTTGTGTGACCTAACTTTTTTGGATCGAAACTTGTTTCTTTAATCTATGAAAGCATTTGTCAGGCCATTCACATAGTTTATTTAAGATAGATTCTTATATAACTACTCAAAACCCCAATTTATATAAACATGACTATGTTATATTTGCTTGATTTAGAATTTGTTTGAAAAATTATTTTTGTTTGCTTCAATAAAATTATCACAATCTCAAACAAGCGTTTGAATATTTGATTTGTATTTAATTTTATAAGTGTCTATTTTTGTTATCGTATAATTAAGTAATAATTAGTTTTTTTTTTAAATCTTAAACCCAGTGAAGTCCATTACCTGAATCATGAATTTAACAGGTTAAGTCATGAAACCTGAGTCGATTTAATATGTTGTCGCAGCAATATTTTTTTAAAAAGTATCATCTATAATTTTTTTTTAATCAAACCACATATTTTACTGGCCATCTAGATTGTTTTCAGATCCTTTAAGTTGACTGGGTTACGTCAAAGTAATTTTTACAGTTTAATTTTAAACTCGAGATAAGATAAATAAAAAATCAAGTCAAAATATTTTAAAATTGATTTATTAAAATAAATTTAATAATAATATCAAATAATTTATTCTCACCTCAATATCCTTTTTTTTTTTTTTTTTTATCAATCACAAGCATAGTGCTACCCTTTAAACTAGTTTTTGACCTTTATAAGACACGGTTTTAAGGCATTAGGTGTGTCTTCGATAAGTTATTAATTTACAAACACGGTTCCTTGCCAAAGTTTTCTCGCGACAAAATAAATCACAGGATTTTGCGTTGCTAACCGGGGACGAGTCTTTTATTGTATACCCACTCTCCATGTTCAAAATCCAAATCTATCATCAACTCTGACTTGAGTCGGATTGAATCAGATCAAAGGTCTTGTTTGTGTGTTAATAAACGTAAACCTGACCCCATTGTTTTTATTTTTTTATATATATAGTTCTTACAAAAACACATGCCATTGTTAAATCCAGCCCGGTCAACAGGTTGATTCAAGAAATTATTTAGGACCCAGAACTCCCAGATTAGGTTTTTTAATTAAATTACATATATTGATCTGGCTGGCTTTGTTGGATTTTTAATGATCCACATTATTAGATTAAACTCAATTCAAACCTTACCTTACCGAGTCAATATTAAAAAAAATTTATTTAAAAAAAAAACAATGTCATTTGAACAAACAATGTCAGCCCATATAATCTGGCACCTAGTCTATTGCCCGGGTAACTATCAATTCAAGTTTAATAACAATGGTGAAAAGTGATTGATATTTGCACTGATGTTGCGATTAAACTACAAGGCAAAAACCATCATCGCCAACGGTTGTCAATAAAAAGGTCAAGGCCTCGGAGTAACGAATGCGAGAGCCTTGACTGTCCAAGCACCATTAACACCATCAAGTCATAAACATTCCAGTTCCAACTCGTTTGAGATTGTGAAAGTAGTATAATTCCACATTGCATAATGAACCTAATCGCCTAACAGCTAACCAAGCTGCATGCCCCCTTTGTGTTTACTTTTAGTTTATTGCTATATCTTTGCTTCCTATTGTGTTTCGGGTTGGATTCATATTTTTAATATATATATATATATATATATATATATATATATATATATATATATATAGATGTTGTTAATGTTTTTTTAACTAAAAATAATTTAAATTATGTAGAGACTGACCCAACATAACCCGGTTAATTCGACGAGTCCAAAGGTAATGACCAACTAGTAAAGGCATGGTTTGACTAAAAAAATCTCAAGACAACATTTACCAGAGTTAACATATCAAATTCACAATCCAAGTCAGGAGACTCTGATAAATTTATAGAAAATAAATCAAAATAAATTATGAAACACAATTCTCAATCAACCCAAAGTTGAATGATAAAATTAAAAAATTAATTAAAAAAAATTACTCGAGTCAACTTGAATTAATTTGTCAAATCCATGACCTAGATCAGGACACGAGAACAACTATATTAAGAGCAAATCAAAATAAATTATGAAACTCAATTTCCAATCAATCTAATACTAAATGATGAAATTAAAAAAAAAACACAAAAAATAACTCAAGTCAACCCGCCAAATATGCGACTCGAGTCACGAGATAAGAATATCCTTATAAAAAAAAAATTTAAAAATTATAAAACTTGATTCTCAATCAATCCAATAATCAAGGTAGTGGCGACAACGATGGTAAAAGCTAAGGGAACAATGGATTTTCAACGTAAAAACATCAAATGAAGCTTAAAAACTAAGATGAGTTTTATTTTTAGTTGTTTTAAAAATAAAATCTAAATGATTAACAAGTTTTTTAAGAGAGATACGAGGGTGTCAGTGAGTTTTTTTGAGAGAAAGGGGGTGTATATGTGTGTTTTATTGATACTTGACCTATTTAAATTTTAATTGATATGATGCTTATAAACTGTATATCTTATATAGTTAACTTGGTAGGAACTCTCTTTTTCTTTCTCGGACCGGTTTTTTTTAACACCAATACTTATCTAACTTTGAAGCATGGTTTTTTATGTTGCCATTTCTGTTTATTCGAAACCCTAATTCCTTGCATGACATTCACTGCTCTCGGGAAATTCGTAATTATTGTCCCCCTCGTCCTATTTCTTGAGTAGCATAATAGGATTGGAAAAGTCTTTTATGAAGTGATTTATATAGTTACTGCTGGGTATCACCAAATGCTTAGATGATCCTGTCAGTTTGAAGTCGAACAATTTCCAAGTAATTTCAGCTGAGCCTGAATAAAAAAGACATCGGTTTCGGACAATCTTATGTTAATTTGGAGTATTATTAGCATTTTGCAATGTTCCGTTTTGTTATAGATTTATAACCAAGTAATTGGAGTTTTCGAATGATGCAGCACGAGCGAGTTAAAGCTTTGCCATTTTGAGGAGAAAAATAATGGACGGATTCCATTATTTTTTTTGGCCAAGGTCTTTTGCTTTTCGTCGTATTCTTTCATTCCCAGTTTTTGTAATAAAATCTATGTCTCATTTTCAGTCAGGGAGTAACTACATAGATCATTTCAAGATGTTTAGCCATGGTAAAGCACGACTGAAGAGACAGAACCCCGAGGGAAACTTAAGGAAGAACCTCGTATCATTCCTCAAATCTCAAAATCTCGCAAGTTTTATTTTTCTCCTCCGACAGAATGTAAATAAACACGGCGGGTAAGGTGGCTTTATTAGTCGTTTCGGCTAAATTGCCCTGCTTCAAAGTGAGGAAAACAATCTTGGATAATCCAATGATTAATAAATGGATTTAATTTAAGCAGTCAACTAAGGACATTAATTAGCTAGAATATAATCAAGTAAAGCTTCGTCTACCAATGAATTAAAAACCTCAACCTCCAACTCCAAAGCAAACTCTTCCTTTTCTTGATCCACGTTTTTCCACTTCCCATTCTTCTCCATTTCTTTAAGGTAGGCACGCCTGCTCTCCACCACCTCCCACCCCAAAAACATTTCTGCAGGCTGCCCGTTAATCCAATCCTGTGCTACTCCTAGCTCCTGCTCAAATTCTTTATATAACCCGATCACGCTTCCACTCGCATTGTTTTCCACAATTTTCTCTGTGAAGAAGTCTACCAATAGACTATCTAGCTTAGATGATAAGCTATGTGATGCTATAGTTGATTTGACCTGCTTGAGCAGCTCCTGTGCATGCCTTTCTGTTCCATTTTCTTCCTTCGCTTCTCTGAAATTGTCGTTATTATCACTTTTGATAGACATTGAACAATGTTGCACTGGGGATTCAAGAGATTCATCCCCCAACTCTGCCATCGCAATTCGTTTTTCCAAGTCTACAGGGTCTAGTTGAGCGAGGCTCTCTAACCTTCTGATCTTTTGCATAAGCTTTTGTTTAGTCCCTGTTGATCACATATTTCAAATCTTGTTAAAGAGTGAATCCCACCGGGTAAACAGGCAAAAAACACACCAAAAATACAATATTTTATTAAATCAAAATCAATATGAACAATTTTATTTTTACTCACAGAACCGGCTGCCACAGGTGGTCTGCACAAATGAATAGAATAAATGGATTTCAAAATCCGTTCAAGAAAACGAATGGATACCTTCCATGCGGATAGGACTACGATGGAAAGGAGAGCTAATCTCTTCTTCATCGTCCTGGAATGGACAGTCCAGAATTGACACCGGACTGAATTGCTCCTTCTCCGTGTCATTTGGCCACTCCTGTTACATTACATGGACTATTAATGCATTAAAATAACACCTCTGCAATACAAATTAAAAGGTAACTAGGAAAAAGAAGTTCTGGGGACATACCCCATTAAAACAATAAATAATAATTCGGTTCATGGTAAAATCGAATGCCTCATTTCAATCCCTTACTCTCTATAATTGGATAGGATTGGATTTGATAAAGAATCTTGAAAGCAGCATAACAATACAAACCTCAAGCCCATACTTTCTAATGCGACTAGGCAGAGTTTCACTGCACTCAATTCTGTATACCCAGAGATCAGTTGAATTGTTTTTTAGGTGACTTAGTTCTTATACTGCAAGAACAAGACAAAAATTAAAGACTTCTTAGATCCCAAGAATGGGTGAGTTGGCTAAGTGTATCTTTGCTGATGTAGTGGAGGCCGCTTTCTAAGATTATTTATTAAAATAATTTTTTTAGATTTTTAAAATTAACATGTCAAATTATAAAAGAATATCTAATATTTTAATAATTTTTAATTAAAAACAGTTTGAAAAACATTAAACAAATTTAATCTCTACACTATTCTCCAACTGACCTATCAAAACTCCAACAGAACAATTTAAGGAGTTAGGTCGCACCTAATAACTAAATTCCAAAACTATCCATACCAAATTGATTTTATGAAAGAAGAAGAATATGTACTGTATTTCATATACCACGAAGCTAAATACTCCATCTCATCTCACCGCCGTGGATCCCGCGAATCGTAGCGGCATCGTAGGCTTCGAAGCACTCCACCGTCAAAGTCCCGAGATGCACCATGCTCACTTCCCAATAAATACCCCCATGAAAGAAAATCCCAGTTCCCTCCTAACCACCCCCCCTCCCCACCAAATCATTTATACAAATCAGGGTTTATATTTTTTTTTGGTATTTTAAACACAGTCAAGAGCAAATCACTGGCATGGAACTAAAATGCTGCGAGAAGTTACATTGTCTGACCCAATTTTAAAGAGCTCATAGAAGGGTTTTTTTTAATAAAAAAAAAGTGTCAATTTTTTTAATTAAAGATAGAAAAACGAATGATACCAACCAATTGTAAGAGAGAGGCAGCAGCATGCAATTATACACGCGAAATATTAAATATAATAACCAACCTCTCTGTTTGTGATGGAATCCTGGCCGACTGATACGCCTACTCTGTCGCTGACTTCCTTGATTAGATCTTTATTATTACAAACGGCGTCGTTTGCGCCCCTTATACAACTCTCTGACGTAGTAGAATTACCACTGCCAACAGTAGATTCACTCTCAGTAGTCCAAACGTTACTGTTACTGTTGCTGCTGGTTCTTGAACTAGTTGAAATTCTGCTGGTGATTTGATCAGACTGTCTATCTTGTTCCTCCAAGAACTCATGGAACAATCTCCACCCTCTGATCTCATTACTTTCTTTACATTGACCATTGTGATCAGGTGTTTTTCTCCAAAAGCTCTTCTTAAACAGCTTCCGTGAAAGACATCGAGGTAAAAGCCCCTTTCTGGTTCTTGAAGGTGACGGAGACTTTACGGTGGAGTTGGAGGAGGGAAATGGGAGTAGTTTAACGGCGTTGATAACAGCAACTGATGCTTTTTGAAGAGCTGATATTGTTGTAGACGCTGCTTTTGATGATTTACTTCTTTTGTAAAGCTGCCTTTGCTGCCGCTGCTGTTTGGTTTTGTGGTCGACTTCGAGGAGAAATCGGACGGTTGTACAGCAGTGACTACGAGGAAATGACTTGAAGCCTTTGGATGAGCATGAACTTAGATCATCAAGAAGATAATCTTTGAGCATCAAGGGTTTTCTTTCGATCAAAAAGGGTATTTGTTTACAAGAAGAAGAAGAGCTTATCATAGAAGAAGAAGCCATTGATATTAGTTGAAAAAAGCTTAAGCTAAGTTTAAACTGTGAAGTAAATGATGGAAGACAGAGATTGTGAAAAGACTGCTAAAAGAGAGAAAGAGACATTTAAAGAGGGAAATGCTACAAAGGCTGCATAAAGTCACCTTCTATGAGACTGCAGCTTTTTGGCAGGGCAGACGCTAATAACTTACAGAGAGAGGGTGGGGTTTTTATAGGAAGTGCAGGTGAAGTGAAAGAAAGAGGGAGGTAGGTTCCAACTCCAAATGGTGAAGATCTCAATGAGAGAGTGAGAAGAGTTAAGAGAGTTACAGTTTCTGCAGAGGTAGAAGAAGCTTGGATGGTTCCTGTTATGGTGTTCTGCGTAGTTTTTTGAATCTTAAGACTGGTTATTTTATTGCTTTGGTTTGTGTATTTAATTAATTTTTTGAATTTTATTGACGGCTGTACTTAATAACCTAGACCTCGTTAACTTCTGGACGGTAATTGTTCGCGTACGACTGCATTATATATGATGTCTATTGATTAGTACAATCATCACTTCTTTTAAATACCTTTAATTTTGGTCTTAGTAGCTATTTTTTTTTAGGCTTTTTCATAATAAAAAAAGCTAACTGAGACTCGCCACAGCTATACTGGGCATCTTTATTTTTATGTTTTAATAGTGTTTTTTTAAAAAATTAATTTTTTTTTTATTTTAAATTAATATTTTCATATTATTTTAATATTATAAATATTTTAAAAAAAAATAAAAAATATTATTATACTTAGTATTAGCTTGGTCTTGGTTAACCATGACTTTATTCTTAATCATGCCCTCTGTAAGTCTGTATAACCCATAAAAAAAAAATACTCAGTTGGTACTGAAATAATATTATTATAGTAAGATTTGGGGTTTTTTTTCTTCTCAAATATTGTATTTGTTTCTTCAATTTAGAATTTTTTTTAATAGCGTTAAATCTTTTAATCGATAGTCAAGAGAAAAAAAGTTGTAATTTAATTAATTTATTTTTTATTTATAAGGTGAGCATGGCTTTCTATGTTGTTATTGCAACTTCATAATTCGAGATTCAAGAATGATCGAGCCTTTCAATAAACAAAGTAATTTCACATCGTAAGACATGACATGAAAGCAAGAAGAGTATTTTCTACATGCATGATTTGATTTTGGACGGGTGTGAGTGAGAGACCAGTAGTTGACTTTGAAGAATCTTGAAGATGACAGCATATAGATACGCTGTCTTTCCATGCAATTTGACTGCCCATTATTCACGCACTCTGGCACGTGTGCTTGTCCTGGGTCCAGAAGAGTGGAAGCGTGAAAAATGATCTGCTGCTAGATTTTTCCTTTTGTTTATTTCTTTATTTGACGAGTAGCGATCGAGCGTATCGATTACAAGGCCTCTCTCTCTCTCTCTCTCTCTCTCTCTCTTTTTTATCGAGATTTTCTTAGTAACCAATCAATCCAAGATTCTCTCATGCAGGGGGGTCGGAGGGCCTTCCATGGACGGCTGATCAATTATTGTTACACGGAATGCCATCTGGCCCATCCATGTATGTGTGTCATCAAGCTATGACACATGGATCCATCAGGCAAATAATTATATAGATCCATCCACGTAATGATGATTGAAGATCTCCGTGCGTGGCAAAGATTATTTGGTGCTCAGTTGTTTAGGAAAGAACATGCAAAAATAGGAAGTAACCACGCATCATTAATTTTTAATAGCTATGATGTGTCCCTCATGATCCATTATTTCTTGATCATTAAATCTTAAATTTCATTTAAAATCCTTTGAATTTTTATGAAAATTTAAATTGATTTTTATAAAGTTTAAAAATAATTTTTAAAACAACTGCAATTTTCAACACCAATATTGTTCAGTATTTTTAAAATGTTTTTTTAACTAATGTTATTTTCTCAAAGAAACTTTTTGTTAAATTGGGTTAGAATTACAAAATACCGTATTTACGGAGGACACTTGTCAGATGGCCCGCGGACAAGGACATCATTGTACGGAAAACCTATGGCCTAAAGGTGCTGTAGTGGAAAAGTAATTTACTAATAATGTACAAAATAATTTGAAAAGGAACATGGCGCGCGTGCCTGATGATTCGATTCGATTCATACGATCAGGATTTTGATTTTTCCACTTGCAAGCCGAAGAGGAAACGACATTTTAAATGTCCAAAGGAAAAGCCAAAGACAACATGAGTATTCCCACAAATTTTAAAGTTCCTTAGCTCTGGCTACTGGCTACTGGCTAGGGCATGGCCTTGCCAGAAGTACCTTTGCATGATTGTGTGGTCCGGTCCCGACCACGATTTTATTGTACAGAGGAGTTTGAAAAATATGTTAGTAGCTATGTTGAAAGTATTTAAAAAAATATATATATACATATATATATAAATTAAAATATTTTTTATTTTTTAAAATTTATTTTTAATATCATTACATCAAAATAATTCAAAAATATTAAAAATTTAATTTTAAAAAAAAAACAGTTTAAAACTTAATGTCAAACACCCTTAGAAGGTAAATGTTCGGCGGGCGTAATTTGATTCTTCTACCGAGAAAAAGAAAAGCACCATTTCTCACATGAATGTCCCCAGCCCATAATTCGAGCAGAGAAGAATCCTGAGTTATTAGCTCCACCTCTGTAATAAACTAGCATATATAATCTCATTAATGATCTAGCTTATTACCTGATATGGGAAAATTTATATCAACATTGAATCTCCCTATTACTTGATAAATTAAGTTTGAAATCATAGAAAACATACAAAGTTAAAATATAGAGGATTGGAATGTAAAATACTTAGAAAATATATATTGAATTTTAAATTATTGATAATTTTTATTTTCAATCACATATTTATTTTGTTTATTTTTCGGCTTTGAAAAATAAATAATAGTGTTTTTTCCCTAGAATTTCTTGGAAAAAAAGAGATTGTATTTCATTTCATTTTTTTCTAGTTGATTTTGGTTTTTTAAGGTGTTTTGGGGTGTTTTGATTTTTTTAGGTGGTTTAAAGAGGCTTTTTAATTGTGTTTTAGAGATGTTTTTAAGTTAAAATGGGTTAAAAATATTTTTTCAAACCAAAAAAACATTTTTCCTAGTTTTTCTAGCTACATTGTGGTGTCTAAATTCTGGATTGTAACCTAGTTGACGACACTTCATATATCACAACAAACAACATTTAATATACCATTATATTGATAGTTTTTAAAAAAATCATCTTCCATGCAAACAATCTACCACTCTCAACTAATAAATCATTGATTAAATCAATTATTTTTAATAGCTTCACAGGATAAATATTTGAGTTGATTTAATAAGTTATCTTTGCACTCCTTGTTATCCATACAATCTGCCATATAATTACTTTTGTTTTTGTTTTATAGAGGAATGTTTAGTTTTAATCTCATTCGGATAGATATTATATGGTTTTATTTGCTTTTATTTTACTTAGACTGCGATTTATCCTATATATGACTTTTTGTCATAGTAAGATATTGTGTAGTTTATGTTCTACTCCCGCCAGATTTTGGCGTTTAAATAATATACCTATCTTTCAAAAAAAAAAAAGTTCTACAAACTATCCATTTTCCTGTCTAAATATAGTTTCATATTCAATAAAAATATTGCTTCTTAGTTTTGTTTGTTTGTGGCTGTGATAAGAAGTGCTTTATTTCCTTCCTCTTCATTCTACAGCCCCCTGTATTATACTAGTTTTTGAGAATTCCAGGTCTTCATGTTAGACAAATATTAATTGCTCTCAATAAGTTTCACAGCCAAAATTACACATCCAAGGACAACCTCTTTCTGTCCTCATTTGTTCATTATTTGTTCTTGAACAATTTTCGTAGATGAGTCCTCAGAATTAATCACATTTCTTATGCATGTGCAAACTGCCATCTCCACTCTCTCCTTCTGATCGATTATTGTGACTTTGTACTAAAAAAATAATACATTTACAGTCTCCGAAAGTACATGCAATTTAAAATGCTTCGATTAAATCGGTGTCAAGGATGGGCCACCCTGGACTTTGTTTCTGCACTAAATTGCTCGAGGGGCATTGCATTGCATGCGATGGCCATGGACCTACCTTACCAGATACTTACTGATCTTTTATTTTCATTTAAAAACCCATGAATATGATGAAAACATTGTACGTTTTTAAATTTACAAAATATAAATATTTGTTAAAAAGCCTTAACGTTAAGTTTTAATTGTAAATATTCATTTGTCTTTCAAATTTAAACTTTCTATGTTCTTGTGGATGTGTTTGTGAATTTATTAAGGTGTTCATGTTTAATTTGGGATACCCTTATTTTACAATATGAGTGAATTTGGTCTCAAATGAAATCGTTGAGCGTAGAAGATGATTTTTGAATTTATTTTAATCAATATAATATTGAATAGGCTTATGTCTATCCTCTCATATTTAATGTCCATGATTTAAATGTAATGATTAAGCTTCGTTATCACGTTTGGGTTCAAATCATTGCTTTAGGTCTCAGTGTTTTTATCTTTAACAAAAAAAAAAAATCAACATATACTATTCTAGATAAACTCCTAATAAGTAAATACATCATGCATCTTTATTTTTTAAAAAATAATAATATAATTTATCTTGGGATAGGATGTATAAAGTAATTACTATATTTTCTATCATATAACTAATCATTTATCTAGAAACTCTGAAAACTAATTAAAATTTATAGTTATCATTTTATTTTTATATTTTTTATACGTAGTTTATCTCGATGTCCAATGTGACATAAGTTTATACATGATTTATATATAAATTAAAGATAAGTTTTTCAAAAAAAATCTTTGAATGAAAAAATTTGTTATATATATATATATATATTTATCGTAATATTAATATAATAGATTAGAAATAAAAGTATATAGTTATAACATCTAGAAATCTACCTGTTCAACTATTCGAGTTGAGGAGAATCAGGAGCTTTATACATGTTTATTTTTTTTACTGTGGTTCCTGATTTTATGATTTCTATGAGATTTGATTGTCGAGGGATGTATGGGAGTTGCCAGGTATACTTATTATATATATATATATATATATATATATATATATATATATATATATATATATATATATATATATATATATATATGATTTCTAAGATTTCTAAGGGAGCTGTGAGGTATGAATATTGTTTGCTCTTATTTTGATGGTTCTTAGTGACATATATGGTCATTGTCATACAGAGTTATCTTTTATTTTTGCCATTGTACTAAATCTGGTATGTTTTAAAAAGATTTTTTTTATGTTTTACACTCTGGTCCCTTATTTTTTCAAACTTTATATTTTAATAATAAAATTTTATTTTTATTTTACAACGCTTGATAATTGAGAAAGGACAAAGCAACTCAATTAGAAGGAACGGAGAAAAAAAAAGTATAATTGAACACATTTCAATGAAAAAAAACTCAATATTAAAGTCAATAAATTTATTTTAGCAGGAAAAATTTAATAAAAGTAATGTAAGTCTTTAATTATTTTAAGAAAAGTAGATCGGATCTAACTTGCTAAGGTCCTGGTTGTTTTGAAGTTTTAAAAATATTTTTAAAAAGATTTAAAAATTTTTAGTTTTTTATTCACTTCAAATTAATATATTTTTATTTCATTTTGACATTAACGATGAGCTATTATTGTCCTGGAGGAAAAGAGTAAATGATTTTTCAACAAATCAGATGGCTTACAGAGAACATAAGACTTGGAAACTGTGGATCCAGAACATTTAGGTCCAAGCCCAAACGTTGACAAGCTCGGAGTTTACTTATCTCATCACCAAGCCCAGATATAAAGCCCACTATAAATATACAAAGCATGAGCAGGAACTTAAACATGGTCCCCAGATTCATTTGCGACCACGTGATTCTCGTTGATCATTATCCCGTGGCCTAATCTCGTTCTACGATTATGTTAAACCACAAAACACTAATTACGTTCTATTTTTAATGATTAAGCATTGAAACTTCTACGTTGATGTGACGTGGCAGGGCGTTGTGTCCAGCTCACCTCGTCTGTTACGTTGGGAGATTGATGTAAATTGCCAACCTTTTTTCAACAACAACAAATGAAATTGTCATCCCTTGTCTCCTCGCGGTGCTGACTTTTGGTAGTTTTTGGTTTCTATTTCAAAACGGGAAAGATAAAAATAAAAATATATTCAGTTAAAAAAGTAAAAATAAATTATTTATGCGACAGTGTTTTATTAACAGTTTTTTCCCCTTCCTTTACTCCTTTCTCTCTCATCCATTCAAAATTCACTTTTAAAATCTTAGAATTGTCCCCTCATTTTCTAATATTTTAAATTTAATATTTATTTTTTTTATTTTTATTCTTGATCCTTTTTTAATTTTAGAATTATCCTCTCATTTTAGATTTATTTTTAATTATTTGTGAATTGTTATTTTTTTCAAATTTGATCATTATTCTTTTGATTTTGATTTTTTGTTTTGGATCCTTTTTATGAGTTTGATTTTTCTTTTTAATTTTCCTATTTAATTCAAATTTTAGGTTGTACTCTCATTTATTTTTCATTTTAAATTTGATTTTCATTCTCTTAATCGCTATTTTTTTTGTTTTTTAATCATTTTGTATATATATTTTTTAAAATTTTATCATTTGACATTTGATTTGTTGAGAATTAGGCTTTACGGTTTTTTTAAATAGGGTGCTTTTAGTTTACCAAATCAGGTCACGAGTTTGAAAAGTTAACATGGGTTGATATTGTTTTTTTTATTATTTATTTTTTCCCTTATTTTATCATTCGAAGTTGTTTATGTTAAAAAAGGGCTTTGTTTGGGTATCCTTTCAATCAAGTTATTCCAGTATCATGATATGGATAATAGGTTTGACTAGTTAATTCATGTGTTTTTTTTTGTTGCTTTTTTTATATATCTTCTTTTGATCTTGACCTTTAAAATTGAGTTTTCTTTAAAAAAAAGAATTAAACTTTGTTATTTTTTCTTCTACTATATTATTCCATTCGTATAATTCGACTAATGAGATTTGATAACCTTACCCGGGTTTGCAGGTGTTTTATTTTCTGGGCTTTTTTATGTTGATTGATTTTTTTTTATCTTTTTACATTTCGATTGTAGGAATTGTTTATCATTATTTTGTCAATTCTCTTGCTATGATGTTAGTCTGACATCACGACCCTGGTTGTGAGGTTGTCATATTAGCACGGGTTGACTCAAGGTACATTATTTTTTTTTAATTTTTATTCTTTAACATTAAATCATCTTGGAATTTAGCTTTATATTTTTTTTCCCTCTTGACAAGCTTTCCCTTTTCTTTTAGTCATCGTTATCGCTCTTTTTTTAAAAAAAACAAATGGTCCATTTAGTGTCATTACTTTTTCTTCTGATTTTTTGGAGCGAATATTCCATTGACAATACCGTTAGACAAATTTAAAAATAATAAAAAATAAAAAAATAAAGTGAAATGATCAAAATACCCTTAAAAGCATAAAAAATAAAATTGATGTTAAAGGGTTTTTTTCCACCTTTTCACAATGATTTTCTAGTTATTATTAGGTCAACTTAGAGGTGGTTTGACATTTGACAAATTATATATATATAAACAAAAAAGTTAGGGAGACTCGTGCAACGCTTTCTAGAGTTTAAAAATCTCTTTTTCTGTATTGTTGGAAGCGTTGTCATTCTCTTCTTGGCGGTGTGATGGTTGTAGGTAGTGATGATCTGATTTATTGCCCGTGAACCTTTTGTTTTCTTTTCTCTCCTCTCCCAAAATAAAACCAACTTTTTTGTCCTAATCTTGTATATAACTCAATTCACAAATTTTTCTTCTTCTTTACACATGTTTGCGTTGCATAAACATCATTTTTAACTGAAAAAATATAGGCCCTACAGCATACCACGGGCACACGGCTAATTCATCAGCTTAAAAAACAAGATGGTACATTTTTTGTATTCTTTTTAATATAACTATCTTGGTTTAATGGTAATCAAAAGCATTTTTGAACAAAAGGAGGTTTTTAATATTTTATTAAATACAGAGGAGGATTTTTATCAAGTCTTTAAACTCCTAACAATCTCTGTATTTTCATAATACTTCAATAAGATTATAATTATAACTTACTCTGTCGATGCAATATAATTAATAGTCAATGATTCAACTATAATATTATCCAAAAAGAAAAACTATATAAATATTACATTTACAATTAACTATAGGAATATACAATACTTTGATGCATAGATGTGGATTATTTTCCTGCGTCATAAGTACAAGCTTGCAATATTTAATAGGCGTGATTAATTACCATGCACTCGTGTCTTGTAGCTGTATGTTGAAACAATGACTTTTTTTTGGTTATCAAATTTTTTGTTTTGATTTCATCCTATTGTGTTTTGTTTTTTTTTAAATGTGTTTTCGGTTTATGGTATTTATTCTTTGCATTTTCTTGAGATATTAATGTTTTTATAAGATCTTTGAGTTTGATTATAGGTCAATTTAATAAAATACGGTTTTTATTTGAAGCATTAAGATAGAATTAAAAGATTAAGGACCAAATCGAGATATAAAAAAATTATTTTAAGCTATTTCAAATTCACATAGAAAAGTTTTATATAGCCACCATATTTTATGTTGAATTTCTTCTAGAATCCTGCAATTTTAAAATTTCTTTATTTCAGCACAAAACTTTATATTTATTCATGTTTAAGTTCCCGAGTTTGAGAAAGAAAAAGAAAAATGTTAGTTGTCGCAATAAAAAAAATCATTTTTAATATTAATAAGAATTATTTAACTAGAGGAGTTTCATTGAGGATTTTTTCCCCTTCATGTATCTTTATAGAAAAAGTAGATCAAGGTCAATGAATAAATTATTTTTATTTGATTTTGTATTTGTTAACTAATTTTAGAGTTTTTAGGTTGATATATTGATTTATTCAAATTAAAAAGATGTTATTTAAATTTTTTTAGGTTTAAAAATAGTTTTTTAATTTAAAAATAAATGGCTCGATTTTTAAACCACCTTGCTAATCAAAAAATAAAAAATGGTTTTCTAAGTGATAGGCGTGGTGGCCCACCCATCTAGTTGTATGACCTCTTTTTGACCTTTTATTTTTTTTAACCTCAATTTAAATTATTTAAATAGATTAATTAAAAATATCTAGATGCTAGGCCCGGATGGTCTTCTTCATGCAACTGGAGATCGTGTTTCTTTATTGAATTCGCAATTAAAATTTTCCATGGTAAAAAAAATAAAAATAATCATGTCCTTTTATTTTATTGTCGGAGGTAACTTTTGAAGCGCGTATAAATTGGCTAGTTATATCTATTATCCCTTCTGATCATTCTCTATAAGACTGTAAGTAGAGCAGTAGAGTTTAATCGAGGAGCACTGGAAAACATGTTTCATTAAAATATAAGCTAGTGATTCAATTGATCTATGCATACTATACACGTACAGGCATGAATGAATATATTGATAAGCATGCACAGAGAATTTGCAACAATGTAAAATAAAAAACCCAGAAATTCAAGTCATATCTTCATTCTAGACATGGGGTCCAGGACTGTCATTACGAAGTTCAAAAAACAACTCAAATCCATCATCATGGATATTTAACAAGTGTAAGAAAGAAGATAAAGATAGAAAAGGAACGATCATCATAACTCAGAAACCCAAAGAACATAATGATTAGTAACAATGGGGGACAACATCTGTGGTGGACCACTGACTCTGAGTTCAAGAAACCCTATTGTTTTGCAGGAGGAGGCCGGGAAAGTCGGAGAGAGTGGGAGTGAGAGTGAGAGTGAGAGTGAGAGGACAGGGCAAATAGCAATGAGAAGCTTTCATCTTTATTAAAAAACAAGACTTAAAAAGATATTCAATGTTGCGTTAACCATTGTGGATGCTTGTCCCCTCGTCTTCACAGATGTTTTGAGAACTGCACCATCTAAGTTAATTGCACCTACTAATTGCTAATAAATACTGTTAAGCACTTGTTTATTGTCTTGCTAGTTGGTTAGCTAGGCTCCACGTTACCCAAAATGGAATGTCTATGATTAATTATCTGTTCAGTTTCCCTAATCAGATCTTTACCAGGCATTCCCTATTGGAAATTTGCAATATAAAAATACTTCGGCGTAAAAGTAATTCCTTCAGGCTCTTCAAACACTACTACTTTACTTCAGGAACTTAATTTAAGCAAGGATTCCCTGTGCATGCTGAAAGAACACTGTAGATAGCTAGCATTTGGTATAATTTTAATAGCATAGTTATGCTAATCGGATTCTAAGTAGGTCATTCAAAGGATAACTATTGTGTCCATGCCCACCTCTCTAAGTTTAAAAAAACGTTTTGTAAGTTTTTGATATGTTTTATTGCATCTAGTCGGCTAGAGCGTATCAAATATATCTCTGATTTTCTACCCAAAAAAAGAAAAATAGATGTCAATTCCATACATGGCAAGTATAGCAATCCTATGATCAAGGTTTTGTGAGGGGATTCCATTTACGTACGTGTATGTGTAAGCTTGCACGCGTACAGTCAAGTATGTATGCGCGAGAGACAGAGAGATAAAGAGAGAGACGCATCACCAACCAGGTCGTGAAAGTGAAGAGAAGACAGCAGAAGATGCATTGTCGGCCATGTCTTGTCTTTCCCATAGTCAAACCTAATTTCTGCTCATTCAAAGATTAGGGGGAATTTCGGCTCCTTCAATTTTTTTTGTGTCAGATATTTATTTATCCCCACAAAAATTAGGTTTGAAGGGACCCTCTTGGATTTCATGGCCGACTTACAACCACTTTATTGATCTCTCTTTTAAATTTCTGTAAAAGAAGGGGGTCGCTAAAATATTTTATGAAAAACAGAACTAATTAGGGTTTTCATTATATACTAGATATTTCATGTAAGGATAATCGCTATTCTTTGGAAGCACTTTGATTTGACTAAAAAAATAATAATTAAATGGTGGTTTGTCTTGAAGAAGAATTTTTCTTATGGTACCTCATTTATTAATTAGTATAATTAATCTACTCAATAGATAGAGAAGATTTTGGATACATTCAAAATTTTAATTATGTTGAATCTATAGGAATTCATGTTTAAAAATAATATTTATACAAATAATCTGATTTTTTAATCAAATAATTATATTTGTTACTTACCTTGAAAACCGCACATACATACGAAAAATCTCCCAAAATGTAGAAAATTAAAAAGACCACTCCATTTAATATATTAAACATACGATCGAGTATTTATGTCTTTCACACTGTGAAGCACACATGTATATATACTTTCTTCGATTTAATGGCATATTTAGTCTATTGACAAATGTGATTTTTGCACATTAAAAATATAATTGTCACAAGTATATGACGGTATAAGGACCCGATTGCGTTTTCTAAAACCACTAAGTTTAATGTGCCAAAATAACAATTGTTCAGGGAGGAAAAGTGCCATCAAACATACTTTCTTCTGGATTTTTTTTTCCGGCAATGTTTCTAGTTTACTTCCATCTTTTCGTAACTCTCATCCCTGCAACAACTTTATACTGAAAAAATGGTCAGAGATAGCTGAAAATTTCGATTTACAGGTGCACAGCTTATGTTAGAACAAACGTACATTCTCATATATGGTGAAAATCTCGTCAGAAGATAATTGCACAAAAGAGGCCAGCACACTTAAATTGTTCACAACTGTTCCAATGAATAGAACTGTGAGTATGGTGCACACATATGTCTCAGGGTCCACTGGATATGACGAGAGATGTTTGTCTCCTTAAAGAGCTGAAAAAGTCTCGTAGGCCCTCATGAAAGAGGTCGCTAGCTAGAGGTGCTCAAATCTTTCCCCGCCAGTACGTACGCGTTAGAGTTGTACAGGTTTGTATCTAACTTCTATTGCGTCGTTTCAAGTTCTTTCATTAAAAAGGTGTGTTACCTAATATTCTGTTAAAAGAATAATTTCAATAAGAAATATCTCATCATTTACAAAATTTTCATTATATTTTATTTAATAACAAAAATATTTTCATATTAAATAGTATAACTTTACATCAAATTAGAAGAAAAGCCGAACCACAATCTCGTGCTCTTTTCATCACCGGAATCTGGATGCGTATCCAGACAGGAACTGCCATATTTGTGACTTGAGAAAATCATACACGGGGCATAGCTTCCAAGATGATGGCGAATATGGGTTATCGTGAAGGGATGAGATTAGGTGCTTCGGGTCAGGGCATGTTGGACCCAATCTCTTTGAAGGTCCTCCCACCAAGCAATCACTGCTCTGGATCGTCTCTAAAAGAGGGGATCAGCTAAGAAGCAGAAAAATAAAGGCTCAGAAGAGAAGAAAGTCAATAGGCGAGATCTGCTTGCTTTTGATGATGTGATTAAGGACTTTTGATGATACGTGTGGAGAAGTTTGTAGAGATGAAAAGTAGAAACAAAAAAGAGGTGGTGGTTTATGAGTATATATGCTATTACCGGTGGAGAAAAAGAGAAGAAATGACTCAAGTTTTGAGGCCATAATATTAAATATTGTTGTGCAGTTCAAAGTAAAGAATTGAGCACCACCACAGCGACAACACCATACGCCGGAGTTAAAGTCAACAATCAACAACCAGCAGTTCTTGTCCTAGACATCAATTTAAATACTGATTGAATTCTTTGGATTGCATCAATTTATCTGATTTGAGTTTGAATTTGTTGGCTTTAAAATAGAGGATTTTGAAACCTGCTCGAAGAAAAGGAGAGAAATACCCACTGCCCATAAATTTTAAAAGAGACATGGGAATTAGAATAGCACCGTGTTTGATTTGGTATGGCACCGTGTGAAGAATATTTCATATTTAATTATTAAAAACATCGAATAACAGTAAATAAAAAAAACAAACGATTTAAAGCCTTTTATCTACCTAAATACATTTCTGGAGAAAAAAGCTGGAGATTACTGCCAAAGGATCTCTGCTTCATTTCCCTTTCTTCTAATTGTTGCAGCTTAATCATGAAGCAATACGATGGAAGAAAATCATGAGGTCAAGGTTAGTACTGTATTTAGCGAAACCTGAGTAATGTTGACGATAAACAGAGGAATCATATAGAAAACGGGAGACAAGGTAACATGATAATTGTAACCGTTCAATCAAAGACCATCTTTTTTCTCTCATCATGGCCCGAAAATGCAATTGTCCACCCTCCTTTTGCTTTCTTTCAATCTTTCATCACATAGAAATGGACACTCTCTCTCTTGAACTAAGGGGCGCCCCCCACATAGTCTTGACTTGCAATCTATAAACAATAATTAATAAAGGATGGATTTATGCATTGTCGTGTGACATGCATGATTAAAGAAGCTCCATTTTCAATTTTAGCTAGCTTGCTTAGTTTGAGAGGAAGATGTTTTGATTTTTATCATTATTGATAATTTAATTGCTAATTAATTTCTAAATGTAGCTAGGCTCTTTGTTAGTCACCAACCGCTTTAACTTGTCTCTACATATTAAGTAATGGCCGCGAAGAAGTTATAATGAGTTCACGGGACTCTTTTGAAAGTATGTTTAATGTTATTTTAAAAATATTGTTGCTTAGAAATATAATAAAATAATATATTTTTTATTTTTAAAATTTATTTTTGATATCAACACATATGATCCAAAAACATAAAAAAAATAATTTAAAAAATAAAAATAAAATCTTACTTCTTAATTACTAACCTAAGTTGTTCCATCTCAATGGAAGATATATATATATATAGTAGAAACAGATAATAATAAAAAGGGACGGAAAGGAAAGGCAGGAAAATGAAATTAATGAAAAAGAAGGGACAAGAAAATTAGTGAACACAAGAGAATATTAAAAACAAAGCCAAAAAATATTTACAAGCTAGCTAAACTATTATACAATGCGGCGTTCACATGATCAAAAGAAATGCAACTCAAACTCACTATTCTCTATCTCAAAATTCAAAAACACACTACGTATAATGTGATCACTGGTACTGTTTGATGAATCTTTTATCCTGTTTTCGTTTCACATCCAAACCTCCATCATTTTTATTGCTTGGCTTATACCTCAGGACAGGCAAAATAGTACCCAAAAAAAGTCACAGTAATGACCGCCACACCCCTCTTGTTTCTTTCTTTATGTTGTTAATTAATCCATTGATGAAGTTGTAAAGATTTGTAGTAAGGAGAATTAATGTTAAGAATAGCTCCACAGACTTTCTCCATCAGAAGTTCCCTGTGAGTCATCAGATGGCGATGGGGTTATTCTTGGTGGCGAAAGCAGCATTCCTCCTGCCATGTCCACCAGCAAATTTGGCATATCAAACAGTGCCTCCTCATCGACAAATTCTTCTCCACCTGATGCCAAAAAGGTACCAACGGCACAGTCATTCCTAGGTTGTTCAACTAATGCTTCATTGTAGCTCATTTCAGCCTTTTTTAATGCAGCAGCAGCATTAGCTGCATTACGAATATCAGTGGGTGATGTTGATGCTGGAACAGGATAAGTCCCAACAGAACTCGGGAAGTTAAGAACTGCATCAGCACCTTTTAGGGCTAGGACAGCCACATCATAGGCGGCTGCTGCCATCTCCGGCTTTGGGAATGTGCCAAGCCAAATACGAGTGGTTTTTCGTGGCTCCCGGATTTCGGACACCCATTTGCCACTGCGGCTCCGGATTCCACGATACATTGGGTGCCTTTTGGAGCTAGATGAAGTTGTGGCCATGCTGGTGGGCTTACAATATTGTTGAGGAGGATGATATTTTGGAGATGGATTTTCACTTGTGCTTGTAGGGATAGAATGTGACAATATAGGGTCAAGTGGGTTCACTACTATAGGTGAATTAGGGTCAAAATGTAGTGCTAATAGTCGCCGAGTTTGGTTTATTTGGGGCACATTGGTGGATGGTTGGGCTCAGCCATATGTAAATCAATATGTGTGTGTGTGTGTGTGTGTGTGTGTGTGTGTTTGTGAAGGACGAGGACCAGAAGGAGATGATTTAGGGGTTGTGGGTTGGTAGGTACATGCAAGGAGGAAAGAATTTATACATGTGAGATTTTGTGTAGATTTGTGTTGTAAAGGTTAATGCGTGGGGATTTCGTGGGGGGTCTACTCAAAATCGTGGTACTCCAGCGTGTAATGCAGGTATAGTTGCGATAGCTAGGGTTTTAGTCTTGGAAAGATTAAAGTGGAAAGTGATAGTTGAGCTGAGGCGAGTAGCTAGCTAGCTCATCTGCTAAATGGAGAGTTTTGATCATAATGAGCGCACGCGCATTGGGCGCGCCTAGCTAGCCATTAGCTGGTATTTGCTCTTCTCTCACAGTAGTGCCAAATTAGCCATCAGCGTTTTCTCTTGATATCTTCTCTTCTGGTTTTATGATTCAGAGGACTAGGAGGTAAGTGGAGCATGGTTGCCAGAGGGGTGTCTATAATATGGGTGACGACCAAAACCGATTCTTTATACCAATTAATTGTTTTTGTGGAAGTTAACAGTAATTTAAGCTGTGTAAAAAGCTGCGTGAAAGTGACAAGCACATTTTAGTTGGTGATCTGGTTGGGTTATCACGATCATCCATCTTATGGTACTTGAATCTCAGCAAGAAAATCTATATTTCGAACCTTACGGCACTGTACTCTCACAATTAATCCCTCAATCGCCAGTTAAAGTCAAATCCAGGATGTTGGATCCACGAACCTCCTCCGATCCCTCTCTTCTCTTTCCTTTGTTATTGTCTGAAAAAGTCCTTTCAAGCCCTCGATTGCTTTACTTTTATTGAAGTTAATGCCACTGACCGCGTTTTGTCAAGTCATATTAAACAATTAAAGTCCTCTGTGTCTTACTTCCTCTGGGCCCCTTGTTTTCATATTTTTATTCTATAGCTCAAAAGCTTTCATGTTTTTATTATACAATAACGTTAAAAGAATATAATCTTTTATGGTTGGTTAACATGGACTGGACTGTTTTTTGAACTGTACCTTCTTCTTTTTTCTTTTTCTTTTTTATTACTAGCCATTTGACTTTCATTCCGTAGAAACGGAGGCTTTTTTAATATATTTTTATATAAAAAATTAAATATAAATTAAAAAATTTATATAAATATCTAATTAAATAAATCAGTAATTAGATAAAAAGTTATCAATGATAACTAAAATTAAAATTAAAAAAATATATAGATCAAGATATTAAATTAATTTGTGTTTATTGTATTTATTTATAAAATTATTTTTATTAAACCAAACAATAATAAAAATAAATACACATATGAAATTGATTGAAATAAAATAAAATTTATTAGAAAAATTATCTAAAAAAATATTTTTCATTTTTAAAAATAATTACCAAGTGCGTATCAGTCAACTTAGCTCGGGTTTTTTTTAATATTTTTTTTACTTAAATTCAGTTTTTTTTAGGTGTTTCTTTTGAAAATTTAATTTTTTTTATTCTCATTTCATATCATAAGTGGCGGGTTAGTCGAATATTTTATTAATTTGAAATGTATGTACAGAAATCAATTTTATCCTCATTTGTTATATATACAGAAATCAATTTGAAATGTATGTACTAATTCAAACAAAATTAATTTAAGAATATTTTTAAAATAAAAAAACTTACATTATAATTGTTTTTTTTTTATTTTTTATATTTTGAAACTACTTCATAATGTTTTCATTCTTAATTTCATTAAAGATATTTTATTTCAATATGTACAATCAAACTTTCATTCATCTAAATCTTCTAGGGATTAGTGAAATTATTAACAATAATTATTTGTTGACTTGTTATTTTATACAAGTGGGTTAAATATAAATATTAATTTACTTTTTTTAATTTTTTTTATTATGTCCCTAATTTTTTAAGTTATCTAGTACTTCATTTTTAATTACTAGTAAGTTTATCACTATTATTTTTTATATGAAATTCATAAAAAAAATACATATTAATTCATCAAAACTCATTTCAATTCATATTCATATGCATATAATATTATACATACACATATTAATTTAACAAATCCATAAATTATCATAAACTCTAACATTTTTAAGAACTAATTATAAAGAAATAAAACTAAAATTAGACAATGGAATAAATTGAAAAAATAAAGGAAACTCACCTAGAGAATAAAGCATAAGAGAATACTTACTTAACTAATTAATAGTTTAGACTTTAGAACTTGAAGAAAAATTTTGTAACAGAAAGAGAAGGCAGGAATAATAGTTCAAAAAAAAAAAAGCTTAGATCAGTTAGTAGCTAATAAAAAAAAATAAACTTGCTAAGTTATTATATTAAAATTCTAATATAAAAAATTTTTGAAAAAAAAAGGATTAAGGAGGCAATTGCATCCTTTTTTTTATGTGACTCCGCCACTAAATAGAGATATTTCTCACAAAAATCAATATAAAAAAAATATTTATCACCCGAAACAATAATCTCAATCAAACTCTAACACACAAATCTCAACTCAAATTGATTTCAAAACTACTCAACGTAAACACACGCCTTATAGAACTGGATGGAAAGTGTGTATATGTAAGCTATCGAGATTTTTCCAAGATATAGAAAAACATACGATTTTAATTTCGGATAAATCAATTATGATACTATCATCAAAAGAATTAGCAAGAAGTAGAGATATAGTTAAATCAGCTCACCTTATATCTCCTCTATATATTCTAATCTTACAAGGAAGAATGGCCGGAGGGGCTTTTGCTCCAACATCTGGTGGAAAGGAATAACCTGGAAAGTTTACTGGCAGGGTGTTATTAACATGTATTTTTGCAGCTACAGGAGGTCTAATTTTTTGTTATGATCTTGGTATTTCAGGTATGTGATGGCCCTTATCGTAAAGCATTAATTAGGTTTTGAAAATCTATGAAATATTACTCTGGCAACAAAAAAATATAATAAAAAACATAATTATTAATTGTACAGGTGGTGTAACATCTATGGATGTTTTCTTGAAGAAATTCTTTCCTGAAGTTTACATTTTACAAGAGGGAGTCCTCTGTCAAACCGTCAGATGATCAATACTGCAAGTTTGATAGCCAGATATTGACGTTGTTTACTTCGTCACTATAACTAGCCGCCCTTGTTTCGTCCATATTTGCATCCATGGCAACTCGCAAGTATGGACGGAGACCTACGATGATGACTAGTGGCTTACTTTTCGCTACTGGTGCTATCGTTAATGGCTTAGCCATGAATGTTCCCATGCTTATTATTGGTCGGCTGTTACTTGGTTTCGTCTGTGGATGCGCCAATCAGGTAAATTTATTCTTTTCAAGTTTGTTCTTTTTTATAAACTATCATTATCATTTAGCAATAAAATGTGTATATATTGAAAACCCCGAAATCTTAAACTCCAAGATTTTTTTATGATATTTAATGTTTTATATTTGTTCATACATACATATATATAGTTAATGTTTTATACTTGTTCTTGCATACAGTCAGTGCCAATTTATCTATCTGAAGTGGCTCCCTATAAATATCGAGGTGCTCTCAATATGACGTTCCAATTGTTTATCACAATTGGTACTCATCGCCAATTTTTTGAATTTTGCCTTTGCTAAGTGGATTGAAGGAGAAATGGCATGGCGCTTGAGCTTGGGTGGCGCGATAGTTCCTGGTCTGATAATTTTTGTTGGATCATGCCTTCTTCCTGATACTCCGAATTCCGAGATAGAACGAGGCAATTATGATAGAGCTAAAGAACAACTTCTTAAGCTCCGCAAAGTTGATAATGTTGATGAGGAGTTCAATGATCTTGTCGAGGCTAGTGAGAAAGCAAAACTGGTCCAACATGCTTGGTTAAACATATTTAGAAGGAAGTAGAGGCCTCAGCTTTTCTTTGCGTTCTGCATTCCCATGTTTCAACAACTCACTGGCATGAACGTGATCGTGTTTTATGCACCTATTCTGTTCAAAACCATTGGTTTTGGGAGCAATGCTTCTCTTTTTTCTTCTCTCATTACTGGTTTTGTTAACATGCTTGCAACTTTACACGAGTACAGGGTGCTATAAAATATCCCATTTGTCACTTGAAGTTCGGTTTGTTTATCTGCTTTGCTGTCTGTGTGATTGTCATGAGCATCGTCATATACAAACTGCTGCCTGAGACTAAAGGTGTCCCAATTGAAGAAATGACCACTGTGTGGCGCAATCATCCTCACTGGAGCAAGTATTTTTATGAAGATGATGCTAAGTTTGAAACGAACAAGTCCAAAGTTATTGGATTTTATTGAGTTTATTTCTTGTTTTTATTCTGAGACTTGCGTAGTAAGGCTTTTTGTGTGTTGTGGACCAGGAATTTTCAATATATTGGAACTGATTGAGTTAATTTGCCTTCTATTTGTTGGACTTGGATCTGCTTTTGTGTTAGAATTGTTTATTGTGTGAGTGTTTATTTATTTAGAATAGAAAACAAGGCTCAAAGCCAGTTTGAGTTCGAGCGTATGGGCTTCGAGTCCATGACAAGCAAAGACATATACTTTGCCTTGAAGATTGTTTGTTTGTTTGAAAAATTTTAAAAACTGGTTCAATTTTTTCTAGTCCACACAAGATAGTTTTGAAAAGTTGGGGTTGTGATGGTTGAAGTTTTCTTAAGAACAAAAGGAGGATATAAACAGTAAATAATACTAAAATTAATTTTAAGAATGATTTTGAGAGTGAATCTGGCTGTAAATGTCATGGTTAAATATTAATGCGACCTTTGAATTTTATTTTTTTTAGTTTAACGTAGGTGTTCGGGTCAGTTTGCGCTCATCTCAACTAATCCCATGGGTCCTAAAGTTAACGACTATGTAAACCTCCAGTGATCATCATATGAGTAACCACAGGGCTCGAACCTGAGACCACAGAGAGAGCAAACCTCTTGATTCCAAACTCTTACCACTTGAGCACCACCTAGAAGGTTACCTTTAAATTTTTTTTTAATGTTATTTGTGGTGGTATTTGTCTTCTCAAATAGTATTTATTTTTTAAAGTATTTTTTATTTAAAATATATTAAATATTTTTTTATTTTTAAAATTTTATTTTTAATATTAAAGTATTAAAAAAATTTAAAAAATAATTTTAAATTCTATACCACTTAAAAAAAATGATAATTAATTTCAATCGATATTTAACGGATTTGACTAGTTCAACTTCTCACTGAATATCAATCAAAAAGAAATTTATTTTAAATCGTGCCAAATTGACTCGAGAAAATTCCTGGAACTCTTAATTGGGCAGAACTAGCAGCCAATCACACTGCCGGTCGTTACGTGCACGTCTAGGAACAGCCACTCTTTTCTGCTGCAACGTTTCAAAACACTGTAGACTTTTGAGAACGGCTGCTCCAATATTGTGCTAGAATATTCAGGGCAGGTGTACAAATTTCCACTTCAAAGAATATTCATGCTTCTGATCAAATATTGCACGTAAATTAATTTCTCGTGTTTATACTGAAGATAGTGACGGAGAAATTCATTTTTCTGTGGGTATTGACGGATTAGTTCATCTACTTGAATTAGTTTTAAAAAAATATAAGATTATTCTGTTTTATTATTTATTAAAAATAGAGCAGTCTTTATATTTTTTTGAATTTTTTTGTTTAGTCTATATATATATATATATATATTTTATTTAGATTAAATTTATTTTAATTATATTATACAATATCAATAAAACCCCCCCACCTTTTCCTTTCTTATATTTAACACTAGCAACTTTGATCTCAAAAGGTTTTAACGAGTCAAGATGATTGACAATGTTTCCCTTACTAGTCACCAGAGATGGAAAATCTTGTGAAAGATTTTTCTCAGTACGTGCGTGTGCATCTTTGTGCGTGCGTGCGTGCGTGCGTGTTATTTTGGCGACTAGTATATGGCTCTTAATTAGTTTATTTAACCCCCTTAATTATTATATGAAAGATTAGCAGAATGTCCCTGACTGCTTATGGCTATATATCTAGAAATCAAGGTTGCTGGTTCAGACAATAATAGAACAAGAAATATTGAAATAAATTCGAAGCTGGATGCACCCTGCACGCACGCTGATAGGTATTTTGTTCAGTGATAATCTTCTGAAGCTTTTAAAATCTTGGATTTGTATTCTATCCCCATCATTCAATTAACAAAATACCTCACTTCTTGTGGTTGATAGTTGGAGAAATGAGATTGAGTCCTACTGCTTTGAATCTAGACACACAACAACTTGATTTAAGCTGATCAACGTCAGAATTTAAAGCGAGGGTCATGGAATAGATTGAGAAGCAAGTAGCCAAATTAGAAGAAAAAAATAGAAAGAATTGAGAGAAAATAATGTAATATATGGCTTTACATTATCCTGCATCTAAGACCTTTCTTTTGGCTCAAAATCTCCTCCTTTTACCTCTATTTTTATTTGTGTGTAGAGATGTATTTTTTGTTGTAAAATTATTTTTAAATTAATATTGAAATTAATTAATTTTTTATGTTCAATAAAATTAATAAAGTTTTCTTTTGTAATTTTTTAAATAACTCAAAAAATATTAAACTTTCAACATTAATGATATAGAAGTTATTTCATCAAAAAGTTATAGAATGCTTTATAACAAAAGTAATTATGATGAAAGTTCTATCGTTAATCTTGGGATTTTGTTGGCTATTTTATCAGTAATGTTTATGTTTTGTTAATGAAACCAACAAGAAAAATATTATATCAGTAATTTAATTATTGATGGAATGGCCAATAAAAATTGATAGGTTTTTTTTTTTGACGTCAATATTATGCTTATATAGAGACTTATTGTTCTTGGCAAAACGTAACAAGGCAACCTCCTTCCTTGACCTTCTTAAAACAAAAAAAACCTCCTTTCTTGATATCTCAAGTTATTTATAAACTGAATTTGATCTTAATTAGTCTCTTTCGGTACATTTGCAAGAGTAAAAACTTTTTAAGGATTTCAAATTTGAAACATCTTCCTAGGAGAGATAGGTGTTAAATATTAAGTGGTTTTATGTTAACTTCGCCCTTTTACATCAACTCAAAGGTCTCGTCGCTCAATCAACTTTGGTTGGATCCATAGTATTATTCCATGTGGAGTCCCGCAAAATGAGACATAATGCACTAATTTGAGACAAATCATATAACTCATGTCAACAGGGAATTGATGTGGCCAGCGAACAAATTATAGATGCTAACTACATGGTATAAGCTCAATCCCTAGTATTCCAGAACGGTTCCGATTTATGTAACCGTCCACCACTTAAATATGTCTGTGTTGACAACAACCCCCAGCCTATCCTCTTCATTCCGCGTTCAAGGCGCAAAAACATTCTTCACGCCTTGTAATGAGAACGCTCGCACGCCCTCTTTAGACTTTAGGTATTTTTGGCTATGCTAAGAACTAATTAATTGAGAAATCATGGAGATCACAAAATCTCTCTCTCTCTCTGCCTTTTGGGATGACTTTCCCCTTGGCAGGCCCCGACAATGGCACTGTGATCGGTCATAAAAGGACGCCTGGAAAGGTTTCCAAGACTCGGTTGGAAGTTGGAACTCAAGTTCTGACAAAGTAATAAATATCCCTTCTTTCCTCCTGTTTTTTAATTTTCTTTTTCTATCGGTCTAAAAAAGCAGTAAAGATGACTCTGTCCACATGTGCCCAAACAAGCTCTCCATTTAAACCTCTCCTTGACTCCCCTCTCTCAAATCCCCCAAAACCCCAAATCACCTCTCCCCCTCTCTCTCTCGATTAAGTCCACAAGTATGTGCCAGTTATCTGCACCTTCTCATTCTTGCAAATGCAAAATAGACCCATCATCCGAAGTACAGGAATCTGACAGGCTAATAACCGCTTTGATCCCCAAGGACCCAACATTTGAAAATCAACAGAGGACTCACCTCGCTCTTGCAATCAGAGAAGCAAGATGCATAGCCAACATAGCACTTCCAATGATATTAACTGGTCTTTTACTCTATTCTCGCTCGATGATCTCCATGCTCTTTCTCGGTCGCCAAGGAGAACTGGCTTTAGCAGGTGGCTCACTGGCAATTGGGTTTGCTAACATCACTGGCTACTCTATTCTCTCCGGTCTTTCCATGGGAATGGAACCCATTTGTGGACAGGCTTTTGGTGCCAAAAGATACAAACTTCTTGGCCTGGCCTTGCAAAGAACAATTCTTTTGCTTTTTTTAGTTTCCATCCCTATTGCTTTCTTGTGGTTCAACATGAAAAAGATCCTTCTCTTTTGTGGTCAAGAAGATGATATTTCCACGGAAGCACAACTCTACATTCTTTACTCCCTCCCTGACCTTGTTGCTCAGTCCATTTTGCATCCTTTGCGTATATATCTCAGGAGTCAGTCAATTACTCTGCCTCTAACATTTTGTGCAACCCTTTCTATTCTTCTTCACATACCTGTTAACTACCTTCTTGTCTCCGTATTCAATCTTGGAATCAAAGGCGTTGCGTTAAGCGCAGTTTGGACTAACTTCAGTCTTGTAGGATCATTGGTCATTTACGTTATGATCTCTGGCGTGTACAAGAAAACCTGGGGTGGGATATCATTGGAATGCTTAAAAGGGTGGAGATCTTTATTGAATTTGGCAATTCCAAGCTGCATTTCGGTTTGCCTTGAATGGTGGTGGTATGAGATCATGATTTTACTCTGTGGGCTATTGTTAAATCCAACAGCTACCGTTGCTTCAATGGGAATCTTAATTCAAACCACGGCTTTTATATACATTTTCCCATCTTCTTTGAGCTTTGGCGTGTCAACAAGAGTTGGCAATGAACTAGGTGCTAACAATCCCCAAAAGGCTAAGCTTGCTGCTACTGTTGGTCTCTCTTCAAGCTTTGTCTTGGGATTTGCAGCATTGTGTTTTGCTGTCATGGTGAGGAAGATTTGGGCTAGCATGTTCACTCAAGATGCAGAGATTATTGCATTGACATCAATGGTTTTGCCTATAATTGGCCTTTGTGAGCTTGGAAATTGCCCGCAAACAACAGGTTGTGGTGTTTTGAGAGGCACGGCAAGGCCTAAAATGGGTGCAAATATTAATTTGGGATGCTTTTACCTTGTGGGCATGCCTGTTGCTGTTTGGTTAAGTTTTTATGCTGGCTTTGATTTTAAAGGACTCTGGTTGGGTTTGTTAGCTGCCCAGGGCTCATGTGTCGTGACCATGTTGTTCGTTCTGGCTAGAACAGATTGGGAATGCCAAGCCCAGAGAGCCAAGGAACTAACTGGAAATGTATCTAACGATGCTGACCACAACGAAGAGGATGAGAAGTTGAAAGATCCCAAGAATTCATCCAGCTCGTTAGATGGTAATGATTCATTGGTTTGATTGGTAACCGATGTGATGATGCCACATATTTTCTCACGATTTTCAATTGATGTTCGTGCCATCACAATATTGTCTCCCGTAAACCCCTGCGAGGATGATGGGGTGAGTTTTCATTCTTCGGCGATCCTTCCTAGCAGCTAGATCTTTCCTAGCAGCTACCACCAAGATTCCCTTTATTCTTAAATTTTTGCAGTACTTTGTAAAGAGATCATGAAACTAGTTGAAATTTAGAGATAGGGAATATACTAGTTGCTTCAAATACAAAGAAAGTAACAATGGGAATATATTTTCGTTGTTTGATTTTCTTTTTGTTCGGATGGTAGTGTGTTCTTTGGGAAAGGAGGCTGGCGCATAACAAATTTCCTATTCAGGAAGGATCCCAGGAATCTAAAACTTGAGATTCCAGTGTGAAGTGTACGCCCACAAGCAGCTCATCGCGTAGGGTAGAGAAGCCAAGGAGTTTGACTGGCCAACCTTTATGGCTGCCGACTCCAAACACGACTCTTCTCTCACCAAGCCCCCTCTATTTGGATCGGGTCACCAGGACCCTTTCTATCCTTATTATCTTCCTCTGAATAATTCCGTATAGTTTTTTTTTTTCCTGAGCAGATTTGTGCATTCTCATTTATTTTCATTTTTGCATATAACACACTATATGTTAGAACCAATCTGACTAATGAAAGAAGGTTAAATCATGAAAGGGTAATAACGTTTTTGTGTAGAAGAAGAAATTAACTCAATGTGTACAATTTAAAAATACAAATATATGCCCATAAAAAAGATTAAGCAAAATAATTTAAAAACCCATCTTTTTCATTGAAAATAATCTTCCTTTTTTTTATTAATTTTTTGAGAAATTTCTTAGAATAAAATTAATTGAGATAGAAAAATAAATGTTCAGCCACATGGTTGCAATATTCCATAATCCATAAAAAGATTTATATTTTTTTTTCATTAAATTATAACTCAACTGTCAATAATAGACTTCTTCTTCTGGAGAAAAAAAATTAAATCTCTTCTAAAAAAAGAAGAAATAAACTTACAACACATTTAAGTTTGCGTGTGATGACTGATGCTGTCATAAATATCAAAGCACGTATTTATTTCAGTTGGAAAAGGAGGTTGACCGCAGGTGTCTTTCGAAAGGGGGACATGAGCGCGGTTGAGGTACAAGGACCTGCGGCGACAATACAGCTAGAACAATTTACGCACTGTAGATTAGACGGCCCGTTCCATTCTTTTCTCCAGATATCCAAGTAACTAACGCGTGGGATTCTGATTTTCTACGGAGTTTTCCGGGAACTTGGCACAATAAAACAAAAAAACAAAATATCACAATCCAAAAATTATTTAGAAATCCAGCAGTGTAATTTTTTTCACCCTCTACCTCCCCCGGAGAAAAAAACACTATGGTCACAGTTCATTCCCAACTCACACAATTAAACACAATGATTCACGTAACATGAATTTTTATTAATATTAAACTAAATTTAATTATTTATTCGTAATTCTTATAACTATCATAATTTATTTTTGTGTTATTTTCTAAATTTATCTTTTTTTTGTGTGTAATCACTAATTTAACAAAAATTAGTTGAGGAAGGTTCCAAATATATACAGAATAATCAAGCTATAATTTTGAGTGAAATTTGAAGCTTAATTGTATCTCTTTGTACTCAAAACTAGAAAGTTAATGTAAATTTAAGATCAAATTAAATAATTATTGGATGAATCTATAAAAAATTAAGTTTAGGGACATAATTAAAATTGTAATATGTCAAAATGATTTAATCATGAATTAAATTAAAAGCTTAATGATGTTTAATAATTAATTTAGATAAAATTAAAAATTTTGATTAGATATAAGAATTTGATTATATTTTTAATATGTTAAATTAATTTTATTAAAAATTAAATTTAGATTTTATTGATAAAATTAGAATATAGGAAATCAAGATTGCAAAGACGGCTGCGTCATTGGCCGTCTAAGCTAATCACAAATCAAGGACACACACACACGTCTGCTCTCTATATGACTAATTTACAAAAGCACGAAGTCAGTAACTTATCAATTAAGATATAGATTGCATAACCGTTGAGAAGGTGATTTAATGATAAAAATTAAAAATTAAAAAATTTATTTTTTTATGATTTTAAATTTGAATATTATGGTTGTTTATATGATAACTACTGAAAATTTACATGGTTGTTAACTTCAGGACCCGTGAAATTAGTCAAGGTATACGCAAGCCCGGATACCCACATTAAACTGAAAAATATATATAGATTGCATATAATTATGACAGATTCCAGATAAGTTAGAGTTTTATAAATTTTAGTATTATTTGAAATTTAGAATGTTTTTTAATTTTAAGATTTATAAAATTAATTAAAATATACGTAAACCTGAATATATATTCATGTTAATTAAAAAAAATATAGATTACACATGCACACACGCTTACACTTTTTCCATACCATATATTGGCCGTCATCGATTATTTTTATGCTATAGATTAATGAGCTGCCAAAACATTTCTTAGCAGGCAGCCACGTGTAACGACCGTCGTCTTTTTGGAAAAATGGAACGGCCGTCCCATGCATATACATAGCAAGGCCGGCGGCTACTTCTAGTAATGTTTTTCTTGTTTTTACTAGATTAAATCAAAGTTAGACTGTATAAAAACATTGGGCTCGGATGATCAAAAGCAAATAATTAAAAAAAGATTAAGTTGGATTTTATAATTGACAGTATGCATGTTAATTGAGCGAGAAGCTCTTATGATAACATTGATAATACATGTTAGAAAAAAAATTGCCAACATGCCTAGTTGGGACCGGGCCGGCTGCGTGCATGCGTTATTAGTTGGTAGCTTATAGTTTAATCACTGTTTATCTGTGTTTAAGTACCCTTTAATTAATTTTATAAACAAATTCAAGCTCGTTCTAATGCATTATTAATTCTCTCACGCCTAACTGTGATATTAGTATATTGGTGGGTTTAGTTATAGAAGAGGTAATTATAATATAATTTTTTTTTTATATAAAGACACCCTTATAGTTTTAATATGAGAAATTAAATCTATATGGTTTGTTCCATTAGATAACATAAGTCTCCCCGTTTATAATTGATTTAAATAATCGTTAATTTTAACTTTTAAAGGTATAGAGAGGGATACATGTTAGATTCCTTTCTATTGGTTCTAATTTTAGAGAAAAAATTGATTAAAATTAAAAAACAATTAAAAAAAAATTGCTTACAGAATTTTTCTATTTCTTATTATTTATATGCATATGGAATCTCTTTTTTAAAAAAACATTTTTGCTCGCACTCCCCAGAGTTTCTATTTTATTTAAAAAAATAAAGAAAAATTAATTAAATTCTTTTATCTTAAATTAATTAGCAAATACTATATATTTGCGCCTTGTAAATCATATATAATGGAGAGAATAATTATGAATTTGTTCATGAAACACACTTGAACGAGTAAATATGTATATATTTTGATCTTTTCATAGATATGATATCTCAATTTAATTTCTCTCATGAAAATTTTTATAAATACATAAGAACTTATAAAAAACAATATTATCAAATTCAATATAAATAAATAAAAAATAAAAAGTAATGTTTTAGTCAAATTCTGGCTTTCTAAAATAAAGTAAAAAGAAAAAATGCATATAAAGTTCTCATATTTTTTTTAATTCTTAATCAATATTTGTTTTCTGAAATTAAAACCAATAGAAACCTAACATGTACGTGTCTTTACATCTATTTAAAAGTCAAAACTAATAAAAAAAAAAAGAGTTTACTATGATACAAGGAATTTTTTACCATATATTTTAGATAAATGTTGAAATAAAAAACAAATGAAGTGATTATCATTCCAAACAAATCTTATTAAATACAAAAATGGATGCATTATTCATCTTTAATAATTACTTAAATTAGGGTTGCACCATATACGTTAACGGGGCAGTTTAATTAAAACATTCCAAGGAATTCGCAAACAGGACGGCACCATGAGTAAGATTGATAAACCCAGGTCGGATATTCTAATCAGGGGAAGTAAATCGGAGAATTTCTTCTTTTTTTTTTTCCTGGATTATAGAAGGCAATAAAGCAAGCCCGTTACGGAATTATTTAGATTTTGACTATTGCTAAAACACCTGATCGGACTTGTGGACCTCAGCTTTAAATGAAAGGCATTAAATATTATATATAGCATTGTAGGTTGACTGAATTATATAACGATAGAACTGTCGTTAAATCCGGCCATTTAAGTTGTCAAAGTTCCATAATACATTCAAAGTCGGTTGAGGAATATATCAAAAGCAGCAGCAGAGGTTGATTTTTGTTTAGACTAGGATAATAGTTGTGTTTTAAAATGAAAATATATTAAAATTATAATTTTTCAAAATGATTTGAAAATATTAAAAAATATTAATTTAAAAAAACTAAAATAATTTTAATTTTTTAAAAAACAGAAGCAACTAGATTTTTATGAAGAATTTTAAAAAACTAGCCCGGACATTATTGTTTCGGTGAGAAGCATGGCCTAGAAAGTCTTGGCTAGCAGCCTGGACATTAATAATATACTCTCTTTTTTTGTAGTTATTTCAATGGAATTATGCACTCCATAAATGAATGATCAATCCCATTCCATTAATAATAATAATAATAATAATAATAATAATAATGTTGAATATTAAACAAAATTGTTAGGGGGGGGGGGATCTTGAATTTCTAGCGAGGCCATGCCCCCAGTAGTACGATCTGCCTAACAATATACCACATGGATGGGTCGTGCACCCATGCCTGTACACTTGGATGTCAGACACGAGGCAAGTTGGCGGTCCTAGCTAGCCACGTGATGACCTCTGTGTGCATGCACATAGCAGCAGTCCATTATTGTGACACACACAAATCAAAGTCAACTCAACCAGAGTGTCTTCGCACTGTTTATGGGCCGTGTAGTTGCTCTGCGTGTGTATCCCGTTGGCCATTTTTGGCCTCCTGCAGATTAGATAATTGTTTAGTTTAACACAAAATCCATAGCATGCATAAATATAAACCAAAGTAATTTACTTTTTTTTATATATATATATATATATATATATATATATATATATATGAAATTGAATTATAACAATTAACATATTTAAGGATAACTTGTTATAGAACTTAAAATGACATAATTTTTTCTAATTTTATCATTTAACATTGAATTTATTAAAAATTAAATTTTATATTTTATTTTAATTTACTTTCTATAGAGTTATTAAAATTATATAATCCGATATGGAGATTTATAGGTTAAATAAATTAATTCTAATTGATCAAAATATATTATTATTTTAATATTTACTATAGAAAAAAAAATTAATAACACATAATATTTTTTTAAAAGTTGATCAAACCTATATTGTAACGCGTAACAAAGATGTAGTCGTTTCACAATCTCGTCACGATCATCTCCCTTGTAAAGGATATACCATTTTATCTCCAACATGAAAGCTTCTCTCTCTCTTAATCTGAAAATTTATTATTTATAAGATTTCAAAGCAGTCGATCAACTGACCATTCTAGAAGATGTCAGAAAAATTCTTATTAGCATTTGTGTTTTAAAAGTGTGTTTTAAAAAAAATAAAAAAATTTTATTTTTTATTTTAAATTAATATGTTTTTAATGTTTTTAAATTATTTTAATGTACTAATATTAAAAATAACTTTTAAAAAATAAAATAATATTATTTTAATATATATATTTTTTTTAAAAAAAACAATTATTATTATCACACTTTCTAACAACACCGTACAACGAAGGATTAGATGGAACGTTTATATGTACAGCCAGCAGGAAATTAAGAACAACTGAAATGTCAAGAGTTGCTTGTAAAACTTGACCAGGAAATTAAGCATGCTTGCAAAGCGTTGAAGTTAAGAGATTAATTAATTAAATAGCAACAACTTAATACAGATCGCTCATATTTTCCCAAAGCATGGTGTTAACAGCAAATGAAGTTGAGCTTTGCTTCAATCTTTTCAACAATCTTGGTCATGAGCAACATTTTTCAATTGCGTGATTGACGATAAATTTTGCTTGTTTTCTGGAACATACAAGAAAACAATTAGTCGAGGTGATCAATCCATGGTGACACGTTTTTTAATGTAATGCTGCCCCTCCCTCCCTAAATAAATGGAGATTTTGAAGACAAGAGTGTTAAGCACAGGGCAGCTTTACTAGTCATTTGGAAAAGAAAAAACAAGCCTGTTCTAGAATCTATATTTAATAAATTAATGAAATGATTACCACTATTTTATTAAAAGTTCATGCTTGATAAATACCAGAGCACATCTGTTCAGAGGGGGGAAATGATTAATTGGTCATGCATATTCTAAATTTTATCATCTATTTTGAATTCAATATATAATTTAAATTAAAAAATATATATATGAGTGCTTTTAAATGTATTTTCAACTTTATTATTTGCACAAAATAAAGATGAATGGGAGGATTTACGGCATTCATTTTAGAAAGTCAAATAGTGGAACTAACAAAGTTTTGGGAGAGAATTTAGTAGCACCCGAAAGATATTAAGTGATTGCATTTTTGTTATGATAGCAAATATTTTACCCTAATCTTATAAATTACGTGGATATAAACTACATGTATACTCAGTACTAGTCTAATTATTATTTGCTATATTTTAATTGGACAACAAATATTTATTAAAATCATGTCATTCATTTTAAAGTAGCGTGAAAGGATCTAGCTTGTCGTTTTTGCTGCTGCTGCTTCTTCTTCTTCTTCTCTCAAGAGAAAACAAGGGAACTCTTATATATATGGGGTGGTGGGCGACTTGACAGATTATGTCCTTTATTTCATACCCTGTACACTTAGCCCATATCCAGATTTAAAGGGCGAATCTAAATAAACCAGTGCCATGAGTCTAGCAACCGGTGCCATATCGAAACTGAGCCGAGGGAATTCTAGAAAGAGGAAGTCAAGTTGGCCCTTATTCTTATGTCTCAAGGATGAACCTGTTTGCCTTGAATGGGTGGTGTTTGAATGTCCCTTGAATTCTAATTTTGATGATAAGTTTTTTAAGGTCCGTGGAAATCAACAATGACAGGACGAATTGGTTGGTTCTAGAATCAGCTTTTGTCATCTTCATAAGCTGCGCCTGCCATGTGTTTTTGCTAACAAATAGACGTTTTGTTCTCATGTAAGCATCATCAAAAATGTTCGTGCACAAATGAGTCCAAAGCCTACTAATCACAAGCACCCATTTATGCTGTCTTATTAATCATAAACTATAAAGCTTGATAATGCCTTCTGCTTTTTGCATGTCTGCTTGGTCCCCATCTGTATGAGTTGTTCAGTGGAAGTATGCAAATATTATCGACATGATCATGTGAGGCTCTGTTTCATTTGCATGATCGTATAGGAGGATGAAACATCACGTACGCAATACAGAGAAGAGGGCATTCTATATACATGACTCGGAGCTGATTATCCATGCATAGTACCCATTTTAAATTCACACACTCAGTACTGCAACTGTTGATGAAAGAAAATAGTACCTAACACTACAAGAAAACAGGCTTTTAAGGACATTAATTAGCACAAACAAGAACGTACATTCTCTTCTTAAAGACAGCCCACGATGCGCTAGGCTACGCCTTGAGCCGCTTCATTATTGCCGAAGTCAAAAAATTTCTAAGATGCGGGCTTTTGACGTCTCATAGAAGTTCACGACGTGAATTCCTATTGTCTAGGCTAAATCTACCTTAAATTAAGAAACGAACATGCATCCTTATTTTGTAGGTTAAAATCTACTTATAACATGAATACACTTTAATTAGCACAATCATACCAAATACTTCCTAACGAGATGGAATTGATCAAAGCTTCGCTTGATTGATTGCAGGCTAATACCCTGGGACGATAAGTATTGCTCTCTGTCTTAGCTGATAGAGAGTCATGGCCAATTCCTTCCATGGGATTAACTAGCTTACCATTAAGAAGCCATGGCTGGAGTTGGAAAGATAACCACCAACTTTTCAGAAACCGACATGGATCCACGTAGCGTATGTGCCAATTGCACAAGGTGACGGAGGTTGGGATTAATCTCCAAAGCAGCAGCAAGTCTTATATATCATTCAACTGCTTATTACATGAAGATGTTGCCAATTTCTTCGAATATATAGCTCCTCACTTTGGAGTCATTATTTCTCGCACGAAGCTATATATATAAAAAATAAAATAAAATAAAAAACAGCATTTTTTACAAACTTCCGACATGAAAGCCAAGTTACAAATATTACAAGTTTTAGTTGATGCTTAAATAAACTTTAGTTGATGCCTTAAATAAACTTAATTTGTATTCTATCAAGCACAAGTACAACTTGTCACATGTACATATCGATCGAAGGATTAATTAAATCATTCAATGAACATTGTTTAAGGAAAACAAGTTGCTTCACTTGTCAAATGTCGAGCTATTACAACATTGCTGTCAAAGCCGATTTAAAAAGAATATTGAGAGACTTGGATAAAATTATAAACGAGATTTTTTAAAATATTAATTAAAAATAAATATATTTTTTATTTTTTATGCATTTCTAATAAGTGAAGCTTGAGTAATTTTTATTTTGTATTTGGAATCTTTTATTAAGTATGGGCCGGCAATTTTCAAATATACCTTATTTATTCTTATATTTTTTTTAAAAAATTAGGGTTCTTGAACTATTCTAGTAGTAAAAGTTTCACCTTTTCTAGAGTATCAACTACGTGCCTAATCTTTCTTTTCAACCATGAATTTTTTAACTGTCAATATTGAAACCTTCCTATGTTCCTTTACATATATCAATTAGCGATTCTTTGTTGTGAGTTTATTATAGTCAAGAAAGCCTTCCCTTTTAGTTTAGAAGTTTAAGGACGTTAGATATTTATTTTAAATAACATTACGAAATTTATACAAATTTTCCCGGCCTAAATGCCGAGAACCTACATCATATTACCAACGCCTACTACGACTACATGCATCTATATCCACACTTCATATATAATATGTTTCATCTTTATATTTTTCTATCAAAAATATAAGTTTACATCTTTTTATAATCTTAATTTCACATACAACCTGAATAGTTGCGGGTTTTTATGAACATTTAATTTGTTTTCCAACCACTATCCTGTCAGGCTTCATAACCTTTTAGGAAGGACTTTATGAAGTTAGTTGAATATTGCTATTTGTTTTAGCTCCCACTTTACTTGTTTCTGAAAAACTCCTATAAGTTAGGTTAAATAAGTTACTATTATATGAGCGCCTTTGCAACAATATTTTTTTTAGCACTAAAATTTATGTGTCATTAAGTATTTACAACATTTGTACTCCTATGTTATCTCTAAAAAGGGTAAAATTCAATAAAAACTCGACATTAAAGAAGAAAAAGAAAAAGAAAAACCCTAAAAATCTAATAAAAAGATAGCCCAAATGCAGGCTAAAATGGCCCAACACGGCTGAGTTTGTTATAAAAGCCCAAGTCATTCACCGCTTCTTTTATTTTATTTTTTTAAATGACAGGCTATATGTGGCATAAAAATTAATATAACTTCGCACCACGAACCCGTAATCTTTGGCTAAAACTCACACGTTAACCAACTGAACTACTAGATAAAACAGTTACAGATTGATAAAACAAAAGGTATTAACGTATTTGAGTGTTTATAGATGAAAATATGACTCCCGGCATAGCTCGAACCTAGAACGGTTTATATGATACATACTAACCAATTGAGTTACGAAACAAAGAATATATTAACACGCTTCACTACATGTGAAGTAAGATTTATCCCCCATGTCATATATATAGGTGTTTCCTTAATGTTAATGTTATTAGGGTAATGTTACTACCGACTGATAAAGTCAAACATATCAATGTCTTAATTTAATAACCTTGTTTTTTAAGAAAATAGATCGGCAACTTTCTTGGGGTACCATCTTGCATCCTCATTTCCAGTTCACATGCAATAGGCCCATCTCCTAAGAGTTAGTCAAAGCCTCGCAGCAACACCTGTCAAAAAGCAAAACCCTTGCTTTGCTTTCCCCTCATCGCATGAAATAAAGTTGGGAAACGCGAGCGTGCCCCATCTCCTAAGAAACGCTATCAAATGCATTTGTCCACAGGGAAAACGAAAGGAAGAACAAAGAAAAGAAGGAACAAGGATGGCCCCTACCTTTTTCTTTACTCCAAAGCTAATTAACTGGAAGTTCTTGGCATGTTTGGGAGAATTACCTTGAGTTTGCAGAAACCTTTTAGGCATCACATGAATAGAATCCCTCTCAGTTCTTGCATTTCTTATTCCTCATGATGTTCTCTCTGACTGGTACAGTTTCTCAGGGATGTTTTGAATCCACTCGAGGTATTATTATTGCCCAAGTCGAGTAACCATTGGGCTTCTTCTCTTTCTACTTCTTTGCTTTTTGTTCCTTCTTTCTGGCACCATCACCTTAGATGATAACACGTTTACTGAGATTTCTGGTAAATTAAGAAAACCAAAATAGACAGCCCTTTCGCTCCTTTTTTCCTAACATCCACTTTAAGTCTATTAAATAAAAGTTAAAAATATTGTTGAACTGTTTAATAAAAGTTCTCAGACTTGGTTATTAACAACTGGCTGGCATTAGAGGTTCAATTATTAGGTTGAACTATTTAATAAAAGCTTTCATAATCACTGAGCAGGATTGCATGAAATTGATTTTTCTATGCATGAGTAAAATTTGACATCATGTCACCTCAAACTTCACCAGCAAAACCTATCCATGTGCATGTCTCTGAATTCTTGATTTCTAACTGGTATTCCCATCACGTCAAGCCAATAGTTTTGTAAACCAAGACAATATGACATCGATCTTTTTCTCTCAGCAAGAGGGAGAACAGCTGTGATGGAGAATTTTTCCGGGAGTAACTTAATCTGTGTGTTTAATTGGAATTTTACGTGAACCAACACTTAAACATGTTGCCTTTGAGATGATTAACCATTCTACCTGTTTTCCAGCGCTATGTGTCCTGCCTTCCAATGTCAAGTCTACCTTTCTATCATTTTGGAATGATTTGTTTTATCCTAATTATTACATAAATATTAACCCCCTAGTCTCCTTTTCCCCTTGTATATATATAGAAACGAAGAATCTCTATGATCCGATCGAATCAGAAATTATTTACTTCTCCTCAGATGAGTACTGTTTACTATAATCTGCTACAGGCAATAAATGACTGAATAAAGTGGATTTGATTAATTGGAGTAACGGTCCCAAGACAGTAAGATTTTTTTTTCTCCGTTAATTACCGATGAGTCAGTAGGCTATGAAGTATGAGGATTTTTTTTATAAAAGAAAAGCAACACAGGTAAAAAAAAAATTGGAAAATATCACGGGCTATAAAAATAACATAATTTAAATTAATATAATTACTATTAAGAATTAACAACTATTTTTTAATATTGATTTTGTAACAACCATATAGCAATTGTTTATTTTCAATAATTGTGGCTACGAAATTAATATTTATAATTATGATTGTGTTTAAATTGTATTTTTTAAAAAAAATATTTTTTTAATTTGTATTAGTTTCAAAAAAACTTTTATTTAACTGTTTGGTAAAATATAGGAAGTATGAACACAAGATTAGGGCAGCGTTTGGGAACGCGGCTACGGCTGCGTTTTCAAAAAATTTGAATTTTTTTTTTTGTTAAAATTAAATGTGGTTTGTACTTTTTAGATCGTTTTGATGTGCTGATATCAAAAATAATTTTTAAAAAATAAAAAACATCATTGACATGCATTTCGGCACGAAAAGTTATTTGAAAAGCACCCGCAACCACACTATCAAACACGCTCTAGGTGTTCTGTGGTCCCGAGCCACACCAACATGGAGTCAACAGTAACAGCTGCTGCAACAAATTCTTCAAAATATAATTCCACTTGCCCGAATTTACAACTACTCTATAACATAATGTGGTACATATAAGAAATTCTCCCTTCGCTGTGCACCTTCTGCTATATTCTATATACAATTTGCTAAGAGCCAATTGAGTTTATTTTCAAAAAAGAAAAACAAATCATAAATCTAAAACAGCAAGGAATGAGTAAAGAAACAAAAGTGACAGAAAAATGGAAATCCAAGCATAGCTAACCGTCTTTTTCTTTAAATTGCTCCCACTTCACCTAAGAACTCGTGGAAACAATATCTCCACAGCTTAATCAAAAGTTTCCCATGCTGATGTGACCACAAAAGACTCGGAATTACTCAATACTGGTCGCTGCTGCTTCTGTGTTGGCATTTGCATTGTAGCATTCTGCTGTTTGGACTGAACTGACTGTTTTTGCTTTGGTATTGGCATTTTCCCAGTTGAATTATCTTGTTGCTGCAATGGGATTTTGCCTCCACTGGTATTGGCAGTAGAATAGTTTAACTTGAGCCTATCAAGAGCTTCAATGTACTGCTGAACTTTCCTTTCCTTCATGAAAGACAAGGCAAAGCAAGAACTTGAACATTAATCGAATTGAAATGTGTAACAAGAAAGCTAGTAGACCAATTAGAAGTCCCATAATACCTGCATTCTCTTCTGCAACTTCAAGTCTCCCTCAACAAAAATCCCATCCAATGCTACTAATTTTGCCATCAAGATTTCAGTCAAACCATCCACGTCTTTCTCTGCTACTTTTCCTCCTTTGGAAGTTGTTGTTTCCAAGGATGTCACCTACCAAATTGCAATAAAAAAAATTTCTCAGAAACTTTAAAATCTGATATCTGCTAGAGGCACCCGTGTAATCTTTATCTCTAGTAAAGTTTACTTACCTTATCACCAAACTGGTCAACTTCCGAGCTTACTTGTTGCAATGACTTCGAACCCTTTTCTATCTTAGCAGATTTGAGCATCTCAAGACAACGCCTTTCGCGGCTGGTAATGTCCTCAATTAACACAATTTTGGATCCATCTTTCACTCCGGCAACATCTAAATACGCCTTCGAATTTCTCTCCTTCTTCTTGAATATCAGCTTTTGATCCAGAGGGTGCACTCCTGTATGTTCCGCTAGCATTTTTTTCAGTTCACCTGTAACCCAAAAACCAACTCCTTAATATTTATCATTCTAAAAAATATCAAGTCAAAAGTATCATCAATATAAACAAAGACACGGTGGTCGAAGAATTATCAAATTACCAAAACTTGCTTGAGAACTGATGCTGATTTCATGACATGAAGAACCATATTTGACTCTAACTTTAATGTTGGAAACAGGAACAGAGTTGTGATTGGAATCAGCAGTAGTTCTTTTTTGAACTAACATTCCTCCTGGCCTAATTTCCCATTCTTCAACAATATTCATATTGCCTCTGCCAACAAAAAAGTCCTCCTTGCCCCGCTGAGTAAACATCCCCTTAATCTTTGACTTCATTGGTTCCATCGACATATATCCCTGAACTTGCCTTGAGGCTTAAGATAAACGCAGATGAGAAGAAAGAAAGAACCTTAGATCTCTAAGAAAGTTCTCTTCATTGATCTGAAGCAGTGCTTTCCAGTTTAACAACAACTGAGTTCAAAGGACATGGTGTGTAATATTAATTTGGACTCAATACTGAACTGCTATTATAAATACAGGAAGGGTATTTTACATGAAAGAAAACATGTTTCTACAAGAAGACAATGGTGATTTTGAAAACAAAATAATGTTTTTTTTTATATATTGAGAGGATGGTTAATGGAGAAATATTGCTAGAGAGAGAGAGAGAGAGAGAGATGTGATATCTTAGCTGAAGAAAGCAAGGAGGAGAGAGGAAAAGAAAAGGGAAATGAAAAAAATAAGTGGGGGGGAAGAAAAATATAATCTATGTATACAAAACTGAAGAACGGAGAAAGGTTTTTTTTTTTTTTGGAAATTACTTTTGTAACAAAGAAGACGAAATTAAAATGGAAACTTTGACATTTATTTATATGGTATGGGAATTTAACCATTAAAAAAAAAGGGTGCGAGTTAAATGGAGGGAATCAGAGTAAATCTCTTTTTTACCAAAATCAAAGATATATTTGATAAATAAAGTTTGATAGAACTACTATTTCTTGATATCTCCATCGTTATAACCATTTTTTCTAGCTTAATAAGTAAATTCTAGGATAAAAGTTTGTCCAATTCCTTCCTGTTTTTATTATAAAGAAGAGGCTCGAACACAAGACCTCGAGAGAGGGAGAGGATCCTTCCAGTTAATATTAATAAAAACTAGATTTCCATCTAACTGGGGTGAATGAACATGTGCGAAAGAAGAAAGAAAGAGAGGGAGAGGGAGAGAGAGAGAGAGAGAGAGAAAGTAAGAGGCAGTCGTTTTCTACGAACTGGAAGGCAATAATAATAATAATAATAATAATAATAATGTAGGAGTAGGAGAAGGAGTAGGAGGAGGAGGAAGGAACATGGTAAGGCAAAGTCTTCTGACAGGCACAAAAAGAAAAGAAAAATCTGTAGCCCTTGCCTGTCTGTCTGTATGTTTCTGTTTGCTTAGTTGTAAGGTTAGAGGAACGGTGTTGACATTATTAATATTATTCAAAGCATGTTGTTTTCTTGTCAATGTCAAATATTTGGAATGATGCCATTACATACATACATACATACATACATACATACAAATGTATGCTGAAAACAAAATCCCATCCCATCCATATTCCTTGTTTGGACAAGTGAACGAGGACCGGAGAGCAACCCATTATAGTCAAACCATGGAGCTCTCCATAATAGATGACCCAACCAAAAGATAAGATGGGTTCCTGACCAAATCAGGCCCACTGATAGGCACAGGCACCAGGCATGTTTTTTTAGTTTAAGAAATTTATTTATGTTTGCTTATTTTTTATTTTTAAGTTTATATTTTTTAGTTTTATTCTTTGGCTTTCATTTAAGTGGATATTAAACTTTGTTATTATTATTTTTATATGGTTTTTCACTCTTTTTAAAAATTATTTAGGTTATCTCTTGGTTTTATATTTATTGTTCTTTTTTAAATTTAATTTTTTAAAAATTAAATTAAATTAAATTAATTGATCAAATAAAAACATGAGATGTTCACTTCATAATATTTTATTTGATTTATTTTCTGAGTCATTGCTCTTATGGTATTTGCTCTCTTTTTTAGCGTTGTCATGCAATTTTTACAATTGCAAAAATTAATCAAGTTTTAGATTTTTCTTGCTTTAAAAACATTAGTGTCGCTAGATATTATACACTTGATTTTCAAATATAAATTAATCAATTGTTAAATTGATAATAAATTAATTTATTTAATCATATTTTATTTAGAATTGTTATTTATATTTGGATTAACTTATTAGAAAACTTAATGAGTCACACACATAAGAATTATTGATCAAAAATTAAAATAGAATGATTAATCAAGTGTGTCTAGATTGTAAATAAATTTTAGAAATTAAAGACTAAAATGTAATTTATTCATAGAATTACAATTTTAGATTAAAAAACTAAAAAAATTAAATAGAAATTTAATTGAATAAATTTCTCAAATTACCCTGAAATGATATATATAATATTATTCAAGGGGCAAATTGATATTTAATTATTTATAAAAAAAATTTAAATATCTTTGTAAATAAAATGTCTTTTTTATTTCCTATGTAGTAAGTAGAAAATAGAACAGTCAGAACACCTGGAAAATACATATAAAAAAAAACTAGCACTCAAAAGCATAGAAATCTCTCTTCTAAACAGCTTGTAATTTGCGACAACCCAACATTGAAATAATTATTTAAAGCAAAAAAACCATTTAATTTTCAGATAATATTCATATAAATCCTAAGCAACTCTAAAATTATCTAACAAGATTTTTAAGACTTCCACCAATTTTAAACTGGGAACACACTTTAATGCTGGAACTAGCCTGGAAGCCTTGGCACCTCCACCATCTATGGATACTCGTGTGCATAAACACATGTCCAATCTCCAGAAAATAGTTAGCTGCTTGCTATGTATACTAACTTGGGAGTTAATTTTTAGCATTGCGAAAACATAAGCATGAAGATTGGCCCCTAATTTTCAGTCTTCAAATGTTCCTTTGCCCTCCCAAACAAAGTACAAATAATAACCTTACACTTGATACAGAAAAGAGAAAAACCCATTTCAGAGGTCTTATTTGCTCAAGTACAAAGCAATCTAGTTATAAATTATGTCAGTCAAAACTACACTCTCAAGTCTCAAACGATATCTTCATCCCACTACTGAAAATATTACAATGACAGTGGACGAACTGAATCTAAAAGCAAGTGCAGCACATAAAATGCACACATATGAACAAACAGTAGTGAGATGATATGGTTCCCCAGTCCATCACACAATCAGATTAAAGACACTGAGCAGAAGCACACCGAGGTAATATAGCCTATCTAATCAACAATGGCATTCACAATTATGATGCCACAAAAACACAAGAAAAAACCACCACACTAATTGAACCAAGCAAATGCAAGGGCAGTATTAACAGATAAATGAATATAGATTGTTTCATCATCCCAATACATGCAATTCGAATTCACTGAAATTCAGCAATTAGAAGCCAAAGCAAGAAAGGGTTAAGTTACCACATTGAATTTTCACAAAGACAATATCCAACTGGACTAAGTATCAGGGCAAAGTGCAAAAGAATAACAAATTGCAAAATATATGACATGGGGCTCAAAAGTTTTGCTAAAATGGCGGTAGTTTAATTGCACAAAGCTGAGATATGAAGTTTGACAATGCCATCCAAAAAGTACCGATAGAGCATATTTCCTACAGTTTATTACCTACTCAATAATGGACTGGATAACACCGGCTCCAACAGTCTTCCCTCCTTCTCTGATAGCAAACCTCATACCTTGCTCACAAGCCACAGGCATAATAAGTTCCACCACCATCTTCACACGATCCCCAGGCATAACCATCTTCGACTCCTCATCCTTATCATTCATAATTGTAGCCACCCTCCCTGTAACATCAGTTGTCCTCATATAAAATTGAGGCCTATACCCAGCAAAGAAGGGAGAATGCCTACCACCTTCTTCCTTCTTCAAAACATAAACAATCGCCTCAAACTTGGTATGTGGAGTAATTGACCCTGGCTTCGACAAAACCATCCCTCTCTGAATATCAGCCTTTTGAACACCTCTCAATAACAACCCAACATTATCACCTGCCAATGCTTCATCCAATATCTTTTGAAACATTTCCACACCAGTAACTGTTACATTCCTAGTCTCCCTCAACCCCACAATATCTACTGTATCCCCAGTTTTAATTGTCCCTCTCTCAACCCTCCCGGTAGCTACAGTCCCACGACCAGTAATAGAAAAAACATCCTCAACGGCAAGTAAAAATGGCAAATCAGTTTGCCTTTGAGGAATTGGTATATAATTGTCAACATTATCCATTAGTTCATATATTTTATCAACCCATTGATTCTCTCCTCTCTTAATAGCCGGATTTTCCATCAAAGCCTCTAAAGCTAACAAGGCAGAACCAGAAATAATTGGAATATCATCACCAGGAAACTCATAACTAGACAACAATTCTCTTACCTCCAACTCTACCAACTGCAACAGCTCCTCATCATCAACTTGATCTTGTTTATTCAAAAACACAACCATATTTGGAACCCCAACTTGCTTTGCCAACAAGATATGCTCTTTTGTTTGTGGCATTGGACCATCAGCGCCAGACACAACAAGAATAGCTCCATCCATTTGAGCAGCACCAGTAATCATGTTCTTGACATAATCAGCATGACCAGGACAATCGACATGAGCATAATGGCGAGATTCCGTCTCATATTCAACAGTAGCAGTGTTAATTGTGATTCCTCTAGCGCGTTCTTCAGGTGCAGCATCGATTTCATCGTATTTTTTTGGTGCACTGCCGCCCATAGAGGCTAAAGCCATGGTTAGAGCAGCGGTGAGAGTTGTTTTGCCGTGGTCTACATGGCCTATTGTGCCAATGTTGACATGGGGTTTCTTTCTTTCGAACTTCCCTCTAGCTGCACGGACAGTGAGAAAGCGGTGACGGGTGGTGGTGAGAGGGGAGGATGAGGAGGTGGGAGTGAAGGTGGGGAGAAAAGAAGACGAAAGGATGGATTTTGAGGGGAGTTTCGAGGTGGGTGTTAGGGAGAAAGTAGGGGGGGATGTGGTGGATGTGGTGGTTGAGTGGTGGGGGTAGAGGAGGTTTGTGGAGGTGAAAGTAGTTGTTGAGGCGGAAATAGCCATAAGGAGTGGCGGATTAGAGAGTGACAGAGGAGAGAGTTTTCTTGATTGGGAGAGAAATGTATGAGAGGATGTGTTTTGTTCTCTCTTTATGGGTAACAAAAGAATGGCTGTTATTGAGTGTTTTATCCTCTGCTGCTTGCTGTTGCTTCTGAGACTAGAGGCAAGTTGTCACCTAGGGTAGCATGGAAAGTTCATGAAATCACCTCCCAATTTGTAACACGTGGACAGGAGTTTGAAGGTTTAAGCCTTTAAGGTTATTAAAAGAGTACTTGCCCCTAGAGTCCTGGTAAAGAATGTTGGGTAACAGTAACTGTGTAGGTGGACAGTTGCTCCTGATGAAGGAATTATATAAATTAAAGTGTGTTTAGGCATTTGGAGATTAATCATGAGTTTGTAAATACGATAGTAGCGATTGTTTAATATATTAAAATAATTTTTTATTTTTAAAATTTATTTTTAATATTAATACTTCTAAACAATTCAAAAACATAAAAAAAAATTAATAAATAAAATAAATTTTGATAAACTTCCATTTATACCACAATCTCAAATGAGGGCAAACACAGCGGCACTACTGAGGATCGGAACTCATGTTATAGCTTGTGTTTGTGGATTGACCGTGGAGATTTTACCAGGGGCATGAAGTTCAGCAATAGAAGGGCTAAACTGAGATCTCTTTCAAATTGAGGGGTTTCCGGTGCCGGCGGCACTTGTGGTTCATAGGAAGTGAGGTGACCATGGCGTAATTTGAGGTCCCGTTGTGATTGTGTTAAGCCTCAAGGTCCTGCCTGTGTTGGAGCCACGTTAACCCATCAAGGTCCTCTACTTTTTAGAAACTTGCTGGTCCCAATACCCACCAGACAAAAATGAGATTTTCTTTGCTGGGTTTTCTTGAATAATTCCACCATTCACAAGCATCTGGATAAAATTGTCAAATCCAGGTAGAACGCGCAATACCGGTTCGGATTCGTTGAAGAAACTCCAGAACTAAAACGATTGACATTGACCGAAGCTCTGGAAAATAGAATGATAAAACAGGGGACCTGAATACCTGAGGCCAACGGCCATACGCCTCCACAAAAATCATGCACTTGCCATAAGAAAAAAATGTGGAAGCCGGAAAGCCTACCCAAGAACCAACAAATTCAAAAGCGAGATTTGAACATAAACTTAACACAATAGGACTCCAGCGAAGATTAGTTCTATTGATTAGCCAATCATAGATGATTATGTCACCACTCATGCTCCACCATATTCCAGACAAAATTGTTGAATGGCCTTCTGGTAGAGAATGGCTGCTGAAAACATTCGCTTTGTAAGCCTTGGTATTCAAAATATTTTATTTTCCTTCCCCTACCACTGAACATTTATATCTAGTTCCACAGCACAGCGGTAAACTCAATGGGGCTTGTAGATATGAAGATGTAATGCCCAGGATTTATATTGAAATTAAAATTCAGACAGAGTCACAGTGTCAGAGATCAAAAGAAATGTTGAAAAAATTGGGCAACAGTTGAGGAGACGGTCAGTTATCTGCCATGCTCCTGCTCTCGTTCCAGGAACTCTAAAGAGAAACATCGGAGGAGAAATTCCTACCTCACTGCTCCTTCCGGGCTTTAGATCTGGCAGGCTTTGCTGGTTTAATTATGTTGCCAAGGAGGATCAATGATATGGGTACAATGGTTCCAATGTAATATACACTACCATATAAAGCAATTGTTTCCTGCAAGCTTAATACCTATGACATAGAACAAGAGAAACATTAGGCTCCAGAAATATCAATTTTCAGTTTCTGAAATAGTTTGTTCCAATAAGAGAAAGTGCTAACCATGAAACCAACAGCAGAATAGTTTAGAACCAGAATGGTGTAAGCAACGTTAATAAACACAAGCAACTTCTTCACCAGAGCCATATTTGGAGGTATAGTTTGTTGCCATCTGTATAGGACTGCTCGAGGTAGCGAAAGAGGGTTAGTAATCTCTTCTTTTCTTTTTAACTTTCTACAAAGAAAATGACCAAAAAAAAGATCTTCCAGGTCATACCCCTTGAACCAGCAATCATCAACGCTGACTGGACAAAGAATATTATGTACCCAGGATACAATCCCTGTAATTTGCATAGAGAGAAGAAGACAGGAAAAAGTTAAAATCAATGAAAAATATTATACAAGAAAACTCCAAAACATGTATAGTCATAGGTATTTCTGAGAAGACAAATGGAAAATGCTAGGAAAACAGGTAAAGAGCCAAGGAAAAGAGTCAAATATTTGAGAAAATGAAATATAGAATGCTATACAGGATAACATTGTTAAACAAAAGTTATGGCAGACTCCTTTGCTCTTGTAAAAATTAACCTCTTGGTGCTTTCAGGTCTTTTTAATTTGCAATGACCTGAGAAATTGAGATATGGAATACCATGAAAGGATCAGATTGCTAAGACAAGAGCTACGACACACTCCTTTGCTCTTCGCAAGAATTTTACCTATTGGTGCTTGACTGATCTTTTTAATTTGCAACAAGTAACAGCATCATTATACATAAAGCTATAAGGGGGTCAAATGCATAATTTAAAAATAAGTTTCCTGACCACCCACACAAATAGAATAAGTGGTTGCATGTTATACTCACATGCCAAACAGCACTGGTAGTCTGTGTGGCTAACAACTGAAAGAAACCAGGTTTCTTCCCCTTCTGAACAAGTCTATCATAAACATCTACAACAGAACAAATAGCACATGAAGTTAGTACATCAGATTGTGTGACATATTCCCATACATGGATGCTAAGAATAGTACCAATTAAGATTTACATCCTGGAATAAAACTCAACCAACTGGAAACAAAAGCTGAGATGATAAACTCACAATGACGAAGCCAAGTGCTGACTTGTATATTCCATACAAGTGGCAACTGAACTGCACTCTTAGCAAACTCAACACCTAGAATGTCAACATTTTTTGCACGATCCCATTGTGGCCTTGGTGGAGAAGTCTCTGTCCAACCACTTAAACCCAGGCCAGAGACAATAATAGCTGCCTCTGAAATTGACCAGATGAAATAATATTTCCATCGTGCTGTGAAGCCTGACATATACTGGTAACCCAGCCGTTTCCAGAAGCCCCATCCTTTGTATGCTGGACCATTGAGCCCGGGTATGTTATACTGGGGTATCAGGTACAGATACAAGGCCATGCAAACAGCAGCTTGGAAAAGAGCTCGAATTGTTGCCCCGAAAGGTGATGGTGAGGGCCCTTTCTCACTAGGGGCCCAAATCTGTAAAGATGAACTAACAAAACTAAGAACCAAATATTTACAGCAAGACAAGGCATCAACTCAACTTGACTAACTAAAACTAAGCCTTTGTCCCAGAAGTTGAAAAAAAAATAATAGACCTTTCTTTTCCATTCTCTTTTGCAAGACCAGACTGTCTCCGTTGAGACAAAGCATATAGAAGCACAAAACAAACACAGTAAACATACCCCTTTTCTTTCAGTCCACTCAAGATAATCCTTCATTTCATAAACTGGACCAGCAAAGTGGCTCCCGCAACAGAGGCAGTAACCAACATACTCAATAAAAGAGGGCAGCTTAATCAAGCGGTTTTTCTTCTGAACCTCTCGCAATTCTTCCTCTTTTAATAGTCCATCATTGTAATTCATGGCGCATGATATGACTTTCAGTGTTAACACCATTAAAGCCCCTGATAATATAAGAAAACTATCCATCACCCAACAAGAAATAGTTCTCACAGAGTATACCATTCCCCGCTATCGTCATTATGAAATATGAAATCGTGCTTACCAGTGGCATCAATGCCTCCTTCCTTCCATGCATCACCACTCATGTAATACACATGGCTACACATGGATACAATAATCAAGAATTCAGAAATAAAAATCCCAAAAAAAAGAAAAAAGATTTCTTCAGTCCCATTTGATTAACTAGTATAAATTTCATACTCATATTCAAAAGAACATCAAATAACAAACATGAAGCTATTAGGAGACTTGAGATTCATAAGGCAGTACCATATTCTCCACACACAGAAAACAGCTGCTCAATGAAGAAATTCAGCATTCCAACGATGACACCTTTTCTAGCTAAAAGCAGCTTCTATCCCTCCTTCTTTATGGATTTTTTTTCCAAAATAAATAATTAAAAATACAACACTCACCAGCTCCTACTTCCACCCAACATAAACAAGATAAAACAAAACATGGAGCATTTGAGCTTTCAGCATTTCAAACTACGGCATGCGTTCAAGTAATTTCAATGCTATCATTTAACCTCCAGCATGTTTTATTTTCTGCAATTTACGCATTAATTTGAAGCCTTCAAGAGAAATCAAAATGAATAGCACGCCGAGTCCATTTAATCAAGCAGCAAATCATCAAAGCATGGCAATTAACAAGTAATCCAATTAAAAATCCTATAACTCAGCTCCAATTAATCAAGAAACAACTGATTCATAAAAATAAAAATAAAAAGTGAGCTTTCTTTCTCAAAAATAAATAAAATTAAAAACACATACCAGCCAATTAAATAGCCGAATCCAAATAAAAACGTAAGGATTCCACAGTAAGGCCGAAACAGGACCATCGAAAGGTAGCCCAACAACATGGGCACCAAGAAGTGAAGATTTGAAGAGAACCCAAATGATAGATACGAGAGGAAAGCCCCTGAAATAGCAGCGTATAAATGCTTGCCGAATGAACTCGGGACGAATCGGTGGATGAAACTCACTGGAATTGTGACCACAAAGCAAAGAAGGAACCTCAAAACTGGTACGGAGACGCCAATAGCGGCGGCCATGGATTCCATTTCAAAAGGCATGGTGATTTCTGCGTTAGAGTGCTTTGCTTTTGATTGACTCGGGCGAGTCAACACAGCGGGCTGACTGGTCTGCGCTTAGATTTTGAGATTTTGGTGGAACTTCAGGTTTTGCTGACTGGTTCTTTGCAATGCTTTATTTTTATTATTATTGTTGAAGGCAGAGGCGATACAACCGGGAGATTTCATTGGCTGTGCTTGTCCAAGTAGATAGCGGCTTTTTCTTGCCTTGAAATCATCCACGAGAAAAACATTAATTATGATGTAAAATGCATATTTCTCACGTACTACGGCAAAAATAACTAGTCGCATTACTTTCTTAGACATACATTGAAAAAAATAAAATAAAATCCATGATAGTGAAAAATGATAAAAATATATTTATCTTGATTTCTCTTTTTCATTTATATTTTTTTTTATTTTTTTAAATTAATTTTTAAAAAATAACTAATAAAATATTACTAGTTATTCCCTTAACACCGTAAAATTATATCAGCAAATATTTTTTCATCAACTTTTTATGGTAATTAAAATAAATATTTCAAAAATATTCAAATAAGTTAAATTTTTATCAACATCATGTAATTTGAAGGGAAAATTACCATGAACATCCTATAACTTAGAGATTTTTTTCACCTTGCCTGTATTCTTTTAAAAATTATAGAAAACATCTAAACTTTATAAGTTCATAGCACTTTACATGGCACCAAAAAAAATCAACAAAAAATATTGGATTATTTACAAGTTTGCCTTTGTACCAAAAAAATTCATATTATTTTAAAATAACAAAATTGCCACTGAAAAAACCTAAACGTATGGTTATGATTCTCTATTTAATAAAGAAAAAGCTTGTGTTACTTTAAAAATAACAAAATTACCACTTAAAAAAACTCTCTCTCTCAACTGAACTTATGGTTGTGATCAGCTTTGTTATAATTTATACTTCTCATTTGTATTTTGTTATAGGCGTAGGGTAGAGGTGATTTATTGCACATAACTTTGGTTTTTCAAAACAAAGTTTTTATTAAGTCATTAGATCAAGTTGCAAAATTTTCTTAAAAACTCAAAAATTTAAAGAACAATTATACATCAATAATAAGACAATTATGATTATAATATATGATGGTGAGCTAAGATCAGCTAGTAAGGATGATTTGGAGAGGATACCAAAACTAAATAATTATAATGATTTGAAGTATGTTATTCAATGAGAATCCTTAGTTATAAGAAGATCCTAGAGTGTTTTAGGTTTGCTAAAAGAATGTAGAGCAACAAATAAAGAATATATTTTATATTAGGTGTTACATTGATAATAAGGTATGTGGTATGATAATTGATAATGATAGTTGTAATAATGTTGCCAACTCAACTTTGATTATAAAATTGAACTTGAATACATCTAAGCATGATAAACTGTATAAGCTTTAGTGGTTGATTGAATATGAAGAAATTAGGAGCAACTAAGCATGTTTTGATTTCATTCACAATAAAAAAAAATTTAAATATAAGGTTGTATGTGATGTAGTTCACATGTATGTCACACACACCTATTATTAGGGAGACCTTGGTAGTCCGATAGGGAGGGCAAGCATGATGGGTTCAAATATAGGTATGTTACGGAGAAGGATATAAAGATTCACACACTTTCTCCATCGTCACTAAAAGTAAACATATGATGATCAGTTGAAGCTTAAGAAAGTTGGGGAAGTTGAACAAGAATTTATGAAAAATAACGGTGAGAATGTAAGGCCGAGTGAAAATAAAGCGAACCATAAGTGTGAAATAATTAACAGGAAAGTTTCAGCCATTAGAAATAGGATTGAAGAATTTGGAGAAAAAAACACAGGGAAGGCCGGGACTAAGAGAAAATGAGTGTGTAGAAAAAAGTATGAGCAAGAAAAGAAAAGTGTGTAGAAAAACTAGGAAAACACCTTAATTTTTATGCAAAACAAAGTGATCTTATTCATGCTTATCATTTGAATATTCCTATGATTTTAATCCTGTAAAATAAGATAGATTTTAATTTTAATGAATTGAATTTTTGTGTTCCTAGTGTTGTTAGTTTTTTTTACAGGAACCTCGAGAATATTTTTTAAAAAAAGATCCCTAGTAGTTACCATCAATTCAAGGGATTAAGCATTGAATCCCTCAACATTTTATATACATGGAAGAATATAAATCAAAAGAAATCTCAATATATAAAACCATGTTAATTTAACTTGAAAAGATGAAATTACAATTAAATATGTTAGAGGACTAAAATGAAAAGGGATGGAATTATAATTAAGAAAGTTAAAGTGTTGAAAATAAAAAAATAATAATATGGTTTTGGAATTATAATTAGGAAAGTTAAAGTGTTGAAAACAAAAAAAAAATATGGTTATTATTTGTAACCTAATCCAGTTATTTAGCCCGTATGTTTTTGTGTTTCAAAAACGTTTTAAAAAAAATTTGAAATTTTTTTATTTTTTTTAAATTAATATTTTTTGATAATTTTTTATTATTTTGATGTATTGATGTTAAAAATAATTTTTAAAAAATAAAAAATATTATTTTAATATATTTTTAAATAAAAACTATTTTAAAAAAAGTAATCATACTCGATTGAGTAACAGTAACAAGAAAGCAGGTCAAATTCAAATGCAATAATCTAAAAGATCACGGGTAAAAGGAAATTCTCTTCTTCAGATCCAGAAGGAGACAAAACAATCCATCCTGCAATCCAGGACAGAAGTACGTGGCTTGTCCTAACATGACACCTGTCCCTTACTTTCACCGGTCTCACTGGTAAACAAGGTTAACCAACTGTCACCCGCCAGTCACCATTCTCTCCTAGTCGGTGCCTCTTCCCGCTCTACATAAACCCAGCTTAGCAGAATTGAAAAACCCACAAAAAGAAGAAAAAAGAAACGCTCACTTAGCCATGAAGGTTCCGTACAACACAATCTGTAGACTCTGTTAGACCCATTGTCAAAAGGGTTTCAAAATCAAAGTTCAGGTTTAGCATATAATCTCTTATTTTCTCTTAAAAAGGTGCCACCTTTAAAAGCTTCGTGCTTTTCTTGTTCTTTTTGTTGTTTAGCACTTTCTTTGAGAAATGACTGTTTGGTTTCATAGAAAATGTGGGAAAAGAAGCTAAAGTTTTGAACTTTATGATGTTTCGTTTTTTAAAAATGGGGTCTTTTGTTAAGGCTACTAATGTAACCATTTTATTTAGGAGTTTCTTATGTTTTGTTATGTAGTTCTTTGGATGTTCAAAAAAAATGGTAATACCGAGGATTTGCTTCGTTAATGAGTGAAAGGGGGGAAAGCAAGTTTCCTGAGATGTGTTTGTTACTTAAAGCATAATTTATTTCTTGCCCGATTAAATTCTGAAGCCAGCTGAGGATTCAAGGTTAACTTTGATGCTCTGTGTAGTTTCTTTGTATTCATATATTTTTTAGTATGATTATGCATTAACAGCGTTCTTGGTGTCTTTCATGAATGTGTATGATAATGAGACGGTCTGTTTTTGAATTGGCTGTTTAAAGTTACTGAGTTGGTTGTATGCGTGAAGACTTGAACATTATAAACTCATCATTGTCTGCTTGAACATTATAACTCGATTTGACATTTGTAGCTGGGGACTTTGGTTAACCTTGCTTGTTACATGTTTGTTGACATTCCTATGCGGTTAAACGGGCACGTCTTTATGTTCTTTTCTCGGAAAATATTTCCAGCAGGGAACCTTTACCTTTCTTTCCAAGGAAAATATTGATCATTATGGTGCTAAAAAACTATTTTACGGCGTCTAAACCTGGTTGCATGCTAGACTTTATACACGTTGAGGCATTGCTATTTCTGAAACAAGTGGAGCTAAGGGACATAGGGAACTTAAAATAGAAACAATGCCTACATAAAATGGTTTAATATCCCTTGATTGAAATTCATCCAGGTCTGAGCAGTTTGACTCTATGCGTGTATTAGCGCTGGTGTATATGCTCTTTGCTAGGTGTGTGAGCATGAATTACTGTATGTTTGTTGCATCTGAATTTTCTTTTAATATTTGTCTTTTGAATGTGAGAATTTAATCAAGATTTCTATTTTACTCTAAATGCTTCAAGGGAATAGCAATGGCTTTACAAGCTTACTTGGACAACTACCTGTTGGCACTGAGCTCCTTGGACTCGAGTCAGGTGACCACAGACTTGGTAAAGTCCTCAAATTCTGAGAACATACTACAAAGAGGTCAAATCCACGCTGCACTAGGTTGTTGCTCAAATGCATCATCTGGAAAATTTCCAGGATCTTTAATCAAGATTCCAGATTTGAATGTCGCCGAAGTATCCGAGGATAGGGAAAAAACTATTTTAAATAGTATTACTAACTTAGAATCGAGTCTTGCAGCAAGTTTTTTAGCTACTGGGTCCAATTCAGCTGTTCCAAAAGGTCCCCATTTACAAGGAAGCGCTTCTACTGACACGGATCATCTTGATTTATCCACATTCCCCCTCTTGATGTCACCTAATTTAAGCAATTTTGGATCTTCCACTGCCTGCTACTCGATAGCAGAGGAAGATGTCCATCTAGGCCAAAATAGGCTACAAATTCAGAAAAGGAAACGTCAACAAGGAGATATACGTACCACATTTCAGTCTGAATTGCAAAAGAGTCTAGATTCACTTCTTGATGTCAAAAGAGAGGGGCTTTCCTCTTCACGTCAGCAACATAAGAAAATCAGATTAGACAATCAGAAAAATGCTATTCTACAAGAGAATATTATTCAGCAGCTACTGCCAAGCCAGGATTCAGTGCAACTGCAAGCTTCACGCCCAACTCTACATGCATTAGTCCCACAGAATAAGTTAGGGAATCAAAAGCAGCAGGATACTTTGCAGTCAACTCTTCAATTGCTGGGAGTTAATATGAAGCAGCAGCAGCAGCGACAAATGAGGGACTACCTGCAAAGTCTGGCCTTGCCACGTGTCCAATCTATGCTTTCATTCAATGCTAATGTATGTTCACGCAGGCTAATGCAATACATGTATCATCAGCGGCAACGACCTCCTGTGAGTGACTATGTGATCAAGAATGTAATCATTTCTAATGTTCTTTAATAAGTACCACCTCTCATATTTTGTTAGTAGTTTTAGATGTTAATGTTTACTCGTTCCGGGTCTTTTGTTGATACTTTATTTCTATCTTAATGTCCGACCACTAGTTCCTCAAGACTTCAACAAAGTGATACACTTTGAAGCTGTTCTAACTCTCTCTCTCTCTCTCTCTGTAGGACAGTGGTATTTCTTATTGGAGAAAATTTGTTGCAGAGTATTATGCTCCTTGTGCTAAGAAACGGTGGTGTTTGTCTTCATGTGATAGTGCCAGGCTTCATGCCATAGGTGTATTCTCCCAGGTAGATATGGCTAGTTTTAGGTTGTCAATATATCCTTTTTTCCACCGTTGAAACACTGATATTTGTTTCACATACCTTTTATTATCAATCATAAATAGATGCATTCAGACAGATGCACACATTCATCTAGTTCTTCATGCATAAATATTTCCTCACTTATTCTATTTGTTCCCTGTTTCCCTTTATTTTGCAGGGTACATGGCACTGTGACTTGTGCAGGACCAAATCTGGCAGGGGATTTGGTAAGCAAATCAGCACTACATGTTGTTTATAAGTCAGTTACTATGGTGCTTTCTAAAAGAACAGTTTATTATTGACATGTTGCTAAAATCCTGTAAAATATAATGTTTACCTCCATCTGCCTGGCTGTCCAAATTCATTACCGTTGGACCCTAATGTCTAACTTAAAGGCTTGAGGTGTTAGGTGAAAGCTAATTTTTTTTAATACTTTTTAACATTTTTCCATGGAACACTTATCTTTTTTCTTTTTTTAATTTCTTGGCAGAGGCAACTTTTGAAGTACTTCCCAGGCTTAATAATATTCAGTTTGATAGCGGTGTTATCAATGAACTTTTGTTTCTTGAATGCCCTCTTGAGTTCACACTCCCTTCTGGATTAATGGTGTTGGAGTATGGAAAGGTAGTTCATGAGACTCTCTATGACCAACTTCATGTTGTTCGTGAGGGTAAACTTCGTATCATCTTCGCACATAATTTAAAGGTGAGCTATAGCCCATTTATAGCATGAAGCTGGTGGATTCTATAACACATTGATCTTATATTCAAGGAATGCTTTTCAGATAATTTGCTGGGAATTTTGTTCTCGGGACCATGAAGAACTAATTCCTCGAAGTTCAATTCTACCTAAGGTACAAATGATCTGCAGTCTGAACCATCATGTTGGATCCATTGTGGTCCTTGTATGTTGTTTATCAATCCATTATTTATTTTTGAACATTGTTAATGCATCCTTTTGAGATTTAAATTTGACAGAACAGATGCTCCTGTATGCAGGTTAATGAGTTAGTTCATGCTTCAAAAAACTATCAAACCAACATTGATGATATCGGATCATATAGGACACCACTGTGTGATTTACAAGAAAATTGCACGATGTAAGAAACCCCTGGAGGTTTTATTTACTGCTCTTACTAATTCTATGAATTGGTCAAGCATGATACATGTCACTGTTCACCATTTTCCCCTTTCTTATGAATGAATAGATATCTTACTTGTATGACTTAGATGTCTCCTATTTCTCAAAAATGTTATCGGATTAATGGGATTTTGTATGATAGATTGATGAGATTGATATTTAAAAATTTCTTCCTACAACGTATTGGATTTGACCCAATAAGCAGGACCACCACCCCATAGCATGTTATGTAATGTCAAGCAGCAAACAAATTGCTTTCCGAAACTGATTTGTATTTTGTTCTCTTGATAATTAGTTACCGAGGCCCCAATCTTCTATCTTCTTGTCATATTTGAAAAACATGTTTTTGGCGACAATATTGTAACTCATAAATAAATCTGGTCCATCTTGTAGGTTATTATCAGCTGGGCGTGAGCTTGAAAGAGATTTAGGCTTGCAACTGGTTGGTGATTTGGGGTTTTCGAAGAGATATGTCCGTTGCTTGCAGGTCTGTAAGAGAACTTGTTTTGATTTGTCTATTTTCACCTGAATTCTACTCAGGATCTTCTGTATTCTGTGTTCATTACCTGACAGATTGCAGACATATTCAGCTGCATGAAAGACTTAATGACATTCAGCTGGGATAATCAAATTGGACCAATTGGTAAGTGATATCTACTGTTTTATATCTTTGTGTGTCATCTTAAAAAGGTTAAAACTGAAAACCCTTGGAAATAGCTGCTTGAGCCTTACAATTCTCTGTTTTTCTATGCTGCCTTGTAAACTTTAATGTACTTGTTAAGGCAGTTTCCAATTGATTCTTGCAAAGTCATTTCTGATGTAAAACCTAAAATGCAGAGAGCTTGAAGAAATATACCCAGCAATTTTCAACAACCAAACTCCACAAAGATGAATTGCAAGAAAAAGAGCAGCTCGAGGTCCTTCAAGGTTTGCCAACTGATCCAAATAAGTTGTCTGCTTCTCATGCTCTTGGTGGCAACAGCAATGATAACTCGAACATGAGTAAGGGTGCTCTATTGAATATCTCTGATGTGTCGTGCCACTGTATATATCCATCAGAAACTTGCATCAACTCGAATGTGGGTGAACTGGAGCAGACGTCACTTTTATACAAAAGGTGTGGAAGAAATGCATCTTCCACACCATCTCAAGTTCCCAAGACTTCGAGTGCAGAATTCATCCAGGAGTTTGCGTTTCCCGGTCTCCATTCCTCGGGGAGTGTTCAGCATAGACGGGAACATAAAGTCCAAAATTTGCTCGAGGAGATCATCATTAGGGCTGAGAATGAAGCAGTTAACGCTAAGATAGGTAATATTATATCTGGCTTGCAAACAGGTGCCAAGGGCAAGACGCTGCTACGGATGGGATGACTTTTGGTCACAACATGTCGCTGCTCGATCCTTCAGGAAATGCGTCAAGTATTATTATGGCAAATGCCTGTGTTCATGACTCCTAATACGGATTCTTCCAAGGTTGGTGACAGTGCTGGTTTCATCAACTTTTCCACAAAGGCATTAGTTTCCTGAGATCCTGAAAATGCTTCAAATGGAAATAGGATTTTTTTCATGTCGTGGCAGCATGAGCTATGTGATTGGGATGGTTGTGACTTGTGAGTGTTTTTTTTTTTTTTTGTACTTTCTGTTCCATCCTTCTGGGGGGTGATTCAATAGAAGATACGTACGTATAGGGCCTTGAGAGTTTCTTTCCGCAAGTGCTTTTGATAGAAGTTGCAATTTCGTGAGCAATTAAGTACTTGATTAGGAAGATTAGATGCTGTGATGTCAACATGAACTGTTAACTACCCCAAAGTCTAAACCTTACCCTAGAAATGAAATATGGTACCATACTGTTTTTATCACATCCTTGTCTGTTTGCCATAATAAGTATTGTTCAGGTTTGTCAAGATAAGCATGGCACCGTGCATGAATTACATGCCACAAAAAGCCAACGCTGAATTGCATTTGGCTTCAATGTTTTTTTACGACCCTGGATTTGTTGCATGCCTAGGCTGTCCTCCCTTTACCTATTTCTAAATATGTATAACTATTTCGTAGCTGATAACCAACGTTCAGATCACAGAACTTGTTAGGCTGTGAAATTGTTGTGCCTGGTCTTTCTGTACATGTGGTTAATGGCGCAATCACCGTGGACTAGATGCAAGGGAACAAGGAAATTTTGGGTTTGAACTTCGTAGAGTGATTTGGTTCTGTTATAGAGCTGACTAGACATGGACATGGGATTGCGGTGTAATTTTCTCTCTTATAAAAAACGATAAAGATGTTTAAGTGGTTCAAACGCATTTCAAGAAAATAAGAAAAAACAAACAATTATTTCTTCCCCAACAAAAAAAAGTCAAATTATTCCTTCTTTCCTACCGAATCGAGGGTTATAGTTTCTTTTGGGTTTAGAGTTTAATGTTATAGTTTTTATTGGGTTTAATAAATTAATTTTATTTTAATTAGATGATAAAATAAAAACTTAGCAATAATAGAAAACAAATATTTTTTTAAAATAAAATAATATCACAATGACTTGGAAAAAATACCTTAGGAATTACATAACTAGATAAAAAGAAAAAAAAAGGGAGGGGGTTAAAGTCAACTCGAGGTAGCATGATAAACATGTAACTTGAGTAATAAGAAATAAAATAATTCATGTTAACTTTTAAAATCTGTGGCTTATGTTATAAGATCGGAATAACCGAATAGAAAAGAAATTGAAGAAAACCATAAAGTCATTTAAAAAAAAACTTAATGTTGATTGATGAGATTGGAAAAAAAATAAGTTAAAAAAAAGACGTTGAACTGCATTACCTTTTTAAAACCGTGACCCCGATCATTAAAGAAACCTGATTTTTTTTTATTGGAAGGTTATATTAAAAAGAAAAATAAATCTAAAAAGAAACAAAAAAATAAGGATCAAATTAGAAAAAATAATAAAGCATAAACTTGGATTGAAGAATGAAATTGTAAACATTAGAACTTTTATAAAAGAGTTAAAGAAAAAAATAAAAATAAAAAAAGGACCAAATTGAAAAATTTTATACACAACCACCACACCACAACCCATACATGTCGTACCGAGAAAAAAAGGATACGGTGACACATCCAACAATACGGTGTGATGACATTTTATGTTACTAGGAGGTGCCACACGCGCTGTTCATATGATGTATGTGCTTTCCACGTAATAATATATGCACTAAATGTACTAACAATTTTTTAAAATTAAATAATATTTAAAAATAAAAATATCATTGACAATCTTAATAATTACAAAAAAAAAACTAAATGAAAAGACTAAAACACTCTCGATGATTTATATTTTTTTTATTTCAAAGGTATACTTATCACATTAGATGCATGAATGAAAAGACCACCATTCCTCGTTGTTATAAAATTTTTATTTTGAGAATAGTTAAATTATTTTATTGTACTTAAAAAAAGAGAAAATACAATTATATTTCTTGAAAATCCTTTAATAACTAATACATGGCAAAAATACCTCAAGAATAAAGACAAATGTTTTTTAAAAAATCACAGAACCATTATTTTACCAATGCAGTGAATAGTAAACTAAGTCGCACGATATTTTTGCGAGTTTTTATATATATATATATATATATGATTATTTTTAGAGGCTGATGCTGTGGAATCTCCCTCGTATTTGATGTACCGATCTACACTTTCTTGTCTTGACACGTTATTCGCCACACATTTTTTAATGGGCACTCTTATTACAGCTCATATAGTAAGACTGAGGGAACATTTTTTGCCATCCAAATTGATGAATTTGTCGGAAAGACTTGGCAAATTATTCCTTCTAACTGGTGCAGTGTTTCCATTTATGATGGATCCGTAAATGAAATCCAGCCGTGAATTATACGAGACAAAGAAGTACTGACAAGTGCAAAAATATCTCGTAAAAGCCAAGGAAACTTGCGAGTAACATCGCCGTCTTGTCTCCCTCGCCAACTGGCATTGTTGTCTGGCAACACAAAACCTAAAACCGGAGAAAGCTGCAAGTGCTCTGCGATAATTAATTCCTTCTTCCCTTGGTTTCTCTTAATGGTTTCAAATTTAAGCACAGAAGCAAACGTTCTTGTCATATTCGTCCACAGAAAAAAGCCAAAATGGATGATCCATGAAGCTATTTTTACAACAACAAAAAGAGCAGTGAACATTTCCTCGAGGAAAGAAACGAAGAAGAAATACACTCTTTATCAACTAGCTAAACCAATGACAATATATACATTGGCTTGGTAACAATCGATACAAGGGCTGAAGAACCAACCAACTAATAAATACTAGATTCCGCTTCATCTCAAAGATGTGTCCTAGCTCACCACAAGGGCAGAACATCCTCTCTACTCTAAAAGGTTAAATGCAGTTTAAAAATGCTTCAACCCTTCTCTCAATTTACATGGATATACTAAAACAGAGTCCAAACACAGACCACCTTTGGTGTGTGTACAGTCTATCTGTGTCATAGAGAACTTGAGCTTTGTTGATGTATTGGAGCCATCAACCACAAAATCCCCAGCATGGTAGAGGTTCCATTTCCCAGGATCGTTCAAAAAACACTGGGAAGAGGCATGCTGACCATCTGAAGTCCATATCTGAAACTGCACAGGTTTTATTTCCCAACCATGGACATGCTCAGTGTTACAGATGCGGCGGCCAAACCTCTTAGCAGCCCTCCCCAATTGTAGTCTGAAGAATAGGCTATAGGTCCCAGCTGGGAATGGGAACTCAAATTGCCCATCAACCTCGAACCACCAGATTTGCTGAAGGTATGCAACTGAGTTGAACCTACAAGAAAAACAAAGGAACTTTGGATCAATTCCAGTGCTATTTTGACTACATCTATATGGGAAATAATCACCAATTTGATCACAAACATAGAAACAACAAATCCAATTAACATCAACCCGCTTATAAAAAGCATAATAATCCTTTAATCCAACCAGAATTACCATGCGAAGAAGCAGTGGCTACGAGAAGGATAAAAACATTATTGGATCGTGGAATTATCATCCACACACACACAAACAAACTGCAAAATCATGCATAGCTAAGAAAGGAGCGATACAACTATCCAATCTGCCAAATCAGATGCAGGTCTCAGCCGTGTATGCCAATTAATTGTTTCAAGAAGGAATGCAGAAATATTAACTTAGGTCCAGGGTCCTTCCTCGTTGTCCATATTCTATGGAGGAGAAAAAAGAAGAGGATTCTTGGGGATGGGGGCAGCTAGGCAACCAGAGCAGGTTCGTTAGTGACAGTTTGTTCAATAACTTGGGGCTTCAGGGATATAATTCTGTAAATTACATTATCAAATTATGCTCCCCAGTCACATTATTGGTTTCACGCTCAGGGTCAAAAGAATCTACTTCTACATTAAAAAAAAATTCCTGATGCCAGGAAATGGAAGTTATAAAAACTCTTGACATAATCCAAAATTCACTTACCCCTTGAAGATCCAATCAAATTACCTCCAAGCTAATATGGTACACAACTACAAATAGTTGCTGGATTCCAAATTCTCACACATCATGGCCTAGAAATCTTTGAAGAATGAAAGATACTTAAAAAACCTCTTTGAAGAAGTTCGACAAGAAAATGCCCCGATCAACTTGGACTTGACCAGCCATGTCTAACAAATAAATAATGAAAAACTGACCATTTTGCAATTCTAATCAAAATTCCAGCAAAAGTTTCAGTAATCACACCTAGATTCCTCTGTTGGAATATGATTCCAATATCTTCGATCATCGATTCCTGTTATCGCTAATCCCTTGGAAGCAATGGATAAGCAGACACCTCTTGTCCTCTTATCTAGCCATGCTTTCTGCACAAATGCAAAATTTTAATTCAACAAGTTGAAAAGCCAGAAGAATAAAGCCTGATAGAATTGAACACTCAAAATCAATAACCGTCCTGTCTTTTCACAATCATGATCCATTTCTATGTAATTGACAATTTCAAAATCAAACCAGCAAAAGATTCTTTCCCCCCTGGCGCAGTAAATAAAGTTCAAAATCCTATCTTTGCCTTCCGATAAATTTTCTCATCCACCAAAACAAACAAAATCAGGAAAAAAAATCTATATCAGGGTTCCACTATTAAGAAAACATGCAAATTCCATTACAAGTTGCTGCAAAAACCAGAGAAGAGCCACAACTCAAAAGGACACCTTTTCGTCAAATTTTCCATTTTTAATGTACTAAATAACAAGATAACAAAATACCAAAAACCAGAGGTTATTTCCTCTCATAATCCAAACAAATAAAAGCTAAAAGATCGTACCTTGGTGCCATCATCAAAAGCGTTGGCTCTACAAAGCCTAGTATAAATCTCTCTCTTGCACAACTTATCTTTCAAATCATCACCCAAAACTCTTCCAATCAAATCTTCATAATTCACAGGCAGTTTTGACTCCCAAACAAAATCAGCCCAAGAAGCACCACGAAATGCTCTGTTTAATCTAGCCAATTTACAAATCTCTTGCGGGTTTAAATATTCAAGAATTAAAGCCACACAACCCTCTGGTAAATCGCCAAGACTAGGCTTTGTTGCTGGTGGCGATGATATTTGTAAGCATAGAGACCCAACAAGAGAACAGGCGTTGGGGTCTGTAAAGGTTAAAGAAAGATTAGCACCCATCAAGAAAATAAACAGAGCATAGCAAAAACAGAGGAATCCCAAAAACGGAGAGGAGGGCTAGAAAGTTGTGTAGAATTAAGAGATCGGATGAAAGGAAACAAAGGAGAGTCGTCAGAGGGAGGTAAAGGAAGCCTTAAAGAAAAGACGCGTATCGCGGGTAATATGAATGTATGCACACACACATGTGAAGATTTCTTTCTTTGTTTGCTTGTTTTGATGACAGAAACAACCAGGGGAAAGACGGAAAAACACAAAGCAAAATACAGTTGTCTGTTTTTGACGGGTTGGATTTTAGATTTTATTTTATTTTTTTTACTTTTAAGATATTACCATTAATTTTATATTTTTTTAGATAGTATTATTTATAATATAATACTGTACTGTGCTAAATTCATGGCGTGATTATTTTGTTTTTTTTTTTTTTTTGTGTTTGAACAATATTTCTAGTGAATTTTTTTTTTTGAAGGTCAAAATTCTCAGGATGTGAGAAGTAGAAATCTTAATAAATTTGCTTATTCCATCTCCTGTATTCACTTAAATGGAAGAGATTGGTTTAACTTCGACAAATCAGACCAAAAGTTGACTAAGAGGATAAGACCAAACTAGTTTATGTTTGATGCTTTAAGTTGAGGGAGATGAATTCGAGAATCTTTGACTGTTAATTAACAAAAATAATAATTAAATTCTTAGTATAATCACCACTTTCATGTGTTTTTTCTATTGGGATATACAACTGAAGCATTGCTATATTATTATTGCATAGGATTTATATTTATTTGTTTTTAATTAGAGTATGAACATGAAACAAATACTTTAGTTTTCTCCATCTCTATTTATAAATGAAGTAAATACTTTTTTGATAATCATAGGTGTCTGAACCAGTTTACACGCGTCTTGATTAATTTTTAGGGACCTTGAAGTTAATGACCATGTAAGCCTCCTGAAACCTTGAGGTTTGTGACACTCAAACGGGTAATCTCTAAGAAGCAAATTCAAGACTTGACCAGTTGAGATACACCAAAAGGTTAAGTAAATACATGTGATAAATTATATTATTAGTTGTTGTTTGAAATGCATTTTTTTTATGTATAATATGTTTTTTTTTTATGTATTTCACTTTATTTTAAGAATGTATGATTTATTGAATATGTTAAATAATATTTATATAGTCTTATTTATTAAGGATAGAATATTATTAAGGATAGTAAATACATGTGATAACATATTTATTGAATATGTTAAAAATTACTCTATTTGACATCAAGTCCTTGAAGCTAAGAGATATTTGTCATGGAATCCAAAGCGAATTTGGGAAGGAAGGAAGGAGACGAAGATTTTCAATGACATTGTAGGGTCTGTAATAGCAGCTTGCATGTGTCAATGTAATGACGTCCTGTGAATGCTATGCTCTAATCAATTTAACTGATATCTATGCTGCAAGAGGAGACACGTGTTTTTTCTAGGAATACCGTAGACTTCACATGTGTATTGTTACTGCAGTGAACAGCGATTTATCTATATTGCTACAGAAAAATCTTTTTTTAGCTTTTTTTTTATTATTATTATTACAGTCATGGTAATAATGTAGACTAATATTCAAATAAATAAATGAATGAGATTAGCATTATTTTTTTTATTACGAGGAAAATCATGCAGGCATGTATTTTGTGAAAACAACCTTATAGATATAACACATTAAAAAAAAATGATACTAACATCCTGAAAATTACGCCAACATGGTGATTTTTAGGATGACATTCGATTTACTTAGACAATATTATTTTTTAGTTTTATTTTTTAATATTTTATTTGTTAGAAATTGAGTTTCAAATCTTTTTTATTTATTAGAAATTGAGCTTCGAATCTTTTATATTTTTTTATGGGGTTATTGAGTTTTTATTGAATTTTTGTTTCGTTATTAGATAAGATCCTTCAACATTTGATTTTTTAAAATTTATTATTTATTTCAATTCTATTCTTCAATATTTAATTGATTGAGAATTAATTTCCATGTTTTTTGCTTTTTTTCCTATGAGGTTACACAAATCTTATGTCCATAATTGCGGGGGTTAGAAGGTTAACATGGTTTAGCTCGAGTTTTTTTTATTTTTTATTTTACCCTTTAATATTGAGTTGTTTGATAATTGAATTTTATAGTTTTATTAATTTTCTTTCGATGGGGTTACCTTTGCTGTCACAACCACGTCGCATATTTAACATGCTAATTCAAATGGGTTTGGATCAGTTTTTTTTGTTAATTTTTTTGTTGTATTTTTTATTTATCTTATTAAATTAATTGAATTTATTAAACTTAATCAAGTTAATAATACTAGCCTTAGATATATATATATATATATATATATATATATATATATATATATATATATTGTTTTTTTTAATGAGTACTTGGATTGCATTAATATTTTTTTAAGTTTAAAAAAATTAGAGTAGCCCCGTGACATAGCATGCCACGTATATGATGGGTGGACATGAACAAAGTTAAAGATCCAGCGGAGTTGCCGTGGCATAATAATTCCAGGACTCAGTTAGATTGGAAGACAAAAATAAAATAACAAAAAAAAAAAAAAGCGAGAGAGAATACCATGGTACCGAAAGGCAAAAGAAAATAAAACAAGTAGTCTTGTATATAATGACTCGAACACCTATATTTGTTTTGTCAAACCTAGACTGGGCAGAGATTCTCATCCATTTTTCATTGAAGAAGAAGAATTTATAGATTAAATTATTTACTTTTTGGATGCTCCTCCCACTGCTGCAAAATCTATGGCAGCCATAGAGGGCTGTTATTATCTTTTAAATATTTTTTCGTTTTAAAATATATATTTTTAAAAACTATATTTTATATCAATCCATCAAAAACAATTTAAAAACTTAAAAAACAAAATTTAAATAAAATAAAATTTTAGAATTTAATAAAATACTGTTTGAATCATAGTATTGATAAGATTGGACATCCTCGCATAAGCAAAGGACACCAACAAAAGGCTGAACATGATGTGTAGAATAGAAGGTCATTATTATGGTATGATCCCCCCACGAAATAATCATTAAATTATCAATAATTTAACTGATAGAACATTAGGATATAATTAATATTACCGTCAAATCAATGTCCGATGGAACCCATTCCTGGTCCGCTAATTGTGCCTACAATATAATAGAAACTGTAAGTTTCTCATATGCGAAACAAGTGGCTAGGTCTTCTCTTTTGAATTCAAACTAATCCAAAAAAATCATGGGCCAATAGAAACACGCACAATCAGCTAAAAAGTACAGCCACATCCACGTGTGTCTGACTCGGCTCGACATCTCAACCACATAACGTGGCCATGACAAGGTTACAACACCTGGGCTATGATTAATTAACAAAGCAGAGCGGCCTCCCGGATGGTCAAGGGATCATGAAGAGAATGAGGAGGCCAAGTATATGGGTTTACGTGGTCATGACATGATTAAAATAACGATTAGAGCCGTCTTGGCACGATTAAGCGATAAATGAGGACTGTTGATTGAATGCATTAATTTTAAGTTGCAGAGTATGTTTGTTTTTCATTTTAAAAATGTTTTTGAAATAATTTGGAATTAATTCTTGCACTAAATTCAATATCATAGACACACACAAACAGGTGTGTGTATATATATATAATCCCGAGCCTAGCAAGTCAATTTAGCGATGCTTAGGGTTTGACGACGAAAAAGAATGTAGCTTGGAAAAGAGGTCAGCTTCATGGTGTTCACACTATTGTAATGTTGAAATTTTGATTCTTTCTTTCTTCATGATGCAAGTTTCCAGAAGCCTCCAGAATTTAGCCAAGAAAATGAGAAAGAAAAAGAAAAACATGTTTTTTGACTGAGCAATTAAAGGGTGACATATGGAGCTATTTAGTTAGTGTTTTTCGTGCATCAATACCGACAAAGAACTAATTTAGTCAAGGCCGTCGAGGATTTTTCCAGCCTGAGGAATTGCTAGTCTACCATTGAATGTAAACTAAGAATATTAAAGGAATTAGTCAAGTATTTAATTATATGCTTAAAACTAATCTTCCTCTAGCAGGTTCTAATTGAGTGTTTAGGAAAGAACATTAATTCATGCATGCAGCTTCCTTCTTTGGCTTTGGACGTTGGTTAGGTATTACTAGTTAACTTACTCGCTGGTAAGATCAAAAGTTAATTTCTAATACCAGAAAAATCAGTATTTGCAGGCATTATTAATGTTTTAATTAATAAATTAATTTCAATAAAAATTAAAAGACTCATTTGGATTACGCCCTTGCTTGGCCTGGGTTTTAAACTATATATATCATATTAAAACTAATTTTATATGATCTGGTTTCGTTGACTAAACAAATCTAATTAATTATTCTATGGACTCAAAAAAAATACCATTACAATCCATGGTATTTCTCTTTAGTTGTTACAGTAGGTGCCCTTTAGGTTTTGTCGATTGAGTCAATACTCAAATTAATAAGCACGGGAAGCTTAAAATTAGCCCCCGTATATGCTATCCAATTCTCTATATCATCCTAAAACCAGAGATTTTGTCAATTGAGTCCTTAGTTGTTGAAATTTTCCATTTAGGTTCATCTATGAAAGTCTATTAATATTTTCCATCAAGTTTAATAAAGTAATTTCCATTTTATTGTATAAAATATGCACATTAAATGGGAAATATTTAACAAAAACCGATAAAATTAATGACCCAAATGAGAAACACACTGAAACCTTAGGGACACAGATAATAAATACCTTTTGTTTAGGGATGAAACTGTGAATTTGATAATGGGTAAGGGACAAATTGCGATTTTTCCTACATTGAATTATTAAACACCTGCCTAAGGCCCTAAACCATGGTCTGCTTGGTGGGATCCCTTTCGACACAGGCGGCTAGTTCGAAAACTGGCTAAGCTTTGTTGCTTTTGCCCAAAGGAAATGCTGGCGCCGCACCAAAATGGTCGCGTGTGGCAAGATTTTATTGGTAGGCATAGCAATGTGGCACTGGTCTTGGTCGGTGCTACTATTATAATGTATAAAGTTAATTAGCAATAAAAAAAACAAGCTAATTAAGAGAATGCTTTTTTGTAGTTTCCCATGCGCAAAACTTTCCCTCCGATTAATGTTGTAAGAGTTAAACGAGAGATGAAGAGATCGAGCACAAATTATTGCTAACAAACTCCCTTTCCATCCTCGTGAATTAGTAGTATACTAGTTTCTACTTCTGTGTTACGCTGCAGAAAAGTATATTTAAACGTGAAAAAAATATTTAATTTCTTTACATTGTTATTAAATTTGTTCATCAAGATAAAATTCTCTATTAACATATTCTTTGTTCATCTTAATTAACACAACACAATGTTTTTAAATGAAATCATTATTTAATTTGTTTTTTTTTAATATTTCATGATTATTAAAATAAGTTAACAAACAATCTTGTAAGGTTATGCTACTTGTTCTGTATATGTGATGGCATTAATGACATGCATTATTTATTTCCTTTTTTGGTGAGTCAAGGGATGCTACTTGTCTGGTATATATATATACGTTGTTCATCTCGTAAGGGTGTGCTTCTCCTCCATTTGAGCAAACCAACACAGTTCTGTACAATCACAATTCATGGTCAGAGGAATAAAACCTAAGGAAGGATGCATGGTAATCCCACCGGCGGGGAAAACATCCAGTACATTGAGAGGAGACACATGCATGGCCAGTTCGTTGAGGAGGTATAGGTGACCCAGTCCACTAAGGAGGGAGACACGATTAGTTTTGAGGGATGTGCATGCAATCCACTAAAAAAAGGACGTGAAGCCAATTCATCGAAGAAGAACGTGAAGCCAATTCGCCAGGGCGGGCACACGGCCGACGACGGTGGAGAGGACTATGCATTTTTATAAAAGAACCCGAATTTTATACCTCATCGTTGTCTAATTAGTATTTCCCTTTGGGAGTTAGTTGAGAATATGGTCTAATTAAGATTTGAGTCTTGCTCCTTCTACTTTTGCTTTAATTTTGTTACGTACCTAAAAATGAGAAAGGTCCTTTTATTTTATTGATAATTTTATAAAATTTTAATTTTTAATATTTAGCTTGACTTGAAAGAAAAAAGAAAAAAGGTGGTTACACGAGTATTGAAAATGTTATACCATCATTCTCTCCTTTTCCCTTTCTTTGACTATATTTTAGTATGATGTGATTGCTGCAAATGAAACTTATTTTGCACGGAAGAGAAGGAGGGATGGGGCTATAATTGGGGGGGTGGGAATAATGTAAACTTGAGGCCCCTGATTGGGAAAAAAGAGAGAGAGTGGAAGATAGTAAGTATATTCAAGGATTTAGAATTATTTTGGGATGGTGGGGATGGTAGATCTTTTATGATGGACTTTTTTTTTTTTTTTCCATTTGTGTGTTTGGTAGATTGAAATCCGTTAGGTATATATATCAGGGCATAATTTCACACAAGACTTTGAATTTGGCCTGGTACTGAAATTGCAATAAATCCCCTCTTTTAACTATACTTCTTCATTTACTTTCTTTGACAATCTATATGCAGCAATCCTTTTTAAGAAAAAAAAATTGTAATGGACCAACTTTACTCATTCGATATTGATTGAATTCCCGAGCTACCCACAAAATAAAAATAGGATGGATTTTTGTTCCTAAAAAAGAAGGTCATGTGGGTATAGAGGGAGAAGGAAGGAGATTTGTGAGGAAAAGTAAGGAGGAAGAAGTGAGATGAAGGCCTGTTTGATATTTCAATTCAATTATGTTTTAAAAAAGATTTAATTTTTTTAAAAATTTTTAAATTATTATTTTAATATTTTTAAATAATTTTAATGTGGTAATATTAAAAATAATTTTTTTAATTATATTTTCGATCGGCTCGAAATCAAGGTGCTTTGGTGGTGGACCTGGTGGTTGTTTTTGCGGACAAGAAATGATGGTATTTATAGTGATTTGATAGTGGAGAAGGATAAGGAGATTTAAATATTAAAACAATTATAATGGAAAACATGTAACATTTTATACGCAAATTCTTGACTTAATTTATAGAATAAAACCAATTATTTGAGATTGGATATAACTTCGGTATATAAAATATAACCTTTTGAAGTATAGAAAATGTTCAAAATTTAACATGTTCAAGATAAATTAAAAAAAAAATGATACGCCTATTTATCTCTTTTTTTCCCCCCTAATATAATGTAACCTAGCTCTGATGCTGACAGGACAGGAGACCTTTTGAAAATATGGCATGTTAGAAGTCACTAGTGTATTTTGTTGAATGATGCAAGCTCCTACCTTACCACTCAGGCACTCATCAACAATTCTACAACATCCTGTGAAATTAGTGCAGATTCCTTGCCTGGTTCTGGAGAATCTTGAAACACCGGCATAAGTTTGATGCACAAGATGTCAACATCAGCTGCCTAATTTCGTGCTTAAGAAAAGCAAATTGGAGTGCTCTCCTTTCAATTATGATTCTACAATTGAATTGAATTTCAATTTTGAAGGGACACTTGCTTACCGTATGAAACAATATTGTTTGTGCCATCATAAGAAAAGGGAAAAACAAATAATCTTAGAAATTTACAAAAGGACATTCGTTTTTCCGAATGTCATTCCATTAGCAAGGTGTTAAGTACCATTTCGTGGGGGTAGATTTAAGCATTCCATGCATAAATCCCATTTGTTTTTATATTTTAAAAGTGTTTTTTTTTTAAAAAAATAATTTAATTTTTATTTTTTTTAATTTTTTCAAATCGTTTTGACATGTTAATAATTAAAATTAAATTTTAAAAATAAAAAATATTATTTTGATGCATTTCAAAGTAAAAAATACTTTAAAATAATAATCGCTATTACAATACCAAACATGCTCTTAAACAGATTATAAATAAAGTTTAAAAAATGCTCAATTACTCTTATTCTTTATTATCAAATAGTACATCTTAAATAGTTTTATGACTTTTTTAATATTTTTTAATTTAAAATTCAAGTAAAAACAATAAAGACTTTCTTGAACACGTTAGTTCAATTATGGTTGGCAGACATATAAATCAAAATAAAAAAGAACTTATAAAAACCTTAAAATAACAATAATAATAATAAAAAGCAACCTGGGCTGGAGTTGAGTTCAAGAGTGCTTGAGCTTTGTCCAGGTGTAGGCTCGTATCCAGGCCCGTTGTTTTTTTTAAAAAAACTATTCATGCACAAATGACGCGCTTCTCCGTGCTCAATGGAATTTGGGCAAACTTACTGGATTAAAACGAGCGATGATTATAATGTTAAAAATCCTGAAAAAATTAATATTATGTGATGATATGGTTCAATCTTAAATTCTTAAAGCCTCTTAAACACAAATCACAAATCTAAGCACACAAAAATCTATAAATAATAAATTAAACTCAAGCGTTTCCTCTGGGATTATTTTTTCCCCTTGCTGTGCGTACAGGCTTGTCCATGCATGCTGTGATTGCAAGAACCTACCATTCTGACTTTTGGTCCGCCCAATTAACACAAAACCAAGTCAAACATCAAAGAATACGAGTGATCGAAAGGGAGGTGAAACGACCTTGGCCGAACACGTAAGGTACTGAAACTCCACCTCTAGCTAGTCATCGATCGTGGATGGGAAATGTCACAAAATACACCAGTTTCTCTCGGACAACTGTGAGATTCTTTGCTAGCCAACGAAAAGCCTAAAATCCTTGTGTTCTTCATTTTTCAGAGTGACAAGGGAAGATGGAAACATGAGAATAGTTTCATTCGTCCAAGATGGCTTTTATGAATCAAAACTAACACCTTTCAAAGATCTTGAGGGTGGCAATTTCAATGGTGATACAGATGGGCAGGGCAAGAAGACAATGCAAACCATATATCGGCATGATCCTGACGCCACTCTACATTTAAGGGTTTTGATGCGGACATTACCGGTGAATTGAAGGGTTTGGTGGGCCATGGCTAAGCAGCTGGCATGGCGCATGCCCCTTGTATCCTAATGACAGTGCAGCCATTATCAAGGGGAAAAGACCCTGTTATTAAGCATCTACCGAACTTGTCTGTTCAATTGAAAACTCATTGATCTGGACATCTAACCGGTTTGGGTCAACACCGAAAACCGTAATTGCATTGACTATTTAAAAAATATTACACCTTTTAACATTATACACTTATCACTTCATTATTTCTTTTATATATGTTATGTATTGCAAAATATATTTATATATCAATAATTACATCCATCCGTTTAATGACCCAGTAGTTACCTCATCCCGGTCTTTCCTTGAGTTTAATAACATTGAAAAGAGCCAAAATCAAATAAAAAAAATCTAAAGAAAAATAACCAAACTAAAATAAATATTATTATTATTAAAAAAATTATAAATTTGATTTGAAAGATAAAATTAAAAACTATAACTATAACTATTATTATTGAAATAAAAAAATTTGACAAAAGAGTAAAGAAAACATATAAAAAATAAAAAAGATACCAAATTAAAATAAATATTATAACTATTAAAAAACAACTATAAATTTTATTTGAAAAATAAAATTAAGACCTATAAAAATTATAAAAACTTTAACAAAAAACAGAAAAAAAATGACTGAATCGAAAAACATAATATGAAATACCTGAAAAGATCCTTTGCAAGAGTTAAATGATTTTTTGTTTTTTACTAGTAATAAAATCTTTTTACTGCACATAAATATAATTAAAAAAAAATAAAATCCCTAAATAATTATCAAATGATAAATTGACTTTGCTCTTAGAAAGGCAACATCCTAATAGATTTTAAAGAACTAAAATAGTCATTTAACTATTTTAATCTATAATAAATAAAAACATCTCTATAGTGAAACCTCATGGCATTTTAGCTTTATCTTTTGATTTAATATATAGAATGAAAAGGTAACACGTTATTCAAGAATAAGGTATTCCATCCAGAGGAAAAGCTCCCCCTTTTTTTATAGATTTTTTTATTTCATAATATGGGTCTGAGCCCAAACTATAAAAATTCTCAAATTAGCCCATTTAAAACGAAAATATGCGAGAAGATCACCACAACAATAAAATTTCCAACACAAATCAAAACATAATAATAGCACCCCCATTCAGAATCGCAAGGATAATGCCATTATTCTCGTAGAATCATTTGCAGCACTACTGTAATAAGAAATTGGTAGCCCTTACAATTAAGATTTATTCAAACGAAGAAGGGAAACAATGCCTTCTGCAACAGTACCAAGAACTGCCAAATCATGATTCCTGAGCCATAAAGGTGAGAATTCTGGTGCTTGGAAATAAAATTCTTGTTCACAACTCGTACCTAATGCACCTCCGATGTGTGCTGAATTCTGTGCTTCACGATAAGACTTAGTCCCTAGTTGCTCAACAGCCTTGCGAAAATAAACTTTGTCAGCACTCTCATATTCCACCTCACACCTTCGTAGAGCTTCCTCAATTTGTCCATCTTTCTTGTACTTCTCTTGCAACTTTGGGATTTCTCGAAGAGTCTCTGTGGCGTTTGCTATGCAGAGATCAAGAATGATGTAAGCTAGCTCTTTGACGTTGGTTGCTTTAATGGCACGAGGGTCTGATCTGAGGATTCTCACGCAGTCTTCATATCCTACGATTATTGAGCAGGATTTCTCTATTAGATCAGGTTGTTTATCTTGCAAAGTTGCAGAACATTGGCTTGTTGAGATCATGAGAAGTAGTAGAAGTACAAGGAATAAAGAAGGGGCCATTTTTGCTAATGCTAGATTGATTGGATATGATCATATGCCTACGATATTTTCTAGATTGTCCGATTTCAGACACCACAAACAAAAAGAGTTGCCCGGGTCGTGGATCCCAACCAACCACATCTACAGCTTTTAATTTCAACTGATGACAGATCATCATGTAATTAATTATCTACTTTGCAAGCAACCTTCTTCTCCTCCTTTTTTTTTTCTTTTCAAGGAAAGGATGCATTTTGTATTATAAAAGTGGTTATGATTTAAAATGTTTTTTATTTAAAAATATATATTTCTTAAAAAATTATTTTTATATTAATATATCAAAACAATTTAAAAATAAAAAAATATTTTTTAGTAAAAAATAATCAAAATTTAAGGGAATATAGAACCTAAATCAGCCTCCGTAACTCATTTAACATATTTAAACATATGTTATTAAGATTTTAAATTTAATATTAAAAAATATAATGATTAAAAAGTTAGATAAACATTCGAAGATTAACTTGATATAAAAAAAAAATTAAATAAGAAATATTAAAGTACTTTGATATTACACATGTTTTCAGAAAATAAAGTGTGATTTCTTAATTAAGGTATTACAGGAAAATAAAAAAGATGATCAAATCTTATAATTTTTTTTTGTAATTATCCCATAATTTATTAGATAAACACAATCTTTAAAAGAAATGTTATGTAACCTTTATATTAGAGAATTGCATGAGCACAATCTTTGACTATAAATATAAACTACAGGTTGATTTTTTATTTTTATTATTTTTTAATTAGGTAACGTGAATAACATTTAATTAAATGATAAATATCAATTTAGATTGATTGACTTAATAACTTTTTTAAAATATATCTATCATAAAATCGTAGAATTATCCCACGTCTGCACACATATTTTCTTGTGTTTTTCAGTTTTTTTTGTGCAAAACATAATCAAAATAAATAGTATATATAAAATGTGAAAAATCTAATTGGGGTTTTTTAGTCTATATATATAGATAATTAAATAATGAAGTAAAATTAACAAACTATGGAATGAGAATAACAACATCATTAAGAAAATAACCCTTATTACTCTGTATGATTAGCCCGTATAATAACAACAGTAGTTCTTTCTTCATTTAAATCAAGTATCAGATAAATACTCAAATCAAGGAGTCTCAAACGAGCCCCTACTTGGACATCTAATTTGGAGGCCACACATTTAAAACCATCTGATAAACAGTATAAATTTGAAAAGCTAGGCGAGGACAGCACTTGTCCTATCAAATCTCAAAAGCTCCGAAAAGTCTTTTAAGAAGACGAAGAAGATAAAAGAAAGAAGAGAGCATTTCTTACTGGTTCCCATGCCTGCTATAGCATCCACCCTCTCTTTGAGGTGAGCTTCATTAACCAACTCAAATATACAGAGAAAAAACAACTGCAGGATAATCATTTAAAAGAATATGAATTTTGTTTATTGATTAACTAGTGTGAAACTATTGCAATTGAGGGGTGGAAAAACAGAGAGAAGCTTGATGATGGCACGAGCTATTAGCTACAGGTTTATTAGGCCAATATTCTCGTCCAATAAAGGTACAAGGGTCTTTCAAAAAGTTAAAACTCCTTTCACAGAGAATCCCTCCAAATCTTCTTGAATGGCTGATGTTGCTGCTTAATGGTATGAACCTGAGTTCGGGTTTGTTTTGGCTGATACAAATTATGAAGCTAAACCTATCCGATTTATCCTCACCTCCCCAAAATCTCAATCTTTCCAAAAAAGAAGTTTGCAGTATATGTATTCTGTCCAACAATGTCATTAGTGAATTTTGTGATTCTAATCACTAAAAAACCAATGGGGGATCAGGGATCATAACAGTGAAGAGAACGACTACCAAAACAGGTTACCATTACAATGTCATCCATCTCATGTCGGTGGTTGCCATGTCCCTGGCTTGAAGGTTGAACCAGATCCAGTTGGTTCTGAATGCCTATAAAAAAATACGAGAGCAATGCATGAGTATTATTGTGGAAGAAAGAATCATGAAAGCAATGGAGATTTTAACACATTGCATGGTATGGACATTCATTTGATATGTTAAACGTGGTAAACACATTTCATAGGCAGTTCCCATAATTTTGCACCTTACCGTGCCTCATGGATGCAACCTTCAACAAATAGCCAGTCGTGATCAAGTTAACATAAGTTCTTTATGACTATTGTATCATGTGCATAGCATAGATGCTTTACTTACTCTGACAAAGGTTCTTTTGCTTTCTCTCCCCCAGCTTCTCCCTCTCTGCAAAATTTAACAACTGATGTTATGGCATGGACAAAAAACTAGCTCCACTTGCAAGGATGTAATTGTAGGTAAAATTTCAATTGCTAGATATATTTCAAGGCACGGTACAACAGAAGCTTTAATATTACAATACATTATGACACTGTAAAAGCTTGGATGATTTATCAGAAGCACAGTAAAATCTTATGATTAAATAAAACAATATAAGCTCAGGTGGTCGATAAGGTGGCCAGCTTCAAAGCATCACATGTTCACGCACTCATGCATGGGTGCAACCAAGTCTTGGAGCAGACCCAAGAGGAGAACATCATTGGTTGAAGAAGCAAACTGAATTGAGCACTGGTGGCTTAGAAAAAGAATTACAGCCAACAGAGGTCAATTAAGATGACAAAAGTTTTTATTTTAACTAGCAACAGAATGGGTGATCTCTGACCTCACAATCAAGGTAAGCGATAAAATGAAATTATCTCAAAAGCTGAAGACAATTTTTAGCTGACCCACCTTGCTCTATCCACTGCATCTGATTCTTCCTCAAGATTGTTACCTTTGAGAAAAAGCACCATAATGTCATCATGGTTAGCACAGAAGTCGGCAGAGTTGAAAGTATGCATGTAAACATGTGTTATATTCAAAGTCAGTGGGCATGACATGGTAAAAGTAAATCCTGCATATGCAATGACATGTTTTGCAGCCAAGAAATACAATCCTCAATTAATATTTCAGTGAAAGAATGTAATACCCTCAGAAGCAGTAGGAAATTGGCGAACGAAACTTTTCAAGTCTGGACCTCCAGTTTTACCTGTAAAAATGGTGGATTAATATCAACAATTACATCAGCATGATTACGCTGTTAAAAAAGTAGATTTTGGCTTTAGCAACTTACCAGCGCTTGTGGATTTACGAGAACTGCCTTCTCTGGCTCTCCTTTCCTCTTCTTCTTGCTTGAGAACTTTCACAGAAAAATAAATACATTGATTAAGATCCTTGACAAATCTAAGTTAGTTGTGTGAAGTAGAGAAGAAAATGAAAAGGGTATCTCAACTGTCAACTTTTGTAAATCAAAAACCTTCAAGAAAGAAACAAAAATTGTTTCTCAAATTATGAAGAAGACATAAAGAAAAGAAACAGGGAAAGATATGAGAAGTCAAGGTCTTCAAAAAACCATTTATAAAACATATAGATATACAGTGCCCTGAAGAGACTGCATCATCAAACAAGTACTCACTATGTAGTTAAAATTTAAGGGTTAATTTAATGATTGAAGGGCTGGTTTAGGTTAGCTTGGGTGTTGTGAGCAGTATGGGAGCTGTGGCAATGTAGCTGCAGAAGTTGGAGACAAAAACAATAAGTAGGAGACAGCAAGCAATATTATAGGTACCAAGCCAACAATAAAACATAAATAATATTATTAACCAGAAAATAGGAAGAAACAGAAAGATCTATATAATTCTACAAGCAACTTACGAGCCACATTCTGCTTCACAAGTTCACGCCTAGCCTCCATCTCAATCAGTTCCTGAAGAAAATCAAGTATATTTAAAGAAGAATAACGCAACTCCAACATTGTAGCTCACTAAAATGATAAAGAAGTAATAAAATAAACACTTATTTCTCATGTGTGTCTAAACTCAATTGTCCATCCACAAAATAGATATTCAAAAAGGCACAACACACTAATAGTGCATTTTACGTGTCAATGTTAACTTGTCCAGAGAGACCAAGAAAGGAATGATGAAGTCAATTCAGCCTCTGATGCAGTACTGTTTGTTTTTCATCAAGTTACCTAAGGAAAGAAGATGCCTTGGATTTATTTAACAACCATTCAAACAATCCACATTTAAAATCAATCAAAGAAGAGCAAATTTATTGTATAGAAAACATCTTTAAAATCCGAAACCCCTTTGTTACTGCACAAAAATAATACTACCCCAAATGAGAGTAGGATTTGATTCCAAGTAACTTAGGATAACACCAAGGGATGAGGCATGATGAATACATCATCCAAACTTTTTATAATAGCATTCACTGAGTTGCCAAGTGGTGACGAAGTGCTCAAGACTGAACAATAGTTTTCGTAATACACACAATTCCAAATTCAATGTCTAACACACATACTCTTAAATATATTTCAGCTGGAGAGGACTTCTTCTTCATCCCATTTTTCTTTATGCATATGTGAAAATAAATAAATAAATAAATAATGTCTCTAACATACCTCAGGAGTTGGAGCCCTTTTACGCTGTCCATTCAGCCAGCATATCCATTCAACTACAATACCCACATAAACATACATTCAGTGTAAGGAATAAACCATGCAGAAGAACCAAGTTTCACAGCAAGTCCCAGCAACATATCAATAACTAGAAATAACATGTATTTTAACAATCATGAATGGACTTAACAGCTTATTAGAGGCAACCAATGGATAAGAAAGGGTTATTTGATGACTAATGATCCTCGTAATTCAGTACTGTATCAGAGAGGGGAAAATTTCCAAGCCTTAAAATTTGTACCTGGAAGTGAGGTTGGATCCTCCTCCCCTTTGAATATTACCCATCTTTTCTCTTTCACTGAAACATCAACAAATATACAAACTAATAACAAGTGCAAAGAAAAGAAAAGACACAAATTTACAACAGGAAGAGGAGAGACCCACTTACTGATACCATCGATCTCTTCTGTTCTGGTGAAGTAACGGTTACCTACTTTGTCTACACCCACCAAAGTTCGGTTGCTCAAGTACCCAGCAATCCGTGCCAACAGCTTTGACATCTCTTTCTTTCCTTTTTACAGACTTACCAGATACGCACCCTGAAGCATGCATGATATACTTCAAATCAAATCAAAGGAGATCAATAATTGAATATCTAACAACCAAATTTGGCCTCCTACAGTTTGTGATTATCCATAAAAAAACCAAAAAAAAACCCAAAGAGAAATTACCCGTAGAAAACCTAAAAAGAAAAGAAACAGAATGACAGGGATGAGCTGAATGAATCAGGGGATCTCATAAGCCTAAAATGAGTTGTTCTCTGGTGACTACAAATATGTCCCCGACCTAATATGATTATTTAAATATCAGTCCCTCTCAGTTTTCTTACGACAAAATTGAATTTATTAATTTCATTTCTATTAATACAATGTCATAATTTTAAAATATATACCTTGAAGAAAATGTAAATAGAACTTTTTATTTTTTTCAATTGGAAAAAAAATAACATATTTTTCTCTTTTCGTTAAATTATTATTTAAGGTTTGTATATGTCATAATTTTAAAATATATACCTTGAAGAAAATGTAAATAGAACTTTTTTCATTTTTTAATTGGAAAATAAATAACATGTTTTTATCTTTTTGTTAAATTATTATTTAAGGTTTGTATAAGTGGTGTGTGTGCATACATTAATTTTCCATTAAATAAAATATAATTATTAGATAAATTTTGCAACAAATATAAATTTATAGTAACTTAAGCTAATTTGATGATATGACACATCATCTCATATAAATCCAAACTATTAATTTTGAAATTAATGGTTTGGATTTTTTTTTTGCAAATAACATTAATTGTAAATTAAAAATAAAATCCAACATGGATCGTGTTTCTCCAAACCTAGAACATATAACATGAGGCATACACAATTCAAGAAATAGAAGACGAGACATAACCTAAACCAAAAACTAACAAGGTAAAGGTTATATTGGAGCCTGTAAGCTCGATCATAATTTAATTTTTTTTGGGCCGGTCACCCTACATAACCTCATTCATTAATAGATTTAGACAAGGTAATCTAATTTTCAAGAAGCCTAGTTTATCTAACTAGTTCATAAATAATTGGCCTTTTATAATAGGTTTGGAGCGCCCACCAAACCTAATAAGGATACATATTCGGACACATAATATCGTGAAGACACCGCTTTATAGTGTGTTTGGCTTGGAGATGTGGTGACTTTTTGTTAAAAGTACAATACTTTTTAAGCATAGATTACATCTTTAAAAGCTATAAGAACATATTTTTTACTTAAAAAAACACAAATCACCTCCCATTCAAACAACAGAGGATGCCTGACCCAAAATTTCTCCAACATCCTTCCATATGGTTGATATTCAGGATTAAATGTTCTCATATCTTTCTATCATAATTAGACCTACAAAAATGTGTTTAGCAAGTTCATGCCAAATGAATAACTCATATGACGACATCTTTTCTTCTTAACAGTATTGTAATCTTAAATTATTGCTATTAAATCATGTTTCCTCATCTTTTTCTCATTTTACTCTTATATCCATGCAAGTTAGCGTGACTGATGGATATATAAACAAAAATTCATGAACCAAAAGGTAAGTTTGAATAAGATTACCAGGGTATTTGAGAGTGTGATAATAGTTGTTTTTCAAAGTGTTTTTCATTCAAAAACACATTAAAATAATATATATTTTATTTTTTAAAAATTATTTTTGACATCAATATGTCAAAATGATCTGAAAATATCAAAAATATATTAATTTGAAGCAAAAAAATAAAAAATAAAAATTTCATAATTTTTCAAAAGTGCTTTCCGACCATGGTGCCAAACAACTTTACTTTTCAACATTTTTATCTTGCTCTTTATTATTGTTCTACAATACACAAACATACAATAGCCTTTAAAGTTTCATCTATCTTGCTAACTTTAATATCAAAGTGTCATTTAAGCCTAATAAGAGACTTATTATATAGGTGCTCGTGATTCTCATTAATTATTAAACACACCAATCTATTTTCAATGTTTTAACCCCTTATTAGCTTTCAAAAGGCTCTGATTTTTTAGGATTTTCTTCAAACCTCATCAACAACACCATATGTATGGAATTCTCGAACAAAAGCCAATTTAATTTCTTTTTTTAATATATTCTCTCATTCTTTCAATGATTGACAAACTAGAAACTTTATGATATGAAAAGTTATGAACCTTTTATATAACAAGTGTTACATTAGCTTTTATAGATTTTTAGTAGCTAATTGAGAAAGTAAGAATACTCATAAAGGATCTTTTGGCCATGCAAGAGCAATTAAGAGCCATGTCTCTTCCACGACAAATGGTTCTTCCATTAACCTCACCTCTTGCACCTCTTAGTATTTATATATAACTACAATTTAAGGAGAAAGTATGCTAAAATGAGGTGCAAGAAAGTAGAAAAAACACCATCACTCTACTAGTCCATGTAAAAGTTGTTCTTATCATTACAAGTATAGTTATAAAACCTGACTTGGGGGTTGATCTGAAACAATACTCAAGTTATGGGTAGGTTGGGTTGACTTAAGTCAACATGGTCAACCTAAAATAAATTTACTAGCTTCAATGTTTTGGGCATATCATATTTGTTATTAGCTTAGAATTCAACACTCCCCGATGTTTACCCCTACAATTGGGGCTTCATAAGCCTTAGTACAGTCTAAATTATTGGTAATTATTTTATTCACAAATATAAAAGAAACTAATTGACAAAACACAAGTGAACAAGATATGCACCATTTTAATTTTCAATCTTTTTGTCTTTTTTGCAAATTGCAATTCTTAGTTAGAAAAAGCAAGCAAATATCCATCTCAATTTGTAATTGTGTTAGAAGGAAAAAATTGAAACCTTAATTCACCGTTCTCCATTCTCATTTCTCTCTTTTCCTTCAAACTTATAGGTCCCTCTTTTTCATGGATTTATTTATATATTTTTCTCTTGACTTCTGGTTAATTATATATTTTTTGTTCACCTCGTTTAAAGTCAAAACCAGTATTATTATGGCTTACAAGTTCTTAAGTGGAGAAGAAGAGCATGGCAAAGAGATAGAGAAAGAAAAGGTGACTGAAATTAGTGGAATCTAGACAAGCCAGGATATGGCATGCTTAAGATAAAATAATTAAGGTCAGTCAATTTTAAAATATTTAAGATTATTAACTATGTAATTACATATTAATTAATTACCATGTATAGAAAAAAAAATATTGACGTTAGTTAATTTTAAAATATTTATAGTTATTTTTATATTTTAAATAAAATAATCAGAATTCTATTATAACAAGGCATACCTTTCCATATTTAAAATTATTTAAAAATATATTGATACGACATGAGCATAACGTGAGTCATTAAACAAATAAACTGAAACCAAGCCAAATCATTTTTTTTTTAAAAGTAATTAAAATTATTCAAAAAATCATTAGATTCCACTGACTTCAGGTCGGTTGTTTTACAAATATTCTAATAAAACCCAAACGACGCACATTTCTTCCTCCCCAATCCAAAGGAAGAAAAGGCAGCATTTCTATAGGTAGAGGCTGGAAGACTCAAGTAGAAGCGTAGAATATCGGAGAAACTCTCCTCGCCTCCTCTCCTCATTCCTCACCAGCACAAACAATCCCATCTCTTCAGATTCTTTCCACTCACAAACATCATCTACTCTTCTTTCCGATTCCAATTTAGAAACCTAAATTAAAGAAAACACAACGGTGAGATCAATTAATAAAAGCCTTCCATTCTTAAAAATAAAAAAAGAAGATGGCCAGACATAATCAAGAAGCAATCGAGACGTTTATCAGCATCACAGGCGTCGCCGAAGATGTAGCGGTGCAAAAACTTGAGGTAACCCTTTTTTTTAATCAATCGGATTGTAATCTTGAAGAACTGGAGTGAGATTCATGCTTTGATTGTTGGATTTTGTAATCGGTATGTAATTAGGGTCAGCATTGTGGGCTAAGTAGTTGATAATGTTGATTGCTAATTATATTTTTTGGTTAATTCAAGTGTAATCTGACTATTTGATGTAGTAGACGCAGAAGTTTAGGTCCAAATTTGTAACCAATTTTTCAAGTTCAGATAATATTTTTAATCATATGGAGGTTAGACTTAATCCGAGGTTTTTGTGATTACTTATTGATTCTTGATTGCTTGCAATTAGGAACATGGTGGTGATCTCAATGCAGCTGTCAACACGCATTTCAGCGAAGGAGACAGAAGCGCGTAAGTCTCTCCTGCCATTTTGTCATCCTTTTGCCTGTTAGTTGTTGTTTTTCATCCTCCGGTAGCAAAAATTTGTTCTGTGCAGTTCTTGTGGTATGTATTTGAGGATTTATGTTGCAATTTTGTTTTCACATGTCCAGCATGCGACAACCTTCCATTCCTTCGCTGCAAGATGATGTCATGGATATAGATGATGACCCAATTGAAGTTGCGCCACCTCCTAGAAGAAATCCTCTATCAATTCCATCTGAGAGTGGTGCTATGAATTTGTTCTATCCACTTTTTCGAAGAGGTCTATTTGATACTGGTTCTGATTTTATGAACCAGGCACCCTTTGTTTCTCAACCAAGAGAGTTAAGGGAGATACCTATAGAGGTCAAGGATGATAGTGATGCATCTGGTCATTCTGTTCATGCTCCTATTATTGAAGATGTAACTGGAACTGAACATGCACAAGGTCCTGGTATTCAGGGAACAGTCATAGCTGAGGATGACGATGATGATATTTTAACTGACTTAAATGCACGGGCCACCCAACGGGATAGTTCTCTTGACGGACATTTCAGGCCCAGTGCTCCTGAATTTGATAACTTACCTGATTATAGCAATGACATCGAAGAAGAAATGGTCCGGGCTGCCATTGAGGCTTCAAAGCAAGAGGCTCAGGTAAGCCAACTAAGCTAATGGGTTGGTGCATGCACTATCTGATTTTTTTTCCAGGTAGTTTGTGTTACTGTACTCTAGATATTGTACCGATAACCAATTTGAAGCAGACCTGTTGAACCTCAGAACTTTGATTTGGACCCTCGTAGCATCAAACCTTTTGATTTGGATGCTTCTTTTGATTTGTAAGTTTTATTTGGGCTATGTGACATAAACTTGTAAAAAAATAAGGTTCTTCTGCCAGTTTGCCTCTTTCTACATGCAAAAGAGCTCCAAATAAAAAACTTTAAAAAGTAGTTTGATCAGTTGCAATCTAAATTCTAAAATCATAACTTTAAAAGGTTGGATTAGCTTTTTGTTAAGGTGTTCTCTTTACCTTTTTATTTCTTTTGAAAATGTTTCTTTTTTTAATTGATCATATGCATTATCATTTAGGAGCTAACTGAAACTGGACCTCAGCAAAGGCAGTCTCATGGGGAGGATGCTGAACTTGAACATGTGGATTCATTATCCTTAAAGGTTTGTGTTTCTTTACACTTTGCTTCACTTATAGGCATCTCTTGGTCTTGTTTAACACAAACTGAATCCAGACAGCAGAGCAAGAGAAAACTTTGCATGACCAGAGGGGGAAAGTTGGACCGTCAGAAGTAGGAGATAATGCTGTTGAGGAAGGGCAGGGGAAAATAGCTGCATCAAATGGAGGGCAAGTATTCTTAATTGGTCATTAGTACATATAATCATATGATATTGGACTTTTTCTATGACTGATGTGATGTTCTTATGATGTAATGGCCAAACAAAAGGGCAATGAAGTATTTGTGCCATCTAAGATAACCATGTTCACTTGGCCTGCCAAGAATAAATAATCATAGAAAAAACCTGAAATGCATCCCATAATTGCACAATCATATAAAACAGAAGATAAGAAAGTATGTGTTAGATTTTACTTCTGAGGTTAGAGGTAGGAAATCTCACAATGGTCTCTTGACTCAATTTAGGCAGGAGGCAGGAAGCTCTTCCATCCAAGATGAAGCGGAAGATGTGGAAGATCAGCCTCTCATTAGGCATAGATCAAGACAGCCATCTTCCGGCTCTTTGGAATCTGCTAGAGAAGTTGGAGTTGCTGAGGCTAGCCCGCCATCAAGTCCTGGACAGAGTAATATAGGAAGTCATCCCCTGCACAATGGAGATGCATTTTCTGATGAGGTATCCTTCACAATTCTTCTCTACAATTGATCAACTCTAATTTCAATATGTAGAACACATAACATTCTATAGGTAAACAAATCTGTTGACACTTGAAATTTGACAAATTGAAGTGGGGAGGCATCTCTTCTGAGGAGCATGATGAAGCAGTCATGCTTGAGGCTGCAATGTTTGGTGGAATTCCTGAAGGGACTGGATATCGCTTTCCATATACACCTCACCACCAGTTCATGCAAAATGAGGATCATTATCCTCGTCCAGTACCTCGTCCTCCATCACCCTCTTTACAAGCTCAGCGCCTGATCCGTGAACAACAGGTTTGGCTTTTGTTCTTTGACTGCGAAATAAAATTTCAAATTCTGGGCCATAATGTTGATGCGGTTAGTATGCTTTGTCTGGTGGATGCAGGATGATGAGTATCTTGCATCATTGGCAGCTGACCGAGAAAAGGAGATGAAGGCCATTGAGGAAGCTGAAGCTCGCCGTGTACAAGAAGAAGTGGCTAGGAAAGCTGCTCTTGAAGAAGAAAGGCAAAAGGAGGAAGAATCTCGTAGAAAATTGGAGGAAGAGCAGGTATTGTCTTCTCGTTTTCCTATGCTAAAGATGGACATGGAACTGGTGACTAATTTAAGTCTATTTTCAAACTCGCAGTGTCAATTATGTTGCTTGGTAATATATATGTTTCTTGTCTGGGTAAATGATAACAATGGAATTGAGATTTTGATGCTCTTCAAAGCAGCCAGTCACCTTGTTTGCTATTTTTTCTTCATGGTCTTTGGTTTTACCTTTGGCAGTGGTAGATATTGTTGCAAGTGTCTCTCAAAGTCATCAATCAGTTCCTTGCTTGTCGAGGAAGGGATGTGACTAATGGCTTTGACAAACCTTTTGTTAATTGTTTATAGCTGCTTGTGTGATTCTTGCTAGCAGGAGTTTGAGAGACTGTTGGCAGCTAAAGAAGCTTCTCTGGCTCTTGAACCTTCATCTAATGATGAGAATGCTGTGACGCTTTTGGTGCGGATGCCTGATGGAAGCCGGCGTGGCCGCCGATTTCTCAAGTCTGACAAGTTACACGTGAGTTGAGTTTTGCTGGGAAAGTAATGCTTAAACATTTTGTATCTGCTTACCATCCTGGTTTTAAAATGTTGTTTATTGTGCTTTGCAGGCTCTCTTTGATTTCATAGATATTGGCAGAGTGGTCAAGCCAGGCACTTACAGATTGGTAAGCTGAAGTGGTTATGGTGAAATCATCTCCAGATGTACACTTGATTTGTTGTTTTGTTGAAACTTTACACCATTTTTATTTTGATGCTAGAATTTCTTCTGGTAAAGATGGTAATTAAATTTACATCCTCCTGCCGTCTCTGATTTGTTTTGTTACCTGAGCAGGTTAGGCCATACCCAAGGCGTGCTTTCAGTGATGGAGAGGGTGCGTTGACTCTCAACGAACTTGGCCTCACCAGCAAACAGGAAGCCTTGTTTCTAGAGTTGATCTAAGGATGAACTAGTTACAAATTGTAGAGAGTTACAACTTAAAAAGTTATAAATTTGTTGTCTAGAAAAATGAATCAATGCATGGAGTCCGGGGATGTCACTCGGATCCACACTGTGCGGACAGATTTCACATTCAATCTGGCTTCATGGGTTACATGTTTATGGTTGCGTTTCTTGTACATATTATTTATGTTGGTATTTATGAACTTTCTTGATCCCACTTAAAAGGCGTGTGTTTCGCATGCAGCTCCTGCTGTTACAGCCTTTCCACCTCAGCTTTTTTCATTCGTGTTTTTAAAAATTTTAATTTTTTAATTTAAAATTAATATTTTTTAGTATTTTTGGATATTAAAAATTATTTTTAAAAATTAAAAAAAATTATTTTAATATATTGATGATTAAAAAATATTATTATTTTTCGTTAACAGGTATGCCGTTGGCAGCATCTGGGGGATGCTGTCAAATTACCAATTGGTGCAATGTATTTCAACAATCTTACCGTTTCAGGGCAAATATTCATCGCTTACAAGTCCAAACTGCCGTATCAAAAAAATAGTACGGGATCAACTCTTTCGGTGGTAAGGTTTTGTCTTTTTTATAATTCCAAACTCGGGCAGTGTACAGTACGTCATGACTCTTCCACCTTCCGTTGGGACCGGATGTCCGTGCTGTCTCTTACTGTTGCTTTCAATACAGGTGTCACTGCACGGTCTGGAATCTAGATGGCATTGGCCTCTTTCTAGTTGTAGTCTGGCAAACATCTTTTAGCTTTACCTGCCCTAGTCCCGAGGGCCCATCGCCCTTAGCTACAAGCGATCCATTCCTCATAAAAAAGCAAGACGATAATCAGTATCTAATTACGGCCGACAGTGCATCACGTGTGTTAATATTTGTTGATGACATTGGAGGTCAAGGGAAGTTAATGATAATCACGCGAAGTCCTAGCAAGGATGAACAAAGACGAGACGATGATATAACCCAACGGTCTGGTGAACAGGCACGTGCATCCTACGTGATCGTCACAGAGAAAAACAACAGAAAAAGAGAAAAAGTAAAAAAAAAACAAAAAAAGGAATAAAAATCTTCACCCATATACACACCACCTCCTCCGTACACACCACCTCCTCCAATCTCCAACGGTCATATTTTCCCGACATGCTCCAACGGCCACTTGAACTTGCATCATCCACCATCTGATCAAAATCCAACGACCAGAAAACCAGTTTCCCAAGTCTTCTCGAACACCCCTTTTCACAGTAATCATAATTTTTTTCCAAGTGCTGGTAAAAACCATGCCAGTCTTAGAAAAAGCAATGACTGAGACAGCTATGGAAGGTATACTACTAGTAAGAAACATAGTAGTAGAGAGAGAAGGGGCGAGAGAGAGAAAGAGAGAGAAGAACAAGAACCAAATGTTTTATTAGTATATAAAAACACAACCTCTTTATGGTTTATGGTTTCTTTGGTTAGTGAGTGAATGCTATTTTTCTTTGTTGATCATGCATGGTTAAAGAGGTGGGGTTTCTGGGTTTCGGTTTTGGTTTCATTTTAAGTACCGTGATGGAAACTTCAAATGCTGAACTGGGTTTAAAGAGTTGTGTTGATTTCAGCCAGCAGTTTGCGCAAGTATGTTTCTGCGTTTCCTTCCATGAAGTGAATATTAGAGTTGATAGTTTGTTTCAATGAGTTTGTTTTAAATGTGTTGGAATCCGATGACTGTTTTATTATAGGTGTTGTTTTGTATGATTGATTAGTTTTACAAATTCTTTCATTCTTTCGTTGGGGTTGGGGAGTTTTCATTGCCTAGTCTTTTGTTAAATAGCTGCATACTAGCTCACATTGTTCATACAGGAACACTGAACACCATTTACGAAAACTTAGTTTTTCTTTTTTTTTGTTACTCATCGGATTCCTGTTTATTCTTTTTATTGGTTTCTTAGAAAAAGAAAAAGAAAATTCACACACTCACATTAGTCCATCTCTCTTGATTTCTGTTTTCAAATATACATGCAAAGTTTTATATGATTACATAGAACGCATACACGATAGAGCAAGACCATACATTTCATAGTTGAAGATTTGTTATAGAAACAAAGAGAGATTGGGAGAGAAGAATAGAAAAAAATAGGGTGGGTGAATCAAACAAAAATCACAGAAAAGAAAAATTGGAAGTTTATAGAGGATGTTGGCCGGGTGTTCTAGTTCAACATTGCTGTCACCAAGGCATAGATTGAGGAGTGAATCACCTGCGCAGTTTCAAGCTTGCCATTTTCAGTTACCTTCAATGAGCACACAGAGATTGGACTTGCCATGTACTTTCTCTCGCAAAGAATCATCGCGGTCGCAGCCAATGAGGCCTGTAGGTGTTGGCTTGTCTGTGGACAAATCACTTGAGTCCAAGACCAGCAGTTGCTCTCTCATGCAGAATATCAGGCTCCCACCATTGGCAACTAGCAATCAATCAGTGAAAGATGAGTTTTGGGAGAAGGGTAAGACCTTGAAGAGGTTTGCCGAGCAATCAGTTGATGAGTCTTGCTTTAACAGGGCTAAGAGAAAAAAGGGTAACAATGATAACGGTAAATCTGATGATATTTGCGAAGGTGATAGTTTGAGTTTAGGCCAGTTGGGTAGTAGCAATTCTTGGTTTCAACCAAGTTTGGATGTGCCTAGAAGCCTAAACCCTCAACAATTTCCTTTCTCTTTGACTTTTTCAGGAGATGAGGAGAGGGTTTGCTTTGTGCCCAGTGAAGTGAATTCACCGCCTTTGCCATTGTCTAACAATCCATGGGTGGACTCTGTTATAACTGAGATCGCTGACCTGGGTGAAAAATATGGAGAGAGTAGCCAAAGGCCAGTAAAAGAAGCCTCGGGTTCAAGTACTTCATCAGAGAGTCAAAGCTTGGGCCTTAGACTAAGCGAGAACGTAGTGGAGCACGAAGTGGGTAATGGCTCTAGCAATCCTCCTCATCCACAAGAAGGCGCGGTGGAGGCTGCAGAGGATGATCAGAGAGAGCATCAGGGGTTTGAGCTGGTCAGCTTTCTTACAGCTTGTGTTGAAGAGATTGGGTTAAAGAATATTGCTAGGATCAACCATTTTATAGCTAAACTGGGGGAGCTTGCTTCCCCCAAAGGAATTCCTATTAGCCGCCTTGTTGCTTATTATACCGAGGCATTAGCTCTTAGAGTTACAAGGATTTGGCCTCACATTTTTCATATAACTGCTCCCCGGGAACTTGATCGGGTTGATGATGATTCAGGGACTGCATTGAGGCTTTTGAATCAAGTGAGCCCAATTCCGAAGTTCATTCATTTCACGGCGAATGAGATGTTGTTGAGGGCTTTTGAAGGGAAAGATAGGGTCCACATTATAGATTTTGACATTAGGCAAGGGCTTCAATGGCCTAGTTTGTTTCAGAGTTTGGCCTCCAGGACTAATCCTCCTAGCCATGTTAGAATCACTGGTATAGGTGAGTCTAAGCAAGAGCTTAATGAGACAGGAGATAGGCTTGCTGGATTTGCTGAGGCATTGAACCTGCCTTTCGAGTTTCATCCAGTTGTGGACAGGTTAGAAGATGTGAGGTTGTGGATGCTCCATGTGAAGGAGAGGGAGTGTGTGGCTATTAATTGTATTTTCCAAATGCACAAGACACTATATGATGGGAGTGGAGGAGCACTGAGGGATTTCTTGGGGCTTATCCGGAGTACAAACCCCACAATAGTCCTTCTGGCAGAGCAAGAAGCGGAACATAATGCCCCTAATTTGGAAACAAGAGTTTGCAATTCGTTGAAGTACTACTCTGCTATATTTGACTCGATTGATTCTAGCCTTCCATTTAACAGCCCAGTTAGGATCAAATTAGAGGAGATGTATGCTCGGGAAATTAGAAACGTTGTTGCTTGTGAAGGAAGTGACCGGCATGAAAGACATGAAAGTTTTGACAAGTGGAAGAAGTTGATGGAGCAAGGAGGGCTCCGGTGCGTGAGAATCGATGAGAGGGAGATGCTTCAGGCCCAAATGCTATTGAAGATGTACTCTTGTGATAGTTACAAAGTTAAGAAACAAGGGCACGAGGAAGCAGCGCTTACTCTAAGTTGGTTAGATCAACCTCTCTACACAGTCTCGGCGTGGACACCTTTAGACATTGCAGGGAGTTCAACCTCTTTTTCTCAGCCACCTTGAAGATTTTTTTCCATACATATCATCAAAATTCCATACCATTCTTGCATACTGAAAGGGGGGGGACACTAAATTCTTTGTAGGTAGAAGAAGCTGTGATTATTCTTTCATTCTTTTGTTGCAGATAAGATTCGTCAGTCTAATAGCACAAGATACATTTGTATGAATACACAGTAGTTTCATACCGATTTCAGTTCTTTGCGGGGCAGGTTTCTAGGTTTTGGTCCACAGAATTCAGAGTCAGTTTTATGTTTATTCTTTGATTCTTTATGTATTATGAATTCTTTGTAGTCTTGTCATTACGTTGTTCGTTCTTTATGTATCATGAATTCTTTGCAGTCTTGTCATTACGTTGTTCGTTCTTTTTATAAGTTGAAGGACTATTAGAAATGCAAAACATGATGTGTTTGAGAATTGAAAATTGCCACAAGTGGAATTATTTTATTGTTTGGGAGTATATTTTGCCTTGCAAATAATAATCTTCAACCCTAAACACCAGTTGGCTTTCTGCGAAGTACGAAAATAAGTGAGTGATGTGTGCTGAAAAGCTTTTTTTCCTTTTTTTTAATGATCCTGAAAAGCTTATTCAAAACAAGAAATGAAGTTGAAGAAGGATATCTGAATTTCCATGTGTTTTCTCATTTAGGAGAGCTGAATATATCAAGAAAATAGAGAGACTGGAATTTCCATGTCTTGATCAATCAGTAGGCAATCTCCAAAGAAAATATACATCAAAACCAGCACTTCTATCATAAGAAACGCGACAATCACACTCAAAAAGTTATTTTGGTGTGTTACACACTACTGCATACGACAAAGCTGTTACTGCATATGGAGAATGGGATAACAGGAATGATAAGAATCTAGTTTTAGGGATTAGAAGGAGAGGGTGTTCATTAGCAAACAAACTTCTCAATCATGTCTCTGCTGTTGGGATTAATTAATTCCTTGAGTTAAGGGGGAGAGACCAATCAAAGAATGATGGATCGATAGTGCAAGAACAGAAGGCACCTGCTTTTTGCAGCCATGGACAGCATCTCCTCCTTGCACCAAAGGGCAAGAGCTCAAAACCATTACCTTTGAAATCCAATGCCGAGTTAAGAAACTGCCGTGGTTTGAATACGAGTGATATTTCCCATTTAGCAGCGCCACAGTCCGATTTTGCCCACTCTAACACCCACTTGAGAGTTCATTAGTACTCGGCTTGTCTCCATAGTGCGGTGAGGAAGGGGAAATGGTGCCAAACGGTGCTGCTTTTCATTTCTCTTGGTACATATTTCATCGATTCTTCTTAGTGCAGGTTGGGACGTAGCCAATTCCTGATCTTTTACCGGTACACCTACAAGAGAAGAAAGTAAATAAATAAAACCCAAAGGGGAAGGCAAATTCACTATAGACACATTTTACTATTCAATATAAAAGTTTAATTACCCTTTTTTTCTTTAAGAAAAAAATCAATGGTCTTCACGTTGAGGCTATTTCAATCTCCTCACATGATTTATTAATTATTAAAAAATTAACTAGAAGTATATATGTATTTTATAAATGGTTAAGCACAATTAAGTGATTTAATTACTTTCAAATTAGTATTTTTAAAATCAACAAAGAATGATATTTCTGTTTTTTCACTTTTAAAAATATAGTATAATAACACATTAATCCTTGAGAAAAAAAAAACACCTGTCATGGTTTTTTGACCTTTTTGATATAATTTTTTTGTTATTGTTAGTTTAATGAAGAGCAATTTAATTTTTTTACACATAGTAAATATTATTTTAATGGGAAAAGTTGATAGTGCATATGAGACATCCGTGTATTTTGGGTGGCGTTTCCTGACAAATAAAAATAACTTTTCATCATGTAATTAAAATCGCCTTTATATTCTTTTTATGCTGGTGCAACGCATGTCGGTAACAAATGAAAAATATCAAAGTATTTTCTTAGGTTCATTTCTTTTTTTTATGTTGTTTTTTCTAAAAACCTTTTTTTTATTTTTTCTTTCTACTTTATATTTTATATTCGGTTTTTGTAGAGAAATATTTAGTATTATTCTTTTTAGTTTGTTGAATTTTGTTTATATAAACACCTAAATAATGAGAAATTGTTTGAATCCTGATAAACTTATTGAAAAAAGTTATTTTGTATCAAATAATGAATAATAAAGTTTTAAGAATAAAAAATTAATTACTGGCAACAATAAAATTTTAGATCATATATGTTTGAAGTATTTCAACAAATAAATACTAGAAACTAGTTTTAAGTTTTATTTAAGTATAATTTTGATATTTGTTTACATGATAAAAAAATATATATATTTTTTTAATTTATATATTTGCTCTGTATGAATTTTATAATAATAAACATGTAAGTACTCAGTTAAAGCAAAACGGTATCGTATCATGAATCTCTCTAAAGAATCTCTCTAAAGGGCAACCACAGTTGAATTAAACGACGCAGGATAGAAGCGAAGCAAAGCTCCGATCTAAAACGTCGGTGGAGTTCCTTTCTTTCTCAGTGAAAAAAAAATGGAAGAGAGGATCCTGGAGATGGTTAATAGCATCAGTAATGTCATGGCTGTTTCTAATTTACCTCCCTGAATCCTTCAACTTGGCCTCTCGCCCCGAGGCATCCACTCCCCTCTCCGGCCTCAGTTACATATTTAATTGTTTTAATTAGGTCGATCGGAGTTAAGAACAAGACATTTTCGTGAAAAAAACTGAAGGGTATTGAGATGTTTTCGTCATTAATTCTCAATGTTGATGTCTCCATGCTAACAGACCAGCTCAGGCAGGTAATCACTGCTCACACGGTATGGGTTCCTATTCTGCCATCACAATATAGAAAAATATACAGAAAAGTCACTGTTGAGATTCTGCCAAAGTTTTTTTAAGAATAAAATGATACGAGAAAAATTGAAAACTATCTTATATTCCTTTTCTTTCCCCCCTGAAAAAACACGACGCTTTTAGAGGTTTCCCACTTCATTGGGAGATGTTAAGAGTGAGCTTTAATGTTTAATGCACGCAGGGGCTAGGTCCATGGGCATCAAATCAACTATATTCCTGAAATACACCGTGACGACGACGATACGATGGTTGTCAGGGTGGAGCTAGCATACCTCTTAGGGTAGCCAAGACTGGAATAATTTTTCTTGAGGGCCAAAAAGTAAGGGGGGCCAAAAGAGACGACTGTTAATTAATTAAACTGCCAAACTTGATTATTTAGAATAAGCACATCACGGTTATCGAGCGTAATATGGTCAGATTAGCACTTGCACGTGGATTAAGCCTAGTTAAATTAAATTAGAGTGTCTTGGAGGTCAACCGTGGATTAGGCCCATTACATGTATAGTATATACTAGCTGCGGGACTTGGGCTACGCTGCCATCTACACTCAGATTCTTTTTTACTGTATAAAAAATTAAGAGAGAAAATATTAAGGGAGCAAGATTCAAGTGTTGAAGTGCAAAACATGTGAAGGGGTAAAGTGTCAAAGGATGTTTGGAAAACGTTGAAAAAACTTCGAGATAAAGTAGGTTTCAATGAAAAACAAATCAGATTTTCAATTAAATAAAATTATATATATAAAAAGATATTATACTTGTATTCAAAATGAGAAGTATAAAAAAATTAATAAATTAATATTAAATTTTTTTTTAAAAAAAAATCAGCCTTCTAACATTTAACCCCTTATTTGGAGTTAAATGTTATCCTTCTAAAAGAAAAAACCTCCTCAAAATTTTTGCCCAACACAAGTATGGTGTTAAAAATTACCCCTATAATTTTTTCTTCCTTGTACCCCTACCAAACATGTTCTTTCCATTTCCAAAAGAATTATATATTTATATCTAGCCTTTAAAAACTATCTTGCCTTTATAATTGATTGTAATTGATGATATCCCAAAAAATTCAAATAGTTTGAAAACAAGACTTATATGTCGAAAATCGATCAATTTCTTAATTTTAGTAATCTAATCCATTCTCTCTAACTAAGATGGCTGGTTGTCGATACCTAGTGCTTGTAAAAAGTTATTTTTGATAGATTTAAAAACTCTCAGATATTTAAATAAATATCTTTTTAAAGAGAAAAGACTGATATTTTAGAGAGAGGGATGCTCTGAAAATATAAATACAATAGAGAATGAAGATTGTAAACCTAGAGTTTGAAGGATTTATGGTGTATTTATAATCTATGAGTCTTATGTTTTTATGGAGATGAATGGTTAAAGTTTAATTTTTTTCTAATAGCTTCAATAAGATAAAATATCTCTGATATATGCATCAATAAGAGATAAATATTCCTTACATATCCTTTTCATAATTTTAATAGGGCTGAGTCTGAGCTCTTTATCTAAACTGAGCCCATGAGAGCTAGACTCTTCCTCAAGGTTGAGCGCATGAGAACCAGACTCTTTTTTAAGGCTAAGCTCATGAGTGTTGGACTTTTCTTCAAGATTGAGCCCATGAAGGCTGAGTTTTTTCCTTAAACTGAGCCTATGAAAGATAGACTATTCTTTTAAACCGAGCTCATGAAATTGAGTTTTTCTTCAAGGTTGAGTTCATTGGAGCTAGGTATAGACACGTTGCCCGAGATTATGAGATTTTAGGTTTTCAGAGAATTTTTTAAGTCCATTAAATTTGAGTTTATTAGTAATTATTATTCTTAATTAAAGTTACATTTGGTGTGAACTATGCAAATTAATTTAAATTATTTTTAATTACCGACCCAACAAAAATTCACTAATATATTTGATTAGAAATAACTTTGATTTGAAATAAAAAATTTATCATAATATTGAGATGCTAAAAATAATAGAACTTATTGTTTAAAATAGGGATTGAGAAGCTGTAACTATTGTCACATTAGTCATCCCCTGGTTCTGCAGAATGGACAACCTCTCGACTCTTCACCTTTTGTCCCAGTTACGTGAGCAGCAAGAGAGTCCATTAACTCCCACCGTGACCAGGAAAAAAAAAAACAAATATTACGGCAAATCTAGAGGTTTATTACCCAAAATTAGGATTTCATGGCAGAGTTAATGGTGATAAATTTAAAACATTTTGCTGACACCATTTATTAATGATGAAATTAGTTTCAAAATTGTGTTGAGTTATGAATTAAAAATAATATTATTTAATTTGTTTTGAATTTAATCAAATCAACTCTTACCTATTACCTAGTTTTTTTTCTAAACCCATCTCAAATTAGGTCTAGAGTCGCGGTTCGACTCACCATACAGGACCCATTTTAATAACATTGCTGACAATTACATCAAATTTTAGTAAACACAGAGTTTAAAATGGTTGTGTCCTTTGAATAAACGTTACTGTGTATTTTAATCCTATTTCCAAATCTCAGTCAACAAAAGTTGTCTTTTCTTAAGTTCTTTTTCTTCTTTACTTAAACTGTAATTTAAATATAAATGCACATTCCCTAGGCGTACGGCACAGACAAGAAGAACAAGTTGCTCCATGATCATCTCCCTGTCGCGTAACTCAGCACCTGCAATATTATCTGTCCATCTTTATACATAAACCATCGCTAAGCAACAGCATGCATCTATCTACATAGGATCACTTCAACGTGAAACTTTCATATAAGCGAATTAATTGACACGTTGATCTTCATCTGTCCAAGTCTTTTTCATGTTTTCTACGCTTTCTTTCGAATTAAAGAAAAAAACTTCAAGAAATTTCCTTTCTTGTATATAACTTACTTGAAGACCCAGTAGATTAGGAACTTTAACCCTGATGAGTGTGGGCAAAGATCGCACCAGCGTGTAGCCTGTTAAAACAAGGCAGATTACTTGCACACAGACTCCACGGTATATGCCAGCAGTGTCATGATCTTGTAATCAGTAGATCAGCAATCAGACACAGCTGGATTAGGAGGAACCCAGCTGCCACCAGACACGTGTCGTGAATACAAACGGGTAACAACTAATTAACCATTTAATAGATTGCCAAAGTCAACCACATTGATGATCATGAACCGTTGGATCATTAGAAAAGATCACCCTGTTGGGGGCGTGTGGGACCCCACCTACAACGTATGATTTTGGAGATAATGGGCAATGAAGACAGGTTGGACCCTGAAAGCCCTTGAAATACACAAGAATCCTGAAAGCTATTAGAAAAACCTTACTTTTGGGGCTAGAGAACAGAATGGTTGACTTCATAGCAACACACATTGTACAGTATGATGGTGTGAAAAAGGAGCTGTCATAGCTGTGCATCCCCTCACACGCACACAGTTACACACTGTTTCCAAGCCCCTTCCAAACAATCTGTGTCCTTTTCTGCAATAAAGAGACTCTATACCTGAAAACAAATCACCGAAAAAAGAAAAAGAAACTCTGGACTACAGAAACGAAAGCATTTCTTAAACTAATCTCAGAATGGAGAGAGCACACATAAGCTGTTCCTTGTCAGTTGTCACATTCTTTTATTCTTGTGTGCATGTACTCTTTTTAACACTTACGGGAAACTTTCCTTTCATCGGTACCATTCGAGACATGAAAACGAAATTTGATTAAAAAAGTGCATCCAGACATTTTCTCAACAGTGCCTACAAGCTCAGGATAGCATCATCTTTACAGCTTAATAACACGAGACGGGCTGTCACTCCAAGCTAAATTTGGGGGGGAGTCCATGTGCAGACAGTTTCCAAGTCTCCAGATTGAAGTTATCCAGTTCCAAGTCATGTATTAACTCCATTCCATTAAGCAAGCTTAACCCAACATTATTGTGACACATAGAAATCAATTTAATAATCTGATTCATATAATGGAGGGCTATGGTTCACAGTAACCTACCTCCAATTGTAGCAGTTGTTGCAAGGAGGTCCAGTCCGTGGCTCAATGGGCCGGTGGGCCGGTGCTCTATGTGCTGAAATCGGTTAACCTGATCAACTAGCTTAATACACCTAGTCCTCACAAATCATTTCCAAGAAATGAGTACAAAAGAAGAGCATATACAGTGGTTGCGTCCATTTCTAGAGTACAATACAGAAGATCAACAGTGATGTATGCAATGACATCTAGAGTTTGACATTAGCATTTAACAATATGACCAAATGATCACACAGCTAAGGAAGATCTAGGATGAGATCTAATCCTTAGTGGCAATATATAACATCACACAGATACTGTAGTATTTAGCAAAGATATTGGGAAGACAGCGAGAAGGTGGTAAAAACCATTAGATTCTAGTATTTAATGACGTATTGAAGATTGGTTTCAGACACTTGGTTAGGCTAGACAGATCCTTCGAACCTCAATCTCTATCCTCTCAAATCTAGAGAAGAGCCCTTCTGTTCCTGCATGTTGTCCTTGAAAAGGCCAAAATTCTGACCTCGTGCTTCGTCAGTTTTGTTTTACATGGACTACTTGTAAGAATAAAATAAAAATCTGCAGAGAGAGATGGGAAACATCCTGTGAGCTTCATGGTCATTCTGAACATATACCTATATAAACCATTGGCATAGGATAATAAGTGGTCTCTGGACAGAATAATTTTAAGCTTTTCTATTTTATATTCAACTACTACTTTTAACAACTTAACAAAAACAAATAGAGGTAAAACCAGTATACTATTTTTCTGTCTCCTTCTAACTTCTGCCCTGCGTATTTAAGATGACTCCTGATGGTAGCTGAGATACATTCCAGCATTATCTTCTCCTTCCTGTCCATTCTTCCCACGTTTCCTACCTCGAACTCTTCTCATTTCTAGTAATCTTAGCCTTCCATTTTCCTTCTGTCAAAAACATATCAACATTATAATCTTCTTCTCAATCCAGGATCTTCTCAGTTCTCTGTACTTGGACACTTATATTTGATCAAGATGTGGGCTTTGTTTTTTGGAGCTTTGATTATTATAAGCATCACACATTGGGTTCACCGCTGGAGAAACCCCAGATGCAATGGCACTCTTCCACCAGGTTCAATGGGATTGCCACTTATTGGCGAGACCCTTCAATTCTTCGCTCCTAATACTTCTTTTGATATCCCTCCCTTTGTCAAAGAAAGGATGAAAAGGTAATGTTCTAATGAATCACCAACTTGATCAAAAAGTTGTGCTTTTATCATTTCCTTCTGAAGTTTTTGCTGTTGCTTTCAGATATGGACCAATATTCCGGACTAATTTGGTTGGAAGGCCAGTTGTAGTATCAACGGACCCGGATTTCAATTACTTTATCTTCCAACAAGAGGGACAATTGTTCCAGAGCTGGTATCCAGATACATTCACAGAGATTTTTGGAAGGCAAAATGTCGGCTCATTACATGGGTTCATGTACAAGTATCTTAAGAATATGGTGCTTAATCTCTTTGGTCCAGAAAGCCTTAAGAAAATGCTCCCTGAAGTTGAACAGACAACATCTAAGAGATTACAACTATGGTCCCATCAAGAGTCAGTCGAATTAAAAGAAACAACTGCAACTGTAATCTCATATTATCCCTCCTCTCATAATGGGAGTCATCAAAAGTTGTTTATACTGAATCTAATAACAATCTTGATATTTACAGATGATATTCGATCTGACAGCAAAGAAGCTCATAAGTTATGATCAAGATAATTCTTCGGAGAATCTAAGGGACAACTTTGTTCCATTCATACACGGATTGATCTCCTTCCCTTTGGACATTCCAGGAACAGCATATCACGAATGCTTACAGGTAAACTGAAATCTGTCATACTAATCATATAAATCCATCCTTTCATTCTCTTAAAAATACTCGAGCATTGGAAAAATAGAAACTCAGACCAACTAGAAGCAAATTAGTAGGTTCAAAACGTTACCAAGCAAGGGCCATGAAAAACAAAATGCACCCTCAGAATCAGTAAAGCACCAAATCAATTCTACAAATAGTAGCTGACGTTCAGCTGTCCAAATTTTTTGTCTTAACTGTTCTATGAATTCTCAGGGTAGGAAAAAGGCAATGAGAATGCTAAAAAACCAGCTACAGGAAAGACGAGCAAATCCGAGAAAGTACCGAAGTGATTTTTTCGATTATGTGCTTGAAGAACTTCAGGAGGACAGAGGAATCCTTACAGAGGAAATTGCTCTGGATTTAATGTTTGTGCTGCTATTTGCTAGCTTTGAAACAACTTCCCTGGCTCTAACTTTAGCCGTCAAATTTCTCTCGGATAATCCATTGGTGCTAAAGAAACTAACGGTCTGTGAGAAATTTATTAAAAATTGCATCTCCAAAATTTTTAATTTTTGCTTCAAAACCTAACATACACTAGAAGTTTTCACTTGTCCCAGGAAGAGCACGAGGGAATTCTGAGAAATCGGGTAAATAGCAACTCTGGTCTTACATGGAACGAATACAAATCAATGAAATTCACATTTCAGGTGGGTCAAGCCACCAGTTGGATATCATAATAGTAGCTTTTTCCCGTATTAAAACTGACAAACTCAACTTGCAGGTAATTAATGAAACAGTTAGACTGGCAAACATAGTTCCAGGGATTTTCAGAAAAGCACTTAGAGACATCCAGTTTAAGGGTATGTGTTTGCCAGCAATACTTTAGTCAGTTACTGTAGTGCACCAAGCCTTTTTCACGCAAAGAATGTTGTATGCAATTCAAAGTATGATATAAATTGGCATGATTCAGGATTTACCATTCCAGAAGGTTGGGCAGTAATGGTTTGTCCCCCTGCAGTACACTTAAGCCCAGAAAAATATGAAGATCCACTTGCCTTCAATCCATGGAGATGGGAGGTGGGTTTTACTTGAGAATTCCTTATACTTAATCACCTGCGATATTTCAATACTAAAAGGAGCTGTCGCCCTTCTAGTAACCACCTATTTCCTATTATAATAAATCTTCTGTGTCATCAAGGGATTGGAATTAAACGGTGCATCAAAAAAATTCATGGCTTTTGGTGGCGGCATGAGATTTTGTGTTGGAACAGAGTTTACCAAGGTGCAGATGGCTGTATTTCTACATTGCCTGGTCACAAAGTTCAGGTAATAGCATACGAGCCTTTTCATGCGTGAATGAGCAACTGAATGTCTTTCTATGATTGTTCATTGCAAGAACGCAAAAGAGTGCATCTGTGTGTCCATGCATGCGCGCGCGAGAGAGAGACAGGGACAGATTAACCTTCATTACTATTTAAACTTTTCAGATGGCAAGTAATCAAAGGAGGAAATATTGTTCGAACTCCTGGTTTACAATTTCCAAGTGGTTATCACATTCAGCTCATGGAGAGAGACAAAAAAATACAACTCACGCAATCATATACCCAGTAAGATAAAGGCAAGTCACGCTCATGGCTAGAGGCGCTGAGAGATTCAAACTTGGCATTTTATCCATAGGGATTGTAATCAACAAGCTACAAGAGAGGATCATGGTTAATGTAAGGATACTGTGACAGGCAGCTTTGATTTTCACTCCTCAAGGGGAGAAAAAGCTACAGTTTTGATCAGGACCAAATGTGATTTTATGTCCTATTTGTCATAATATAATTTCTGTAAAAGAAAGTAGGTTAAAGGAATATATCCACACCACAATGAAATTTTACTTCTAACAATTACTGTAAATGATTCAGTCACATCCTTTCCATGAGAAAATGGCCGCCGGTACTGCAATTTTACATCAAGGAATTGTCAGCAATTTCCATATCACGTACACTCCCCCAATAGAAACATACAAAACTAGAGGAATTTAAGTTTACAAAAAAATATCTTTTTGTAATTTAAAAAATTATTTTGACCCAAGTCTGCACAGGTTGAGCCGGCCTGCCCGCAAATTATAAATCAAAACCCACTTTGTACCATCACCCCTTTAAAAGTTTTGGTATTATTTGAGCCAAATCTTAACTTTATGCATTCACTCCAAATAAACAATAAGTTTCTTTGCTATGTAAGATAAAAATTCTTAGAAGGTTTTAGGAGCCTTTAAAATATATTAATTAAGAGTTATTTCAAATTAATTTCTTAACTCACTTATAATTTAATCAAATTATATTAATATTCTATATTAAAAAGCTTAGGTTGAAAATTAAATTTCAATAAAATTTTATCTCTAAAAATAAATAAATTTTACTTTTAATTTGACATTAAATATACCCATTAAACATGTCATAAACAAATTTTCCAACATTTCTTCACCATGAGTGGTCATTTAAACAGTCCTTCTATGATGTCCTCCAACATTGGAATTCTCCGGTCCATCCAAATAGACTTGCTGCGGGACATTTGATTTCTTACTTCCCCTGTGCTTACTCTTGTCCTTGTGGACATGGTGAAGATAATGATAGCAATCTGCATCCCTTCCTGAATGCCCGTGCCTATGCTCTTGATAAATGCTTCTTCGCTTACGAGCATTATGTTGCTGTCTTGGTCCCAACTCACGATCTCCATTCACATCTTTTTTGTGTCTCAGTGTATCTCTGATTCCCTGCTCATCATCCCAAAGATGATCTTCCCACCAGTCATAAAGGGGTCGAAGAGTCCTTTCTGATGCAAAAGCCATAGCAGCACAAGCACTGGAACTCAAAAAGTACAATGCAGTATGCGTTCCTTGTTAGCACAAAAATAGGCAACTACCTGCCAACTTTTCCAGTGATGGAGGCTACTAAACCTTCCCAAATTCTGTTCCAAATATCTTCAATAGATTCAAAGAAACCGTTTATGCTAATCTTTGGTGGCCGAAAGGGAGCAAACTGCAAGAAGTTCAGGATTTGAGTTGTTATTCCAATCATCATACAAGTAAACTGCCCATCAATTCATAAACTGCCCATCAATTCATTAGCATCACTTACTATTTGACCGAAGATGGAACATAATCATATGCTAGACTAAAACAGCATCAGTCAGTGTCTGCAGACACAGTCTGTGAATAGGTTACGTTATTGTAAGATTTTTTGAGAGTTTGATGAAATTAAACCCCTCCTAAATATTAAATTTTGATATTTTGCACTGTCACTAATATATGATCAAATATTCTTTTTAATTTTTAGGTATGAAAACTCCCAACAGTTTCATCAAATATTTATGAGACGGCAGATTTTAGCTGCTCTCTGAAACCCCCAATTCTGGCCTTTTCTTACCTTTACATTTGCAAATGATAAAAAAATAACAGTAATCTAGACACAATGAATTCTCTCTAAGCATAAATTGTCATAAGAATGACACAAAAATGTAGATCAAATAGAAGGCATAAATTGTAAGCCACTGAATGGCAAAACAATCATCTACAAGCTTTCAGCCACACCATAGGAAACACAAATGGACTACTGAACCTCCGCATAGTCTCGCATACGACATACAAATTTTCTTTTTTCTTTTCTTATTTTGCTACAATCAGTTCCAAATCCTTTTGCTCCGCATAAGAAATTGTTCATAGAAATCTTGCTTGCTTGAGTGGAAAATTGACCAGTTGCTGGGTAAAGTTTTTAGTGACTATACTGGATAAAACAATTCTGTTACTGCCCCCAAACCTGTGGTCCGTTTTCAAGGATGGTGGTAGTAGTAAACAATTGGCATTCTGCTGGATCAGTTTCATTAAAACTAGAGTCCTTCAGTATAGCTGCATCAAAGCACAATGATTTAGACTCCAGATTTCTCTGCCACCATAGTTACCACTCACGATGACAAAGAAAAGTTGCAATAAAACCATTGTAGTAAACCTTGCCAGCACATACATATCGTGCAGCTTTATCAGTTGCTGGGTAAATTTTCAATGACCGAATTGTAACCTCGCTCAGCTTCAAAATGAAGAATTGTTCTTGCAACCATTGAAACATTGAAATTGGATTGTATCCTTCACGAATGGTTAGGAATTAGAATCTATATGGTAGTTAATGTTACCTCCATGACCGCAACACCTCTTGAGCAGTCAAACTGCAGGGAGGAGACAATCATTATAATAGCTAGAAGTAGAATGTGTTGCAGCAACCACTCCTTAAGGCATCACATGTATACAGCAATGCATAATAATGGTATGCACTTACCAATATCTAATTTGACCTCTCATCCCAGTCAAAGTCAAATACTATCAACAACATGCATGACTTAGATCTTGTCCTTCAATTCTCTCACATTTTTAGAAGTATCAAACACCCCATACCAGAAGATTTCAAAACATAAAATTTTGTGGGGATTCTAAAAACTGCTTGATTTTATTAATGCCATTGTTGAAATACTGAAGAAAGGTCTAAAACATAAAATTCCATCAATGTGAAGTGTACCACAAAAAAACTTCATAATGCATAAAAAATGCACCCTGAAAGTAGAGATATCAAATTGGTGTGTAATTCTTAAAAACTGGCCAAAGAATGAGGAAAAGGATGAACATACAGAATATAATAAACAAAAACATATCATTATCTTATAGCAATGTGATCCAAATAGGAGTAAATATTGCATCAGCAAGTGTCATGTTTAAGCAATTTAGCACCATGACCATATTTGCGAAAGCAATGTTTAAAATACCGTTAAGGTATATGATGCTTCCACTTAACCAATATTCTTAGCAGAGACAGTAGCAATGCCAAATTGAGTAAGGGTTTCAAATGTCGGAATAGTGACACTTGACAGTTTTCCTGGGCTCCTGCAAAAGAAAGGAAATTAAGCTCAACAAATGGACATCCATGTACAAGCAATGCCATAACTAAAAAGTTGTTGAGCTTGCACTAGGTGATAAGCGAAGAAAGTTCCTGATCTTTTCCAGTTGTTGCAACAAGTAAAATTCACTGCACTAGTGTACAAATTTATACCGGTAGTTGGGATCGTATGCCTTTCCTATTCTGCAACTCGAGAATACAGTCAGGATATAAGTCGACATTGAAGTGATTTTAGATGTTTGCAATAATGATCATGCGACAGCAAACAAGATAAGGGGATCTAGGCATTAAAAGAAGTGGCCCCAGCTTTCTAGTTAATGTTGCGCCTTGTTTATCTGTGTAACAGATGGAGCAACAGCTCATGAACCCACAAAACAAACAGAGTGGGTTTAATTGTAAACCCACTAGCTTAGTCCATGCTGCATAATGCATAAGGAAAGCTTATCGCCGATTGTTTAAAATCATGCCCCTGGTTACAATCTTTTAACATCAGAAACTTTCAGTAGCAGTAAGAATAAGTAAACCTTTGGTAGACGTATCCAATGTCATCAGTGGTTAGTTCTATCAGAAGGTTTGTGTTAAGAATTTCAGTGATTCCTATGGAGAATGAAGGAGTCCCTGCATTCTGCGGTTGAATCAAATTAGTTATGAAATTCAAATAGTTTATATATTGTTGAACATCAGATCTACAATTGCGGAAACCCATCAATAGCTGTCCAATACCAAAAACATGGAACCTAAGTGAATCCTGAAACATTAGCTTTTCATTAAATCAAACACTTGTAAAAGTTAAGAGGAAACAATGTCTAAAGACAGCAAAAAAGACTAAATACTGAACTACCTATGATCTGTTCTTCAATAATATTCATGGCAATGCAACCACTCATCCTAGAGCTAAGCCAATCCAAATTTACAACCTCGCAAACAATATTCTTCTTATAAACACACTACTCATCCATTAAACATGTGAAGTTCAGCAAAAAATGAGGATGCCATTGAAAAACAGTGGATGCTTTGAAGATTTTTCATATACCTAATATGAAAACATTGTGAATAATTCATATCATACAATAATCAAAAGACAACAAGAAAAGATCGTGCTGGACTTGCTTATTGACACCCATGTGTGTTCATCGGCATGGCAAGAATTGCCACTTCTAACATCTATAATCAAGTATTAATTACCGAGCTAACAAAAAAATGCATTTGCATGTCCTAGTGCTACATTTTATTGTTTGGATGGGGTTTTGCTAGCAAAGAAACATCAAAAGGAAAAACAATGTAGCCCAAAGGCCATACCTACAAAATAGTTACTATTAGGCGGTTAGCCCAGGGAGCATAAACATAAAAGAATGGAATCTATTCTCACAACTTGCAACGTTTCAATTACTTTCACTACAAGAGGAAAACGATCAAAGAAACAGAGAAACAGTCCAAATGAACATAAAAGCTTTGACTTCCATGAGAGAAAAAAAAAACATTTCTTGCAGATTTTTGCAGGTCACTGACAGTATCTATCTATATATATAAGCGTCTACAAAAACAGAGAACAGCAGACTTTGAACTTTTCTTTCAAGAGGCTTCTCACATGCTTTAATAAATTGAAAAAAAACAACTAGGGTCAAAGGAAACTTGATGGGCAGAAAAAAATAGAACAATTGAGCAATGCATCAACAAGAAAAATGAGTTTAACATTACAGTCTATTATCATGATGAATGAATGGATGTGGCAAGTTAGAATAATTAAACGCAAGAATCGCTAATTATATAAACCATACAATGGTGCTATATAATTAAAACATAAACAGTATATAAAACAGTGGTCTGAGCAGAAATAAATTTTTCCTCGTACACAAAGCTCAAGTCTAAATTTTAGTTTTCAAAAAATAATCTTTCAAGGCACTAAAAAATATTTTACAATGAATCTAAACCTAGGTCCAAAGCTTGAGCATAAACCGGGTCAAGCTAGCACGTGAATTTAAATTTAAAGTCCAATACTTTGCTTACTGCCTCTCTCTCCTTTAAAAGTTTGGGTGTTCTTAGAACTTGATTAATTTAGCTTCTCAACTTCACACTAAATAAAACCAAACCCGTTTGCTTGCCAAAACTTAATTTCTTTTTAAAAAATAGTTTTTATGAAAAGTGAAAATTTTTTTATATATTTAACGGTATTATTTAAAATGAGTTGGAAAATATTTTTTAATATTTGACTATGTCGTGAAAAATAACTTATTGATATTTTTTCAAGTTCATTAAAAGAATGAAAACTAAATCTGAAAGATGAAAAATTTAAAAAAAAATAAAATTGAAAGAAAAATTTAATTTCATAAATTATTTTAAATAAATAGCAATTAAAATAATAAAGATCAAATTTGACAGATAAAAAAGTTAAAAAGAGATAAAATTAAAAAAAATCAATTTCATAAATTATTTTAAATAAAATAAATATCAATCAAAAGAATGAGAACCAAATCTGATAGATAAAAAAATAATTAAGAAAATGATAAGAGGAATACAAATAACAATTAGAAGAATGAGGACCAAATTGATATAAAAATCGAATTAAATCAAATTTAAATGGATGAAATTAAAAAATAAAATAAAAATTCAAAACAAAATATATAATAATTAAAAGATTGAGAACCAAATTTGATATAATAAAAAAATAATATGACATTTTTTAATTTCATGCAACTTCTAAAAAGTGTATTCCGATTAAAATAATAAGAAAACACTTTCTTAAAACTAAGCTAATTTTCTTTTAAATAGAAAGTGTCTTCTATTGACCAACTTATCTAATAATAAATAAATATAAAAAAGTTTGGAAAGTGATTTTTAAAAAATCATTTTATATGAAACAAACGAAGCCTACGTCACAAGATAAATTAACTTGTTTCTTTTCAATGTAGGATATAACTTTTAGAGAGTTTTGAGTTTCACCAAAACATGTTAACCAATTATTATATGAGATTAATTTTTCATTCACCCCTAATAGATTTAAACCATGTTCATATTTCATGAGAAAGAGCTTGTAATGTTGAGGATAAATTCAAACAAATTTTCAACCTTAAAAATGAAATGAGTGGACTTCTCTTTTAATGTGGTCTTAAAAATATTCATTAATCATGTTTTAAATAATTTTTTCAGCATAGCATCTTGGTTAAAATTTGGGCAAGAAATCAAGAATGACCCTAAGATTTTAGATGAAATAAAATTTATTTTATTTTTTTTTTAAATGAAATGAGATATACCATTCTTCCTGACCGGAACGAAATAGAATTAAAAATCTTGAAGATGCATGGATGCACCTAATCATTCGGTGATCCAATAGAAAGTGGCAATATTAGTAAGAATATCCTGGAGTTTCTAGTTGGCTTAATTAGGCTTTGTTTGTACGTACGATGTGTTGTGCTTAATTTCTTTCTGTTTTATCTCAATTACATAGTTGAGAGTATTACATACACTTGAGTTTTAAATGGATTTTACTAAGAACTCCCTTATAAAATTCCAATTAAAAACAATTAAAATTAATAGCTTTTCTTTTTTTTCATATCGTAGCTAGAAAAGCTATTACCTTGCCGAACACACAATCATGAGATGCGAAGCAGCAAAAACCCATATGCAGTATAGACGTTTTATAATACACTGCGGGGTCCGATGCTGAATTGTGCCGTCATTTTCTGGACGACAACGACTTAATGCAAATTTGGGGAGAGGAGAGGAGAGGAGAAGGCCACCACACCACTTTTATTCGCATCCCCCTTTATCTCCATTAATCTTCCAGCGCCTGTCCAAAAATAGATTCCCCAGAGAGGCGGCAGCGTCTAAGTTTCCGCATGCCTTGTGCTGAAAACGACATCTAAATAATTGCTATTAGTAGATCATGCGCTGTAATAAATCTTCTTGTATCAAACAAGAAAAAACATAATAAATAAAGATTGTCTCACTATATATGATCTTGCTTGCTAATTCACATCAATTTAACTTTATTTCGAAATAATTACTGAGCTAGTGGCGTTTGATTTCTATAAATCACTGAATTGATACAAGAATTCTAAGTTGACTAAAGCCACCTTCACAACCTGGAGAATGATTGAATACATCCTAGTGTAACCCAACCCTATCCCCTTCCCCTGGTAGCTTTTCAGACCTGAAGCCGGCAAGGTCATCATGTAATTTTCTTCATGAATCCGAGGACATTTTTGGAATAAAACAAAGACAAGACACGCATTTTAATGTTGATAGGCCAAGAGACAAAAGAGTCTTTTTTGAGTGTTGGTGGAGTGATATTGGTTGAATTTTTAAATGAATTTATTTAAAAATATTTAAAAAATTCAATTTAAAAAAAAAAAACCATTCTTTTTCAAAATCAGAGCCACCACCGAAACAAATACTTTAACCACTAACAAAACCTCTCTTCTCTTTATCCGTTCATGCTTTGCGTTCCCAACGTTACACCTGTCCACACCTGATAGCTTCTTTCGCCGGCCAGCTACACGTGGCAGGGTTTAAGATTCCATCACTGCTATAAATATATGTAAAAAATCCATTTAAAAAGAGGATGACCACCTTGGTAATAAACAAATACTGCTTTGTCAAGAGATCACACCACCACAACAACAAAAAACGATGCCAGTCTCCGGCGAGAAAAATGGCGGCGGAGATGACGAGTCTGGAACGAGTTTGTACCGAGTTCTGGTGGATCGGTGCGCGAGTCTTGAAGCGAGTCATGTAAAGCTGAAACAGCAACTGAGTGAACTTACGGAGGCTGATGAGAAAAGAAAAGGGAATAATAGCGAGGCTATGGCGATGTCAGATGCCCAGTGGGGGTGTATTCCTGGGTACTTCACTACTGGGAGTCCTTACAAGAGCGTTCTGGATTGCATTGGACATGCTGTTCATGTGTGTAGGGCTTCCTCAGGTGAAATTGTATACTGGTAGGTAACTATTGAATATATATAGATATAATTTCTTGCACATATATATCTTTTACTTGGCTTATTGCATACCTGAGGTTGTCTTTATTGGTCCTTGGTTTGGTTTACTTAGTTTGAGTTGTGTGTGGTTGTGGGAGTGTGTTTGATAAAACAGTTCTAATTCATGATACAAGCTGAAAAGTGTTTGATGAAAGTGATTTTGGATTAGATGGAAATTGAAACAATAATAAAGAAAAAGAATTGTCTGCATACCTGAGGCTATTTAAGTAGAGGAAGGGGGGAAATTGAAAATTTAGCAGGGTTTTGATTTTCCCTATGCGTATGGTGCACTGATTAATTTGTGGGTGAGATGGTCATGGTAGTGTGGCCACAGCAATTGTGAAGATGTTTTTCTATGCGAGATGATTCAGGATGCAGGTTTTCTGTAAAGTTTCTTGTATATCTTTATTTTTATATACTGGTTGACGCTCGTTGAAATGCTGCTGTTATATGCTAATAACACCACAAAATATTTATTGTGTATTTCTTGTTGCATTATTAATTTACAAGTTGGTTGATCCTCTGTTTTGGTACCATTTAGTAGTGTTTTGTTCAGCGATTGCTGAACTGAGATATATAATCCTATACAGTAATCAATAATACCATCGAACCTCTCATATACATCATGCATGTGGTAGCTCCTTGGTTAGCCTAGAATTTTGTATAGTTTGTTTAGTGGTCATGGCTGGAAATGCATTGAGCAGATTGGTGAACAATAACTTAGAAACTACTGTGATTATTTTTCTCAGTTACGAAACGTTAAGAGCATTTCATGTAAGAACATTAACTCAAGAAAGTTTCTTGTATATGCAGATTACTGAATGAACTTAGTACTGTAACAACCAAAAACACTTAATTAATTAGGACATGGTGTTAAGAGCCAGGAATTATAGTGTCAAGGCTGGACTTAGATTGCTAATGAGTCCAGTGCAATGTTTTCTTGTTAGATTAACGTTTTAATTATTATTTTTTTATGCTAACAACGTATTTTAGTGCTTTTTTTAAATAATTTAGACTTGCATTTGCATACAGAAGAAGCACTAATTAATCTACTGCATGGTTTGAATAATCAATTTTAGATTGCAATATATCCAGATTTCTTAGGTGTCATGTGTGCTATTGAAACATGAAAAGTATCTTGGTTTTTGGCACAACGTTTAGCTAAAAGAAAGAAAGGTTTCACAAAGAGAGTCTCTTGATTTAATAAACTCACAATGTCAAAAAAAAAATTAAGCCAATGTCCAATACTGTTTAAAAAATAAGTTAAACCAAACAAAATAATAAAATTCAAATTAAATAAAGCTCTCAAACCCCAAACCTAATTGGAAAAATAAATTACAAAACAACAACTTTCAGATTTGATATAGATATAAAAACAACCCTAGCTAGTTACAATAATTAAGTTAAACTCCTACAAGATCAGGTTTATTAAATATGTTTGCAAAGTTTTAATCTGATTTAATAATTAGATTATTAAAAATTATATTTATTTTTATTAATAAATTCATTTGACTCTATATATATCTTTTTAAGTTTTATCTTGTTGATTCACCTCATATGTCATAAATATGATGTGATTAAATATCTATTAACTTTTCAAGTAGAATATGGTTGAACTACTGAGATTTATATGCATGGAGACACTTGCATTGTTATGTATTGTTCAGCTGCTTTTGATCACGTTGCATGTTAAAACATAAATTGTTTGTTTGATTTAATTGGTTCAAAAAAAGTTAAGGAAATGACTTGAACTTATATGAGATTGACCATAGCAATTGAATAAAGGCAAAATTCGTAAATGCAATTAGTGTTTTTCCTCTTTTCTCCAATAGCTTTGTGATTATCATAACTAGCATGTTCTCTTTATGGATGGAACTAAGGTGCTTTTTCATGCGTTACCCTTTAGCTGATTTCGAATTTCTATCAGGAATCGTTCTGCTGAAAATCTATATGGATGGAAAGACAGTGAAGTCATTGGACAAAGTGCTACTGAACTCCTTGTCGCCGAAGACCATTATGCACATCTAAAGAAGATAATGGAAAGACTGAGCTTTGGACAATCATGGTCTGGTCGGTTCCCATTTAAGAAAAGATCAGGTGACTTGTTTATGGCTTTGGTTACAAAAAGCCCATTGTATGAGGAAGGTGAGCTTGCTGGCATTGTTACTGTTTCAAGTGACGCAGCAATATTTAACACCGAAAACTCACAAAATCGTGCTAGATTACCGAGGCTAAACTTGAAAAAGATTCAATGGAACCCACGACCACCAATTGCGCCGGTGACACAGATTGCATCGTCAGTTTCCAATCTGGTGCTTATGTGTATTACATCATTAGAGTTTTGTCCATTCTTTTTTTGTTCAAGTTCTATGTAATTTCATTCTCAGAAGTTTTATGCCCTCGTGCTGTTTAACCAATCAGGCCCCAAATTTTTTGGCTCGAAAACATGGTGATGACACATGCAATGAACATGGAAATTCTTGGGACAAAGGAGATACTGCAACAGATATGCGGTGCTTTAGATCGGAGATCCCTGGTGAACCAGTAAGTCTCAATTTTACTAACCCTGGTTTAACTTTGTTTTATATATCAGTTGAAAGGAAACACTAAGCTGAAGTTTTATTATTGGAGGTGAAACTCAATTCTGATTTCCATAATGCGTAGAGCCCTCAAAAAGACGAATCTCTGTTCGAATTCGCTCAACGTTCTAAAATTGTATTGACTTTACCATAATTTCTTAAATTCTAATTAAGCTTCCTAACATAACAACACTAGTTTGGAACTCATTATGCTTGAAATCATCTGGTCATCATTTACTTGTATACTTTTCAGTTCTTGCAATGGCGCGGTTCTTGATGCATTTCTGTAAATTCATTAATCATCCAATTGAAATATACACTTTACTTTTAGACACTAGTAATTTCATCCAAAAGATTTTTAATTTGATTTCAAACTGTACATTTTTTTTTTGTTTAAAAATTTTGATCAAAACCTTTTATTTCTTTTAGTTAGAATGGAATGCATTGGATTGATTTTTCTCACAAAATTTTGATCAAAACAATTTTTAATATTTAAATCATTAAAATTTACTTCACTGTAGAGGCTGTCTCTTTCTTTGTTACCTGTTTTGCTAATGACTTGGTTGAAATGTCTTACAGGCTGCTAAGATACTGTTAGCAAAGCTGAATATCAAGGGCATTGGCAACATTGGAAACATTGACGATGCCAATGCTCAACAAAATGGTCCTCGTGATGTTGCAGAAAGAAATGAAGCACCAAATGGAACTAACGATCTTGCAAGTTCAAAGGCATCGTCTTCTTATCACTGCAACAACGATGCTGAAAGAGAAATTTCACAGAAAATAAATTCCTCCTCGGAATTCCGAAGAGAATATTCAAATGCATATCCAATCAGAAGCCCTAATGATTCAGAAGAGAACTTTCCTGTAGCCTCATCAACAGAATGCAATGGACGTCATGGGTTAGATAAGCCAGGAGATCAGCTGCAAAAATTAGTCTGCCAACAGGACAGGAATGAATTGGAGCTAGAAGCATCAAACTTGGAATCCAATGGGGTAGAAGATGATGCAAAAAGACAGCCAGATGGTAATTTTCCAAGTCACAAGAAGAGTGTCGGCAGCCTTGGAAGTACATCAAGCAAAAGGGATCGCGATTCAAATTGCATAGTGGACTGTGAGATTCACTGGGAAGACCTACAACTGGGAGAGGAGATTGGTCGAGGTAAACTTCGAAGGCATAATATGTCTTTACCTTTGTTACATATGTTGTCCTTTAAAGTGTTTACATATGAATGCATACGTGTAGGGCTAATTAACTTGGCTTCCAGGGATGATATGATGAGAAGAATTACTATTTTTGAAGTGTTTTAGCAGATTTTGAGTAAATAAAACAAAAATAAACTTGATCTTCATTCAGAACATTTTGTGTTAATATTCAAAGGAAACATATTTCATTAAAACATTTTATGTTGATATTCAAGTGAACATATATATTTCATTAAATGTAATGAGACCTTGTCAGAAGTGCTTGGCAAAATTACAGTATCTGGTCTAATTTTGATGTATCTGAACTCCATTGTTATATTATATGATTTTAACTATCATTAATTATAGGCAGTTCTTCTTAAAATTCCTCTCTTATCTTGGTTTCGCTCTACAGGTGCATATGCTGCTGTTCGTCGTGGAATTTGGAATGGATCGGTAAATTGATAACTGGAAAAGTTCTTCTGTGTTGTTCTGAGTTCCAAATTAATCTTGATCTAAAATGATTTTTTTAACTCCAGGATGTTGCCGTAAAGATTTATTTTGGGAATCAATACAAAGAAGAAACTTTACTAGACTACCAGAAGGAGGTGCTTAAACACTCAGCTTTCAATTGTTTGTAAGTTTCATTTGTGAAGGAAAGACCTGATCAATGGGTCTCATTCATGTAGATCGATATAATGAAAAGACTCAGGCATCCAAATGTGTTGCTATTTATGGGAGCAGTATATTCACCAGAAAGACTTGCCATTGTCACGGAGTTTTTACCCAGGTAATGACAGTGCTCTCTTTCTGAGGAGTGATCACCCAGTGGTATTGTTTTGCTAGCTCTCTTTCAAAGTGACCAAGGCTTCCTAGAGCTGCCGTTTGGTGTTCTGTTAAAATCTAGTGATATGCAACTTGGGGATGAAATCAATGCTGCCCTAATGGATGCGTGCTCTCCTACTATATGTTCTGATTTCTTCAGAAAACTAATTTTTCTTATATTTCTTCTGTTTTTCATGGTAGGGGAAGTCTTTTCAAGACACTACACAAAAACAGCCCGGCCTTGGACATTAGACGGCGTCTAAAGATGGCCCTTGACGTTGTATGTTATCAACGACTGTTTTATTTTAGAGCACAAAGGGGGCTTGTGGAGTTTTTCAACCGACAAACAAGGCCTTACAGTTTTGACTTTTACTGCAGGCTAGAGGCATGAATTATTTGCATCATAGAAATCCACCTATAGTGCATAGAGACTTGAAATCTTCCAATCTCCTCGTTGATAAAAACTGGACTGTCAAGGTAATATCCAAATATGCCACAAGTTATTCAAGCACACTTGTCATCTAGCAATTGCTTCGAAAACCATCTGAAGTCTGTTACAGGTTGGAGACTTTGGCCTGTCAAAGTGGATGAATGCAACCTTCTTAACTGCAAAATCTGATAGAGGAACTGTAATGATCTTAGCACTCTTCTTTAATTATTTCCTCCAAATGTTGAGGAAATTCCTGCAGTTCCTTAGCTGCAAATTGTGCGAATATAATGGTCCTCAATGTTGTCAGTTTTGATGCATTCGTCTGCAAATGTTTTATCTGCGTTTTTTTCTCTGTGCAGCCTCAATGGATGGCCCCTGAAGTCCTCCGGAATGAACCTTCAAATGAAAAGTAATTCATGAAACTAAACCCTGTTAATCTAGAAATGGACAAGTGCTGGTTTCCTAATTTATGCTAAACAGATTCAATGGAATTGCTTGCTTGCGTTAACCAACATAGAAAGTAGAGGTGACATGGTCCCTCTTTTATCATCTAGCGTTCTTAACTCTTGATGTATTGGACACCTTTTTACCTACTGTCTAGTTCAGCAATCAAAAGTGTTCAAGGAGTAGAAATCATTAAACCTCATTATTAGCTAAAGTAAAGAGAGATCATCGTTTCTCCAATTTATTCATTATTAACTCACTAATAATCTTCTGAAAATTAGTGTTTGGCTTGCCCTGCATCTGCACAGATCTGATGTGTTCAGTTTCGGCGTCATCCTCTGGGAACTCATGGCTGTCTCCATTCCATGGGTCAAGTTAAATTCCTTACAGGTATATCCCTTGTAATATGCATTTCTCCCATATTACCTTAATCATCGACACGTACATATCAAATACAGCACTGAATATTTCATAAAATCTCACTGAAAGTGTGTTTCTCCCATTTCAAAGGTAGTTGGGGTTGTAGGCTTCATGGATAGAAGATTGGAATTACCAGAAAGCCTTGATCCCAAGGTAGCATCTATTATCAACGACTGTTGGCGGAGGTACTTTTCTAAATGCATATGCACCAACCTTTTTTTTATTTTACTTTTAATAATGAATTGGGAGCTTACAAGTTGATGAAAACAAATTTTGTTTGAATTATACAAGCAGTGATCCTGAACAACGTCCATCGTTTGAGGAGATAATACAAAGAATGGCAGGTGACATATCCTAGAGATGTTGAAGACTGGAAATAGCGATCGCTTGCAAAACAGTCCAAAGACACGTCAATACTTGAGTTAAGTACACTTACAAGACAAGAAGCTATAAGGTTGTTTTGTGTGCGTGTTTTTAGAGTTTAAAAATGATGTAATAAAGAGATGACAAGAAGTTGAATATGAACGGTAAAAAATTGAAATTCTAGAGTTACCTTACCTGGTAATGCTGGTTACCAATAATACACAAAAGTGCCTGTTTGGCTACGCCTTAGCATTTATTTTTTTATTTAATCATAATTTTATTCTTGAAACACAATTTTTATTCATGTATCCCATCAATAATGGGTTTTGAACTCAATTTATGAGAAGCTACTTTCACATACTTTTGCTACATTTTTTCTATGCTTTTCATTGAATTATAGTTTATTATAGTTGAATTTGTTATCCATAAGATCAAAATAATCTCACCCTCCTTTGAATTAATTAAAAAATCAATGTTAGACAATTAAAAATTTAACAACATCCAAGTTTTTGTATCGGTAAAATATATATATATATATATATATATATATATATATATATATATATATTCTGATTTTATTTCTAAAAAAAATTTTAATCGATGTAGTTTCATATTCACAATTCCAAAAAAATTAGAGGTTTTTCTATATGAAATATACTCGTAAAGACATTACAATAAATTTAATGTTATAATAAAATTAGTATTATAATTTGCATAGTTATTTTTACGGTGTATTAATAATGAAATGCACATTGATATAATTGCAAAATAAAAAAATAATACATGACCTTTTAGATTATTTCACTACCAATATCAATTTGAACCATTGCTTTAATCAAACATCTTAGACTTGTTTTTTATTGAATAATAATTTCAACTATAATTTTAATCAAATAAATATTTTAATTAAAATAATTTATTTTTCTAAACTTATTTTTTCATAGTTTAGTTATAAAAACTACTGAAATATCTAACACACTCAATATCCAACACACTCAAAATAGTAAAGTGGTTCGGGGTCGAAGCGTGCCTGTTTAGTATTGGTGTCTCGGTAGGCTATATGGACATTCCAGACCCAATATGGAAACTAATTTATCATGGGCTCGGATCAGCAAAACTCTCTGGGAATTGTGCCATCTTTCAGAGTCCAGTATAATAATGAGTCACATGATGTGCCTGAGTTCCTTAGGACCTCATCCTCGAACCTGTTAGTCTTTGGACTCGTGGGTATTGTTGACCTGGTTTTGTGTTTTGTGTTCGTGGTTTGGCGATAAGGGGTGCAAATGCCCATCGATGGAATACAAATCCTGGGCCAATAATGGGGTGCAATTCCCAAGCCCCCCCAACAGGCATAGTTCCCAGTGATTTCCAGAACTGGGAGTGTATTTTTTCTCATCTTTTTACCTCGTTACCCTGCGAATTGTGAATGTGCCATGTCCTAATCTTAGTTAATGTTGCCGGGCATAGTTGGAGGATCTCCCGACAACTTTTTTGGCCAGCATGAATCCCTGAACATTAGATAATCTTCGTACATAAATTGATACTTGTTATATGATGTTCTTCAATTTCAATGACTTCAAATAAAAAGCATGTTCACCAAACAACAAAACAAGAGAGACTATTAACACTCTGAGTTTTGATCAAACAATCTACGCGAGTGCCATCAATTCTAACTAAAAAGAAGAGGGTCAAGCTCAAATTATCCAGTCCCATTGCTCTTGCTGTGTTTAGCAGGAGTAATAAAACAGGGCTAGACGGGCAGTATGAGCCCTGTCTTCCTATCCTGTGCATTCTTGGGACTTTCATGTGCCCCTGTGATTTGAGTGTTTCATCCAGTTCCTAAAAAACATTGAATCAGGCATTGACCTAGCAGTATTCACACCTGCAGAAAATGTTGACTAACTAAGCTGACAAATATCCACACCCGTGAACTAAATGTTTAGGAGGCAAAGAACGTGCGTTGATTTGACCAGGTCTCCTACTGTGACTCTCTCATCTCTGTAAAGTAATGATCCAGTAGGGCTCCATTACACTTTCAATTCAACGTGTCATGATCACAGTAGCTAAATATATGATCGACTCTTTTTTCTTTAATTTCAGTATTTGATATTCTGGTGGGGTGAGGATACTTCTGTATAATAGGATAAGTTTGTACGATAAGTACGTACGAGGACAGGATCATTCATGTCATTGCTAGAAACTCGACGAGAAATTATATCCTGACAACATGATCTTGTAGTTGCATCCTGTCGACAAGAAATCCTGTTGACAAGATACCATAACCATTCTGATACCGTAACCATCTGTTTCTTCTTTTTTTTTCCTTTCCTTTCTCGTGAAAAAAAAAAAGTTGTGCTTAAATTGACCATGAGCTTTTCACACTTGTTATATAAACAGGAGGATTCACCGTATAATAACTATTTTATCTTTCTTATAAAAATTGCATGTATTTAGATTAGGGATATTTTGATATTTTTACTATGTGTATTAATTATTACTAATTTGTTGGGGGTATTTATATTTGTTTAATGTTTTATGAATAGTAAAATAATAAAATAGTTCAAGAGTAAAAATTAATGGTCTGGGGTAAGGGTATTTATATATTTTTATTTTTTAATATACAATATAACTGCATATGTATTTTTTGATACAAGATATTTAATTCATTATAGTCGGTGCTATTTGGATCTTTTAGACAAGGTTTAGCTGTTAATAGTAAGTTTGGTTTCATGTTTTAGGGCCTCTGTTGAAATTTTTTAGGTTATAAATTGGTTCTAGTTGCTGTGAGAGTGTTTATAGTATGTTTTTTAATTAAAATGGGTTGAAAAAAAAAATTGTTTTAATTTTCTAGCTATCATGGTGTTGACCGGATTATGGACAGTCAAATGACACCTCATTTGTAATGTGTTGCCTAATTTGTTTATTTTTTAACAGAACCCCTTAAAAAATACAAGCTCAAGGGCGCAGGGCGGGCTCTTTTTTCATATGCCTAGATGCTTTAGGTTGCTAGGACCGCACAAATGAGTTTTTGGTGGGGTTTTTTTATAATTATTTTATTTTTTATTTAGATGCAACATTAAATATTAAAAATATTAGTAGACCATGTTGAGCCTTTGATGCAAATCATTGATTTAATGAGTCATGACACAGCATGTATGGTTGTTTTTTTTAATGCATTTTCCCCCTTGATTTCAAAAACAAATAATGTAATTTATCCCTTTGTTATCATTTATTTTATTTATTTAACTTCAACTAAATAAATAATTTCATTGTTTTTTATAACATAACTTAAAAAAATTATGTCATTGGGATCATTTTTTAACTTAGGTTTTAAATATTATTTATTGATTAAAGCTGATCGAAGCTGATTGAGATTAATATAGTATGATATATTTTAATAATTTTAACTTAAAATCTTTTATAATTCTTTTATTTGCTTCAAAATTTAATATAATTCGTAGTCAATTAAGATGCAATAACGGTCCAACTAAGAAAAAAACAAGGAAAGGGAAAATGAAAGATAAAATCCAGTCAACCTATTATGGTTGTGTCTATTATACAGTTCGTAGATTTCACGTATTAACCCGGATCAATAAAATTTATCTTTATTTTATTAATTCACTCCCTTGATTTTTTTTTTCAATTTAATTCATTAGCAGTTCTTTATTGTCATATTTAAACTAGAGTTAAACAAGACTTAAATATCCCCATGAGGTTTTTTAAAACCATATACCTGTATGAGTTAAGCAATCTTTTTATTGCTTGCTTGGTAGAATAAATTAGACCAACTATTTTTTTTTATTAACATTTATTATAATTGATTAATTGATTTGAATATACAATAAGTTTTTAATTATGATTTTAAATATTTTATCCTCACAGGCAAAAATAACACCATTTATATTTTCTAATATTGTTATATATATATTTTACCTCAGCGAAACGCGGTTCCAAAGTCTAGTTTCTTGCTATTCCTCGAGCCCTTGGAAGCTCTATTTGTAAAGCCACTTTAATTAGTTGGCATAATTGATGGGATTTGAGTGGGAGATGAGTTGTAATTGGTGGAGTGTGAGTGGAGGATGAGTTGGTATAATTGGTGGAGTATGAGTGGAGGATGAGTTGTTAGGCATATATTCCTCCTAAATTTATGACCATTATACCCTCACTCTTGCCTATAAATAGGCAATGCATTCAAGCCTATATGCACACCAAGATAGAGAAGAGAAGAGGAGAGTGAAGAGAGAGTAATCCCACAAAATTGTGAGGTATTTGTGAGAGAGTAAGTGAGGTGTTTTCTCCTAATAATAGAGAGATTCTTAGTTGTTCTCCTATTATTTGAGAGAGGTTGTAATTCCCACATTACTTAGTAAAATCCTTCTATACTTGCCTGTGGACGTAACCCAATTGGGTGAACCACGTAAATTCTTGTGTGTCTCATTTCTCATTTTATCTTATTCCTTGCCTTTTATCTTGTCGGGTTTGCATGCCAGTATCCTAACAGTGGTATCAGAGCCTTCTTGGTTGGTGTTGTTAATACACAAAAGTTATTCGTGTATACAGTTACTATTCACGTCTACGGCACTATTCACCTATACGGCACTATTCACCCATACGGTACTGTTCACATAAGTTACTGTTGGCGTATATAGAAAGTCAGTGCGGTGATTAAATACAGTCTAGGAAGTTCTGTCTAAGGAGATTGGGTTTTAAGCGGGACCGTTTGTGACCCCTCCAATCTTTCCTGGGAACTTACTTAGTGAAGTATTATTCACACAATACTATTTCTGTATACGTTACAGTTCTGTGAAACGGTGATAGCTGAATAGATCACGGTGAATAAAATGGCAGCAAAGTACGAGATTGAAAGGTTTAATGGGAGCAATTTCTCACTCTGGAAAATGAGAATCAAGGCAATCTTAAGGAAAGACAATTGCTTGGCAGCAATTGGGGATCGACCCGCGGAGATCACTGATAATGCAAAATGGAATGAGATGGATGGCAATGCTATTGCTAACATACATTTAGCATTAGCCGATGAAGTATTATCAAGTGTGGCGGAGAAGAAAACAGCTAAGGAGATATGGGAGACTCTAACAAAGCTATATGAGTCCAAGTCTTTGCACAATAAGATTTTCTTAAAGCGGAGACTTTATACCCTTCGAATGGCAGAAACCACGGCGGTGACTGACCACATCAACACAATAAGGACTCTATTTTCACAACTCACTACGTTGGGTCAACAAATAGAGGAAAGTGAACGTGCAGAGCTTCTACTTCAAAGTCTTCCAGATTCGTATGATCAACTCATTATCAACTTGACCAATAATATCCTCACAGACTATTTAGTCTTTGATGATGTTGCAGCCGCCATCTTGGAAGAAGAAAATAGGCGCAAAAATAAAGGAGACAGAAATAGTTCAAACCAAGCAGAGGCATTGTTGGTGTCAAGAGGGAGATCAACGGAGCGTGGCTCTAGTGGGAGTCAAAGGCAAGGGAGGTCCAAATCAAGAAGTAAGAAGACTGTGAAATGCTACAACTGTGGCAGAAAAGGGCACTTCAAAAAGGATTGTTGGTTTAAAAGGGGTATAGAGAATACTGCAGAGTCATCAAAACCTCAAGGATGTGTCGCAAGCACCTCAGAAGATGGAGAGGTTTTATATAGTGAAGCAGCGACAGTCTCTACAGATAGAGAAGAGCTCACTGAGGTCTGGCTAATGGATTCAGGAGCAACATGGCATATGACTCCTAATCGAGATTGGTTCCATACATATGAACCCATCTCTGGAGGCAAAGTGTTCATGGGTGATAATCATACTTTGGAGATTGCTGGCATTGGCACCATCAAATTGAAGATGTATGATGGCTTAATTCGTACTATTTCAGGAGTGCGGCATGTGAAAGACTTGAAGAAGAATCTTTTGTCTGTAGGACAATTTGATAGTCTTGGCTGTAAGATCCGAACAGACAATGGAATAATGAAAATTGTCAAAGGAGCGCTGGTGGTTTTAAAGGCGAGAAAGACAGTTGCAAACATGTTTGTATTAATGGGAGAAACACATCATGGGGCAGAAGTGTCAATCGCATCAGCCAGTCCTGCAGAAGAGAAGACGATGATGTGGCATCAAAAACTAGGCCACATGTCAGAGAAAGGTTTAAAGGTTCTCTCTGATCAGAAGTTACTCCCTGGGCTTACAAAGGTTACTTTACCTTTTTGTGAGCACTGTGTTACAAGTAAACAGCACAGGTTGAAGTTTGGCACATCAACAACTAAGAGCAAATGCATCTTAGACCTGATTCACTCTGATGTTTGGCAAGCACCGGTTGTATCCTTGGGAGGAGCAAGATACTTTGTATCATTCATAGATGACTTCTCCAGGAGATGTTGGGTGTATCCAATTAGAAGGAAGGCAGATGTGTTCGCAGTCTTTAAAACTTTCAAAGCGCGGGTGGAACTTGAATCTGAAAAGAAGATCAAGTGTTTGAGGACTGACAATGGAGGAGAATATACCAGTGATGAATTTGATAACTTCTGTCAACATGAAGGTATCAAAAGGCAGTTCACAACGGCATACACTCCACAACAAAATGGAGTGGCAGAGCGGATGAACAGAACTCTATTAGAAAGAACAAGAGCAATGTTGAAGGCTGCAGGTCTAGAAAAGTCATTTTGGGCAGAAGCAGTCAATACCGCCTGTTATGTGATAAATCGATCTCCATCAACTGCAATTGAGCTGAAGACACCGATGGAGATGTGGACTGGGAAGCCAGCTGATTATTCTCGATTGCATATATTTGGAAGTCCTGTGTACGTGATGTACAATACACAAGAAGTTAGCAAACTAGATTCAAAATCCAGAAAATGTGTATTCTTGGGATATGCTGATGGAGTGAAGGGGTATCGCTTGTGGGATCCCACTGCCCACAAGGTAATCATCAGCAGAGATGTCATATTTGCAGAAGGTAAAATGCAAATGGAAGAACATAATAGCATTCTAAAGGAGACTACAGCAGTCCATGTGGAAAATACTCAGAATCATGCTTCTTCTGAAGTTATACCAGAGCATGAAGAGCAAGAACAAATAGAGACTGAAACTCCTGAAGTTCGGCGGTCGACTCGTAAAAGAAGGCCACCGGCTTGGCACTCAGAATATGTTACTGAGAGTAACATTGCATACTGTCTTCTAACAGAGGATGGAGAGCCTTCAACTTTCCACGAGGCTATCAAAAGCACAGATGTATCTATGTGGATGACAGCAATGCAAGAGGAGATTGAAGCTCTACACAAGAATAACACTTGGGATCTTGTTCCGCTACCACAAGGAAGAAAAGCCATTGGCAACAAATGGGTTTACAAGATAAAGCGTGATGGCAATGATCAAGTAGAGCGGTATCGTGCAAGATTGGTGGTGAAAGGATATGCTCAGAAAGAAGGAATAGACTTCAATGAGATATTTTCTCCAGTGGTACGACTTACTACCATCAGAGTAGTCTTGGCAATGTGTGCTATATTTGATCTTCACTTAGAGCAGTTAGATGTGAAAACTGCATTTCTTCATGGAGAACTTGAAGAAGAAATTTATATGCTCCAACCAGAGGGTTTTGCTGAAACAGGCAAGGAGAACTTGGTTTGCAGGTTGAACAAATCTCTATACGGTCTCAAACAGGCGCCGAGGTGTTGGTACAAGAGATTTGATTCCTTCATAATTAGCCTTGGGTACAACAGACTCAGTTCATACCATTGTACGTATTACAAGAGGTTTGAAGAAGATTTCATCATTTTGTTGTTGTACGTGGATGACATGTTGGTGATAGGCCCCAACAAAGATCGAGTCCAAGAATTGAAGGCACAGTTGGCTAGGGAGTTTGATATGAAGGACTTGGGACCAGCAAACAAGATTCTAGGGATGCAAATTCACCGAGACAGAAGTAAGAGGAAGATTTGGCTTTCTCAGAAGAATTATTTGAAGAAGATCTTGCGACGCTTCAACATGCAAGATTGTAAGCCAATTTCTACCCCACTTCCTGTTAACTTCAAATTATCCTCAAGTATGTCTCCTAGCAATGAAGCAGAGAGGATGGAGATGTCTCGAGTACCGTATGCATCAGCAGTGGGAAGTTTAATGTTTGCCATGATATGTACAAGACCAGACATTGCACAAGCAGTGGGAGCAGCTAGTCGATACATGGCAAATCCTGGTAGAGAGCATTGGAATACTATTAAGAGGATCTTGAGATACATCAAGGGTACCTCAGATGTTGCATTATGTTATGGAGGATCAGAATTTACTGTCAGAGGTTATGTTGACTCAGATTTTGCCGGTGACCTTGAGAAAAGAAAATCCACTACAGGCTATGTGTTCATAATTGCAGGAGGAGCTATGAGCTGGGTCTCTAAACTTCAGACTGTTGTAGCATTGTCCACAACAGAAGCTGAGTACATGGCAGCTACACAAGCTTGCAAAGAAGCAATATGGATGAAAAAACTTATGGAGGAGCTCGGGCACAAACAAGAGAAGATTCTTTTGTATTGTGATAGTCAAAGTGCCTTGCATATTGCAAGGAATCCAGCATTTCATTCAAGAACAAAACATATAGATGTTCAATATCACTTTGTTCGCGAAGTTGTGGAAGATGGAAGTGTGGATTTTCAGAAGGTTCATACAAAGGAAAACCCAGCAGATGCTTTGACTAAACCGGTCAACACTGATAAGTATATATGGTGTAGATCCTCTTATGGCCTAGCAGAAACGTAAGCAGCATGAAGATGGCAAGTATAGAAAGGATAGAAGAAGAATCACAGATAATCAAGTGTGAAGACTTGATTAAATCATCAAAGTCTTCAAGTGGGAGAATGTAAAGCCACTTTAATTAGTTGGCATAATTGATGGGATTTGAGTGGGAGATGAGTTGTAATTGGTGGAGTGTGAGTGGAGGATGAGTTGGTATAATTGGTGGAGTATGAGTGGAGGATGAGTTGTTAGGCATATATTCCTCCTAAATTTATGACCATTATACCCTCACTCTTGCCTATAAATAGGCAATGCATTCAAGCCTATATGCACACCAAGATAGAGAAGAGAAGAGGAGAGTGAAGAGAGAGTAATCCCACAAAATTGTGAGGTATTTGTGAGAGAGTAAGTGAGGTGTTTTCTCCTAATAATAGAGAGATTCTTAGTTGTTCTCCTATTATTTGAGAGAGGTTGTAATTCCCACATTACTTAGTAAAATCCTTCTATACTTGCCTGTGGACGTAACCCAATTGGGTGAACCACGTAAATTCTTGTGTGTCTCATTTCTCATTTTATCTTATTCCTTGCCTTTTATCTTGTCGGGTTTACATGCCAGTATCCTAACACTATTAGGGTAATATTTCAGTGCAATTGCAATTCTACTTTGAAACCTTGCCTAATACTTTTTTCCCTGGTGGATTTCAAGCCTTTATATCAATATTTTAGATATTATATTATATCAAGCCTTTTCTGGGATTGCAACTGGAGACCCTCCCTCCTTCCCTTTCTAAGATTCCAAATCTTTAGCTACCGTAGGTAGGGACCCCTCCCCTTTTAAAATGATCCTAGATCTTATGATTATAGATTCGGATCTTATTATTCTTAGATTTGTTATTTTTGATGTAATCTTTTATCCCTCGAAGAAAGGATCTTTGTTTATGTTCATCTGCTTGGCCTTTTAATTTTTTTTTCAAAGATCCAGTTGAATCCACGGAGATAGACTTTTTAATTGAATTGTGATTGCAAATTATTTTTAAGTTTACAGGGCATTGAAAAGGGCCAGAAAAATAATGATTTTAAAAAGAAGAAATTACCTATATTAATTATTTAAAGAGAAAAAAATTGTGTGGTGGTCTGAAAAAGCATCCCTCGGCGTCTCTGGTCTACGAGTTTTTTCACAAAGGCTACAGTTTCTGGTGAGTTGAAACGACATAACAGCCTATGACATTGTAGGTAAAACCCTGGCAGATCCCTAAAGATAGAGTTGTGAAGAGATGGCTTATGATCCTTTTCAGTGTTCCAGTTACCAACCACTGGTAGCAGGGATTGTTGTTTTCAATGAGACCCGTGAACTCCACTCCAGAACTCAAAAGAATCACCCAGTGAAATTAGGATAAATTGGGCACTACACAAGATTAAAAATATGTGGGAGCATAAATTTTTGGTAAAATATTGTGATTTTAATGTATATTGTTCTAGAAGTATAATATTTATTAAATATTGTTATTTTTAAGTATAATGAGATAGTTTTTACGTTTTAGAATAATTATATTTAGTAAATATTATGTGTTTTTTTAAAGTACAACTTGATAAAATTGTCAAAGAACCCTCTCAATCCAAGATTCTAAAATATAATTTATATTATTTTTCAATAAAAGCTTTTTGGGCTTGAAACTTACACATGGCTACATTACCTTATGCTTAATTTTTATCAAATAAATGAAGATGGTGAGATTCAAACCCGTGACCGCTTGGTTATCAAAACTCCGATATCATGTTAAATAATCATCTCAACTCAATAGTTTAAGTTGCTAGGTGAAGTCTCAATATATAATTTATATTATTTCCCAACAAAAACTATATTGTTGTACTATTTTATCAAGTTTTTTTAAATGATATTGTGTTATTAAATTTCTATGTTTACTTTCTGATTTTACAAAAAAAACAAATACGTGAAATTACCCTCAGTTTATCATCGTGCTTCGACTGTGCACACCCATGGATCAATAATGCTCTTCTAAATGCAGAAACTTATATTTTATTATTTTTTAATTTTATTATTCAATCCAAATATATATATATTAACATGATCCTTATTTTTTTAATTATCTCATTATTTTATTAGTGTTATTTTTCATTTTATTTGTGTGTTGGTTTGAAATTACCCTTAACAGCTTTGCGTTGTGCATGTTATATTGCAATTCGTGGGGTTTCAGATTCAAAGATGAGATCATCTTATTTAAAACCAAAGATTTTCGCTCTTGCCTAATTGTTTCCTAGCGACTGTGTTTGGCGAATGTTTCTATTGACTGGGTTCTACTACTTAGAGTCTTCCATTAAAAAAATAAAACTCCTGGATAGAACGAAAAAAAAAAAAAGGGTTTGAGTTGCCCCAAAAATTGTGGGATAAAAACTAATTGTAATTTGCATTGTTCAACGTCCAATCAAATTTGCGTCTACCCTGAAAATATTCCCAGACAACAAATGCATGGTTAATCTTAAAATAAAATAAAAAAAGAAATAAAGCAATCATTTTTTTTCATCCAGAGTAAGATAAAGAGCCCATATTTTAAAATAATATTTTTATTTTATTTTTTATATCCATACATCAAAATCATCTAAAAATCTAAAAAGTATTAGTTTAATATATTTTTTAAATTAAAAAATTCTTTAAAAAATACATTATAAAACAAAAACAAGTACTCACTTATTATACAAACTATTCGTTGGAATCAATTGATGTAGTGGCCCGTTGTTTTAAAATCATAATATTGGTAGCGTCTGTGGGCCTAAAATCACAATTTTGAACAATTTGTGAATTTTGCTCGCACCTCTCATGAAAAGGAAAAGGATATAATATTCCTGTACAAAAGTCTACGGGGGTAATAATATAATTTGGAGGCATGAACGTGCAGTCGCATCAGGACAGACGATGCAGGTTCTTCCACGGCTTCCATCATTCCATGGCACGTTTTTCCATTTGCCTTCCTGTCGCATTCAGAGTTATTTTTATTTTCTTTTTCATTCATGAACCCATGTCATTCAATGGATAGGTGGATACTCAACTGAATGACTGGATTTTTTTGGCGGGTTGGTAATGGCGAACATTATATCTCCTTTTGTTTTGAAAATTGGGGTTTGGGAAGGCATTTGAAAGCGGCTAATGTTATTTGGGATAGAAATCCTACTGGTATGTGCTCCGCTCGGAGTGGTTTTGATTTCCACATGGAAGCTGATCCAATGGCGGGTACGGAGAGTTGGAATTGGGTTTGGAAACTTAAGGCTGCACAAAAGCGTATAGTTTTTATTCGATTAGCTGCCTGGAATCGGCTTCTAACGAACAAAGTTAGGTATGAACGTGTAATGATTGTTTTCCCTCTACGTTTGGCATGTAGTGAGAAGCCGGGATCTGTGCCGCATCTTTTACGGGACTGTGAAAAAGCCTACTGTCTTGTGGAGTAATTTTTTCATGAACGATTGTGTAGTTGGCTGCAGGTTTATTGTACCAGGAGTGGTCTGAACAGTTGGTGTTCGTGTGTACATGCTGGTGATCTTGGAAATGACGGAATGCAGAGGTGATTAATGGAGAGATAATCGCACAAATTAATTCAACGAGTTTATCATCTTTTGGATGATTATAAATTAGCTTTCGGCGATTATAGTTTGGCTAATTCTGGTACTCCTTATCGGTTTGTTAAGTGGTTACCGCCTGCACTAGGTTACTGGAAGCTTAATGTTGATGGTGATTCTTTGGGAAATCCGGAAAGAGCAGGTTGTGGTGGTGTGATCCGGGGCTCTCTTGGTAACTGGAAGGCTGAGTTTTCTGTATATTTTGGCCACACAGCAAATCCGGCGGCTGAGTTATGGGGTATATGGCAGGGAATTCGTTTGGCTATTGATAAGGATTGAATCTGATTCAATGGAAGCTTTGAGAGTGGCTAGTGTGAACCCTTCTATGTGCCATCCTCGTCAGGGTCTCGTTCATAATACTAGGTTGCTTTTAACAGACAGAAATGACTTCCAAGCTCAACCATTCGTTACGCGAAGGGAACCAATGTTCTGATTTTCTTGCAAGATTGGGGTCTAGGCAGGAGTTGCAGCCGCATATGTGGGAGGTTCCTACCCTGGAGTACGAAATATTATACTAGCAGATGATGGGTGTTCGTTTTTGGTCGGAGCAAGTTTCTGTTTTTTTACCGGAAATTTAGTTACTAGTTTTAAAACCCGCTATTCTATATCCCGATTAGAACTTCAAATTAAATTTTAATGTAATAAAAAATAAAAGAATATATTAATATTACATCTACATTTTATTATATTATTTTTTAATTAAAAAACGTAAAGATATTGTTTATTTTTAATAAGGTAAATTTAAAAAATAAATGAAGTCATTAATTGTGAAAGAGTTGTTATTCTGATTAAATACTAAACTATTAAGCCAATATTTTTTCTTTTAAAAAAATTTAATTTAATTTTTTTTTATCTGGGAGGTGTTTTTTTTCATGAAGCACAGATATATCCTACAAATTTAGTTTATTTATATCAGTTATAAAAAAATATATAAATTGCAATAATCTCTTTGAGATATTATAAAAATATAAAAAATAATAATTACAATTTAAAAAATAAAGTATTAATTTAATTAAAATAAAAAATTAACATAACCTAAAAAAAAAAAGAAGAGGGAGGATATTAGTTTAGGGTAAAAAAAGAGAGAGAGAGATTAGCAAGGCGGTATTAGGCATAGTAGGTCGCCTGTACACCGAGCCAACTACTCAAACTCATGCATCTGAGCTTGGAAATTCAGACCCATCTTTTATAGGCTCATGTTTTTTCTGCAATAAAGGTTGCATTTTGGGGAAAAAACTAAGTTGCAGACGCATCATCGGGTGCCCGGTTTCAAGCCACCTCCGGTGGCCAGAACTTGTTATAAAGTTAGGTTTTCAACTTTATGACATCAAATTCCCTTATTTTTTTTTATAATATTTTCTCTTGTTTTCTAAGCTTGAGAATTAAAAAATAAATAAAATAATTTTTTGAACTAAAATAAAATTATTATAAATTTGATAGGCGCCGTGAATTTTCTCTATGCTATAAACAGATTTAATAAAAATAAAGGAACAAAAATAGAAAAGAATGACAAAAATTAGAGATAAAAAAAAAAAAAGAGAAGAAGAGCTACATCATTGTTTATATGGACAATCAAATAGTAAGGAAAAACTCTTTTTTTTAGTGTATTGTATGATAATTGCCAGTTAAATATTGGAAAAATATATTTATCAAACTTTTTTTCATCTAAAAAAAAACAATTCACAGTAACGAAACTTATTAAATGAATTATATTATGTATGGTGATTTTAAAAATAATCACAATAAATTCAATCCCAGAGCACGAAAGTAAAGATTGACTGACAGCTTTAAATTAACATCCTTTTTTTTTTTGACATTGAACGTTTATAACTTCTCATAGCTTGGCTCATGTCCAGATTTATTAGTTTCGAGTTTCAATTTTCTTAGAGTCCCAGCTCAACAATAACCTTTTAAGGTATTGATTAGGTGTTAATTGTGTTCTTTTTGTAGTATTAGATTTAAAATAATCTTGATGATAATAATAATAATATTTTTTATATCAATTTATATATTTAGATATTGAGTTCTTCCTTGTCGATTTTTAATCAGGGATTTCATAGTAGATTAGAGTTTTTACTTAAAAATATATTAAAATAATTTTTTTTATTTTTAAAAAATTATTTTTGATATTAGCATATCAAAATAATCTAAAAACATCAAAAAATATTAATTTGAAGTAAAAAATAAAAAAATATTTTTTTTAAAAAATATTTTTTAAACACAAAAATAAACAGGGTCTTGCATGATGTGATGTGAATTTTTTAAGTTATTCCTGTATTTTAAATCAAATAAGTAGCCTTTAATTTTTTAAAAAAAAATAATAATTTCCTATGCTTTTAAAGGAGAAGCTAGTATAACTTCAATATATTTTTATAAAATAACCTTACGTTTTCAATAGTTAATCTAATAATTTTTAAAAACATTACCAATTCTTTTTAAAATATTTTTAACAAGTTTAATCTGATAGCTTTCAAAGCATAGAGAATTTAAAAAATTAGAAGATTATACAAGCTCTAAGTTTTCAAGAAATATAGTAATACCAACAGGATATTCTAATAGGAACATGTAGTTTGTTTTCACAGCCATATAAAAAATTAATTTCGCATACTAATTATAAAATAAAATATTTTGAGCATTAAAGTTTTTTTTTAAAAAGGAGAAATATTAAATACATCTAGAATCACGTTTGTATGGAAGAAAAAAAGAAGGGATCGCGTTTGTATATCTTTCAGAGTAAAAAAAATATTTTATTTTCATTAATTTCTATCTTATAAAACTTGCACACAATCAAATTTCAAACCAACCAGAGAAAGAAATTAAATGAAATTTGCTATACACGATACGCCACTGTAATAATTCTCGTGTAACTGTAAAGTAACTATTGGAAAAATCAAACCTAATTAAATACCAGTGTAATTTTATTAACTAGTTTATGTTATTAAGTTTGAAAAGGAATAAGAACAATTTATAAAATTTGATAGGATATATGAACCTAATAAATTGGCACCTCAATCAATTTTAACTAAATAGTGATTTTATTTTTTTAAAAAAAAGTAGAGGATGTGGCTAATTTACTGCACCTACACGAGCAAATTACTATTTATTATAATAATATATTTTTAAAATTTCACTATTCTATAACACAATCTTCTTCTTCTTTTTAGGTTTTTCTTTTTTAGTTTTATCTTTTAATAATATATTTATATTGTATTTAGAGACTATGCTTCATAATTTTTTCTTAATTGTATTTATGTAGGGTTATATATCGGTTTATGTTATTAAGTTTGAAAAAGAATAAGAACAATTTATAAAATTTGATAGGATATATGAACCTAATAAATTGGCACCTCAAACAATTTTAACTAACCAGTGATTTTATTTTATTTAAAAAAGTAGAGGATGCGGCTAATTTACTGTACCTACACGAGCAAGTTACTATTTATTACACTTGCCCCCCAGTATAGGGTGTGATCCTAGCCAAGGTTATTTCAAGAATACAATAGCATATTTTTTAAAATTTCACTATTCTATAGCTCAATCTTCTTTTTTCTTTTAGGTTTTTTTTTTCTAATTCTATCCTTCAATATTATATTGTATTAAGAAATTATGTTTCATGATTTTTTCTTAATTGTATTTATGTAGGGTTATATATCGGTTTCGTGAATTTTTTTTATTTCAATCTTTAATATTAAATCTATTGAGAGTAATGCTTCATAATTGTTTTTAATTTGATTTTTATGAATTTATTTTGATCACATGACTCATATCACAAGTTTATTATGTTAACCTGAATTAACTAGTTTGTTTCAAATTTTGATCAATTTTCTAAATGATTTTTTTTTATTTTATCTTTCAACATTGTATTTATTGAAAAATAAATTTTGTATTTTTTTTTTAATTTGCTTTTTTACAGGGATTACTTAATTTCATAACTCAAGTTGATCCAATTTATTTTTTTTACATTTTTTTATTATTTTGGTTTACAATTTCACTATCAAACAACTCAATCTTCTTCTTCTTTTATTTATTTATTTATTTATCCAGTTTCATATTTGAATTTCAGGTTGTTCAGGAATTGAGTTTCATAATTTATTATAGTTTGCTTTACGTGGTGTTATCCCAATCTCCTGGATTTAGATTTTTTTTTTCCGATTTCAATCATTAACATTACATCTATTGAAAAATGGATCCTTGTAATTTTTTATTTGCTTTTTATGAATTTATATTGGTCTTATGAATTAGATCGTGAGTTTAACAGGTCACCCATGTTGTTTTGGATTTTTTTTTCATGTCCTTATTTTTCATTGATTTTTTTATTTTTTTTTTAATCAAACTTTGCAAATTTTTTACTTGTTTTCTATGAGTTTATCTCGATTTCATAACCCTCATTGTGGGTTTGTTATGTTGACTTAAATAGGTTTTTTATTTAATATTTTTTTTATTTTATTTATTCAATATTGAGTTGATTATAAATTAAATTTTATAATTTATTTTAATTTTATTTCTATATAATTATCACATTTTCATAATTCAGATTATAAATTCAACATGTTAACTCGATTTAATTTAATATATCGTCATCTTGATATATATTTTTTAAGAATTTAGAGATGTCATCGAATAAACATTATATTTTTAGTTTATAATTAAATTTTATTTTATAAAACATGTTAATAATATCTAGTTATATTTTTATGCTATATATATTTTTTTTTGATAAACCCACGATATAACTTGTGCCAATTATGTAGTAGCCAGTAAAACTCGATGTATAGTTTACTTGATAATTGCATATGATGGTGTAGTTATCGAGGGGGAGGGGGAGGGGGAGAGAGAGTTCCACGAGGATCCAATTTCATATAAAAGAAAGGAGTCACCCCATAAAATAATCCAAAAGGTCATCTTTACCAAAACATAAGCTGCATGCAACGTTTGAATCACACGCGCAAACCAAGCGAATAGACTTTCGCGTTACCCAAAACACTCCCATTAAATCCTGCCATCATTTTCCAAATCGTATAAAATTCCCCGGATTTATATACCCACCAGTGAAATGCCAGCAAACACCCTCACCCTCTCTCAACTCCCTCACTCCCTCCACTCCGACTAAACTAGAACTTAACCAGCCTCTCCCTCTCACTCCCTGCTATTGCTAACCCCAAACACCCCAAAACCTTCTTAACACTTCCCTCTCACTGATGGGTAAAGCTTCCAAATGGTTCCGTGCCGTTCTCGGCCTCAAAAAACCCGACCCACCACCAGACCACCCCGTAACAACTCGTTCTAAAGAAAAAAGGAGATGGAGTTTTGTCAAGTCCCACCGTGAAAAAGACCAACACCATCACCACCAACAACAACAACAAGAGACCGAAGCCGTTAAAGCAGGCGTTTTGTACGGGCAGGAGTTTGAGGAGGACCCAAACAAGCATGCGATCGCTGTGGCTGCTGCTACTGCTGCAGTTGCGGAGGCTGCAGTTGCTGCCGCGAAGGCAGCTGCAGAGGTGGTGCGGTTAACAAGCAGTGGGAGGTGTGTTGATAACAGTGTTGCGTACGTTAGCGGGAGTCCTGGCTTACGTGAAGACTTCGCTGCTGTTAAGATCGAAGCTGCTTTTCGTGGCTACCTGGTAATATAATTCGTCTCACGTTTTTTTCTTCACGTTTATTCCTTTATTCTATCCTGTATAAGAATTTTATTTATCTTTAGTTAGTCATGTTTTTTCGCCAATTTTGTTGGGATTAGCGCTATTTAGTCATGAACCTTTTATCTTGAAAAGATCGGATGCATGTTACAGCTGCCTGCTCTACAAAGTTACTAAAACAATGTCGTTTTCACTCTTACAATGTTATTTTTTCTTCCTGCATTGCACTGTCACCTGAGTTGTTCTGCTCTGTCGTTATGCTTAAAGAATTCAGTGTCCGAATAAAACTGCATTTGGGAGGTTCTTTTTTCCATTTACAAGTCCTTTAATTGAACTATAAATGGAGCCAGTTTTTATATTTGTACTTGTGTGGTCACCAGACTACCATGTACAGGGTCGTGAATCCGTGTGGAACTAAAATTTTCACTTCCTTCTATCTTGGTTGGGATGTTCAACGTTGAAAGAAAATAATCTGGTTCTATTTTTGGTTTGGATCTTGGAGGAATAATTTCAAGCGGTACCATGTCATGGTGTTCTTTTATGTAATTTCAAAGACATTGTACCCAAGTCTTTAACTAGTTATCCCTGTGAAGCTTCATGATTTTTTTTTTATTATTATTATCGGTGTGCTTGTTTAGTTGATTGGTATGTTTGTAGCTTAAATGCTTTTGATTTCATGTGGAGATTGCTGTACAGGTGCTTTCTTTTGGACCACTAGCTTCTGTGATAAGAACTTTATCAACGAGATGCTCTATTTAAAAAGATGGGTTTGTCTAATTCCAGTGTTACATTCCAAACTGTAGGGCCCAGCTCCCATTGTCAACAGTTGTTGGATGGATTTTGGCCCGTAATGCCAATAGGATTAGACATAGAATAGTAGTGAAATTAAGGATATTTGGTAGGTTGTTTTTTGGTTGACAAGGAATACGGAAATTGTTGACAGTACACTCTTTGAGGTTTCTCGTTTCCAAGTATGGTTCAACTCTAAATGCTTTTAGTTGCTGGGTCTTAGGTAAGGGTGGGTACCAAAGTAGCGAAAAAGTGTAAATGTTTCCTTCATGTACAAAGATGAAAGTTGGGTTAGTTGTTCTATTATGGTATTGCTATGATTATGTTTGTTTTTGTGTTCAAGGCGGCGTCTTTGAAATTTTTATATTTTTTTTTCAAATTAATTTTTTTTATGATTTTATATCGTTTTGATATGCTGATGTAAGATAAAATTTAAAAATAAAAAAAATATTATTTTGATGTATTTCAAAACAGAAAACACTTTAAAAAACAACCATCACCACCACAATCACAAACACTATCTAAGTCAAGGCTTGTGGAATACTTTATTGTTGTAGTTTGTGGCTCTATTAATACTCATTGGACGGTTAGGATTCCTTGGGCGGCTATGTTTTCTTGGGCATTTTAGGGTCTACTGTAAATATACACCATATAATTCTATTTTGACATAGTGAAACATAAAAGCTCCCTGCTTACGTGGATATAGGCACATTGCCGAACCATGATAAATCTTGAGCTCTTTCTAGTTTCTCTCCTATTCAATATTCATCAAAGACTTTTCACAACATTTATCTTTTCCCTCAGGGGAGGGCGGATAGTGAGATGTCATTGTCTTCTATAATGTATTTAGTGGCAGATGGGATTTTCAATTGGGACTTTGTCTAAGGCTTCTGTCCTGTTTCCTTTTAAAATCTTAATTGGTGTGAGTTGTTCTGTTTAGCGCCATGATTTCAAGCTGTTCTGTCAAACTGATGATCCTATAGTGAATGTAACAGTGTGAAACTATGACCAGCTCGAGATGCCTTTTTTTTATTATTATTACATGTAACAAATGCGTACTTAATTGAAGGATTGGACATTTCTGCTCTAGCATTAAATGCAATGCGATGCTTGTTAGGCTTTGAAGTATTGGTGTGTGTTTGATAAAGCAGCTGAAGGTGATTTTTCCCTAAAAAAGCACGAATTTGAAGGATTTTTTTAGGTGTTTTTGGATGTTTTTTATATCCTTATATTAAAATCATTTAAAAATACTTAAAAAACATCAACTTCATGTTTTTTCATACAAGGAATGCTTTAAAAAAACCCAAACGGCAATGTTAAACTGGCTTAACTTGGTGACTTTTTACTGGATTAATCTAGGCAAGGAGAGCGTTAAGAGCATTAAAAGCGTTGGTGAGGCTTCAGGCACTGGTAAGAGGTCACCTTGAGAGGAAGCGAACAGCAGAGTGGCTTCATCGAATGCAAGCATTGCTGAGAGCGCAGGCTCGAGCACGTGCAGGACGTGCCCAAATTTCTGAATCCTCCCACTCAAGCAGCAAGTCTTCTCGCTATCACCTCCCTGTAAGCGGAACTCAATTTTCCCTCCCATATTTGAATTCCTTATGCTGGAATTTTTTGAGAAGTGAATTGCGCACTCAAGGCTACTTTTCTTTAGAGCTGTAGACTAGCTTTCTTTTTGGCTTTAGACACCTTTAATTAAGGTGCATATATTATTTATGGTTTTGAATGATGTAAGCTTGGTGGGTTTGGTGAGGGTGGTTATAAAAAATCAATGAGCCATATTATACAATAAAATCCAACCTTCAAAAATGGCTGTGGTGCTCATGAAATTGGTTTATGGTTATTTTTTTAGAAGCAGATAACTGTATGCTTAGACTGTATTTCTATGTGCTTGTACCAACTTTGCCTAGGTTATGTGTTGCTGATCATATTTAAACTACCTCCAGGGTCTGCCAACCCATGAAAAATCCGAGCATGCCATTCGTGCTATGAGTGGAAAATATGAACAATCATCAATGCTTAAGGTATATTTATCCTGTTCTCCTTGGATGGTTATTCGACTGTTAAAATCCTGACCTTGCACTTGTGGACCTGTTTTCGACATTTACAGAGAACTGGGTCAAAAACTAAAGGCAGAGAAATTGCCGATCAAGATGTTGCACACTTATCCTTCAATTGGTCAGAACATGGAATGGATAGTAGAACATGGGATCATCAAGCCCCTTCGCCAGGAACTGGCCCCATTGATGATGACAAGATCCTTGAGATTGATTCTGGAAAACCACATATTACTCCTAAACGCAGAAATCTCTTTCACCCTTCTCACCTTTCCTTGTCTGCGGATCAGTATAGCAATAGTTTCACAACATCAAAAGGCTCCACAGTCCGTCAAGCAGTTCCAAGCCCCTCATCTGGCGAAGTTCAATCTTTCAGTCCATTGAAATTCTCTCATGAGGTTGAGGAAGCATTTTGCACCGCTGATAATAGCCCGCAATTCTACTCTGCATCATCAAGGGGTGGCAGTGGTAAGAGAAGTCCCTTCACTCCCAGTAGGAGTGGTGGCTCTAGAAGCTTCATGAGTGGATACTCTGACTACCCAAATTATATGTGCAACACTGAATCTTCAAGGGCTAAGGTGAGATCTCTAAGCGCTCCAAAACAAAGACCTCAGTATGAGAGATCCAGCTCAACCAAGAGATACTCGGTTCTCGGCTTTGGTGAACAAAGATCGAGTAGTGCACAGAGTGCTTCTGCCTTGCGTGCAAGTTTTACAAGTAAAGCTTACCCTGGATCTGGTCGTTTGGACAGGCTGGGAATGCCTGTTGGGCAGAAATACTAAAACGAAGTTTCAATGGTTTTAGTGTCTGGAGTAGCTTCTCATCTGGGTACAAATGAGCGTCACTTAGTTTATACTTGATTTGTCATAGATTAATGTATGTTAACTGTCAAGTTGTTTATGTTGGTGCCTAATTAGTATGATCACTAGACGCCAAGAATCCAATGGAAATCATCCGTGTAGTGTTTTTGAACTCGTTTTCTGTATCAAGGGTAAAATCAAGCTTAACCAGAAGTGTCAATTCCTGAAGCCAAATGTATCAGGCTTCTCTTCTAAATCTTTTCTGCCATTTGCCATCTTTTCTGTAAAGAAAGTAGTGATAGATTTGAACTGAAACCAGTTATTGTCCTAAAACCAATTCAGCAGAGCGATCTGGTGAATTAATCTGGTGAATTAAACAGTCATACTGTCAGTTTTAAAGGTAGCTCATGCCCTACAAGGGATTTAGGAGATCGCGTTTGAAGAACATGTTTGAGGACATGGGAAAGATAATGTTGGTGGTTGTGATGGTCACAAGTCAGCTAGACATGGCTACGGTCCTATGACTCCGTGTGGTCAATTAATGCATCTTTATCAGTACATCTTACATTCAAATGGAAACGTTGAATTGCCCCATGCCATGCCATGCCATGCAATGCATTAGGGCAGGTCCCCAATCTGATTAGTACATCTTATACCCAAGTAGAAATTTCGAGTAGCTCAATGCAATGTCCAGCTCTTCCCTTGTTCAACCACAAGCTCTTGAGTGGCCCAACTATTTCCACAGCTCTGTTGACTGTTGTGTGGTGGTCATGAACTAGCTACTGTCAAAGAGAATCATTCAGCTCTGCTGCAATATATATAGTTTGGAATCACGATCTAAATTGTATTTTTAAAAAATTTTAATTTTTTTAATTAAAATTTAATATAATTTATATATTTTAGATCATTTTAATGTGTTGATATCAAAAATAAATTTTAAAATATATAAAAAAATCATTTACATATATTTGAGTACAAAAAATTATTTGAAAAATAACCACTATCACACTGCTAAACATAACTAACTGCGTTTCGTTTATGCTGAAATGGCTCTAATAATTTAGGATCTCAAATTCTAGATTTTTCCGGTGATTTTGGCATCTCCATGGCTATTCATTAAAGAAAAAAAAAGTTAATTTGAGTAAATCACTTTTATTGCTTGTATTTTTAAAAATATAAATATTGTTTTTTATTTATAATATTTAATTTATTGAACTTTTATTTTAATTAGTTCTACGGTGGAAACAATTTGACAATGATACTCCAGGAATTTAAAAGTTTGCAATTCAAGTTTTTAGCAGGTCTTATAATATAACTGGATGTGAAATAAATTAGAGTATATTTGGATTCATCTACTCCAAAAAGAGAAATAAACTAAAGCACACGAGACTAAGTGATTTATGCTTCTTTTGTTTTGAAACCTTCCTACCTTACTGTCCCGACATTTTATTTATGTTGAATTATTTATTCTTAATAATTTAGAAATGTTTTAAATTTTAAAATTATATTTAGATACTTGATATTCTATTTATATTTTATAATTTAAAGTTAATTTAACTTTAAATTTGAATTAAAATAATATATATTAAATTAATTAAATTACACACAATACAAGATCTTGGAATAAAACACTTAAAAGTCTAGAACTAAAATGTATTGTTCCAATAAGAAAAACAAAATGTCAATTGTAACAGAATATACAACTCAACTACAGTAAAATAATATTTTCTTATATTTTTGTTTTGTTTCTTTTAATATTGAGAACGTGTCTTGTTTATAAATTTATATTTTTTAAAAGTAAATAAATGAGAGAGAGAATGAGATCTTTATTTATTATTTATTATGTACTTAATTTATCTTTACTATTAAAAATAAATATTATGTATAAGTTTGTAGGTCCTAAAATATTAAAAATAAACAAATTGGTTTTTTGATATTTTTAAAATTTAAACCAAGTCCTCCATGGACTTAATAAACTTGTTATTAGGACTATGATGCATGCAAAATATAAAAACTATTTTTTTTTTATTTTCAAGAAATACTAAATCATGCAATGTATTTTTGGTTTTTTCTTTGTTTTTCTCTAATTTTTATATTTTTTTGATTAAAAATGGGTACATAATTTTTTTGGAAGGGCTTGGTCATATTTAATTAAAAAAGTTTTTTTTTTTAAAGTTAAATGAATTTATTTAATATTAGAATTGCATCTTAGATATAAATATACAACACCAAATATTAAATGCAAAGGGTTAAATAAGCAAGCTCATAAAAAAAATCTTTATAAAGAAAAAGAACTAGCCACAAACATGAGGGAAAACCTAGAGAAAATAGTACAATACTTAGAACTTGTTTAGTATTGTCAGGGGCGGAATCAAGGGGAGGCAAGCAGGGGCCGCAAAGAAAAATTGTGATGATTAATTCTGTAGGTTTGTTTTTGTTCTTAGTAATAGTGTAAGAAGATGGGATATTTAAATAGGTGGGCCTTCTAATAGTAAATATATTTGTAGTTCACTGACTTTAAAATTATCTACGTGGACATGAAAAGAAAAAAATATAAAGTTATAAATAACTTTTTTAACTTAATGGATTTTACCCTTTTTTTTTCTAATTGCAGCCCTTATATAAAAGATAAAATACAAAATTAAAAATATAAATAGCAAACAAAAAGATTGAAGCAAAGTGCTATTAATTAATTTTTTTTATCAAACAAATCAAGGTAATTGAGCATCATTAACCTCAAATTTAAAATTTATTTTGTCTTGTTTTGAGATGTTTATTAAGAATTTGATGAGATTTTTTCATAATTCTATTATTTTAGCTTTCTTTTGTTTTTTTGCTCGAATATGCTAGTTTTATCAAATTTATTATTGAATTCTTGTTATAATAATTTTTTTCTAATTAATTAGATATATTTTATTGGTTTATCTTGATTATATTTTTTTATGTTTTGTTTTTAGTAGAATCACCAAAATTACCAATTTTTTTTTTCACGATGAAGATGAAATTAACTTCATCACTGTAACTCAATTTGGTATTGCTCAAAATCTTTTACCTTGTGCAAAGATCATTATATATTTGTATTTATTTTATAACTTATGTATAATAATTAAAAAATATTATCTCTTGTTATATTAATTTTGGCCTCCCCTAATAAATAATCCTAGCTCCGTATTGTGGTAGTAATTGTTATTGAAATTATAATTTTTTATTTTTTAAAATTTATTTTTAATATAAACATATTAAAATAATTTAAAAAATAAATTAAAAATAAAAAAAATAAATTTTTTCAGAAATAATTTTGAAATATAAAAACAAACATGTTTTTGGCAATTCAAAGGTGAGAAGCCGAAAACTCATGATATATCATGTCGGCAGCCCAAACTGGGGCCCTGCAACTTGCACAGGTGTAGACTAATGATTGAAGAAGAATGACCCAAAATCGTCTTTTTAAACTCATGCAAAAACCCTTCAGCCCATCTTCCCAAAATGAAGACCGAAGAAAGCATGCAAGCTTAGTCTACCCTTAAATCAACTGGCCCAAGCCAAGACAAACCAAATTTACATTGAAGCATGCAAAGCAAAGATCTCATAGAACAGCATAGTATTTATTACCATGCAAAACAAGCATGTAGAGAGGCCTCGATTCTTTGCCATTTTCAGCCTGAAACAAAAGCAAACGCCCTGCTCTACCTTCCACCCCTTCAGATTTTAAGATCAGCAGGACCAAACTTTATGAAAATGGAAAGAAAGCATTAACAGGAAGGAGAACTTTACTGCATGGTTTTGTTTTCTTAAAAGGAAAATGTCCTGTTTTACTGTACTGTTTCAACACATGCCATTTTCATCAGCACAATACGATTCATTAAAGCGAAAGTCCTTCTCTGTGATCGCAACACAGCACGACAACACCTCATAAACTCAGTTCTCCTAACCAGGCTGCCATACATGCTGTCATGTGAATGCAGTACGACCAAGATACCAATGGGTTTCCTCCTATAGCTCACATCCTTATCCTAAAAAAAAACAGGGAAACACGTACGAGAATATGTAAGAGATTGGAATGTAAAGAAAGGAGGAAACTTTATACTTGCCGCGATGGAAGAAACCTGGTGCTAAGAAATCAAGTGTTGGTGGAAATGGAACGTAATCATTTTTTTTTTGTTTTACTTTTTTTTCCAACTAATTCTCTGTAAATACCGGAATATTTCTATCGGTTTTACCAATGAAAATATTTTCTTAATATTTTCATTTGTATTTATTGATTTTCTGACAATGATTCGCATGATAGCTTTGCACCTTCGTTGAATATGATACACAACTCTGTTCCAAACCTCTTATCGCCAACAAATCATTTCCTTTTCTTCTCAAACTAGACAGGAGCAAGCATTTAGCTTTAGGATAGAGCCGATGTATGTTTAGACTTCCCTTTTTAATTTCTGTGTGCCTCACCTCTTGAAAATAAGACTTTTTTGCGAGGGACGAAAGATCATACATGCTTAGGATGGTTGTTGTTGTTCAGTGTTGTTTGAAATATGGTATGGACTGTGGGTTGAGTAGGGATGGCGTTTGTGGTTTCAGAACTTAAAAAAACAAAGGTTTATGAGCGTGGGTTTTTCTAGTCCCCCCTCTACAACGAGAGTTTTCTAGTCCCTTCTATGGGAAAAGAAACAGACTTAAAACGATCCTCAGCTAAGGAAATTTCTGGCTGTTTTTTTTTTTTTGTGTTTTAATTTTTTTTATTTTAAATTAATATTTTTTTGATGTTTTTAGATTATTTTGATATACTGATATCAAATATAATTTTTAAAAAATAAAAAAATATTATTTCTATATATTTATAAATGAAAATCATTTTAAAAAGTAATTATAACCACATTTTCAAACAGGTAGGGTTTGAAATGTCGCAGCACTCTCCATCCTAATATTTCAAGATTCACGGAGGTTTATCGCTACCAACTAATTTTTTTCCCTTGATTTTCTCTCTTTTTTCCTAGACTTTAATTCCAGCCCCTTGAAAATTATATAACAACCTTTTAATTTGTTGATTATTCATGTTCGGTTGGTTTTTTTTTTATTATGATTTTTTTATTTTAAATAATTTATAAAATTAATTTGTCTTTTCAATTCATCCCCCTTTGTTTTCTCATCTTTGTATTGCCATTTCTTTTGTTTGAAATAGTTTTTTAAATTAATTTTGTTTTACAATTTCATTATTCTTCAGTTTTTATTTTATATCAAATTTAATTCTTATTTTTTTAATCATTAATTTTTTCTGTTGCTTTTTTTATTTTTATTTTTTTACAATTTCACTTTTTAACATTCGTTTTTTTATACTATAGATGGGTTTATGTAGAGTTTTTTGATCTTTTGTTATTATTTTTTGTCATTTTATTTACTGCTGTTATATATATATTTTTTAAATTACCAACTGGTATATCTAATGACTCACATCTTATATTTTTTTCCTTGGTATTTTTTTTATATTGAGAAAAAATTTGATCTGGAGCGCCGGCCACTGCAACTGAAAACATATACACAGCCTTCAAAGGCTTGATTTAGGCATTGTCGTCGATACTCCTGCCCAAAACCTTTAAGGTATTCGCCGACTTGTGCACTAACGCTCACGATGTAGAATAGGGTTAAATAAATCCCATACAATACTAGTATTCCATTCGTTCCAACCTTGAATCATGACTTCTCCAATATTCCCCACACCAACTCGTTAGGCATTGGTCGGATGATTTCTTCTCTTTAGCTACTCGTTCTCTCTGGAAACTCTCATTACTGAACGAAATCTAACCCTCGAATTCAAAAGTTGTTAGATGTTTGGGCAAGCAAGCAAAAATGACTTGTCATCCTTCAACTAACATTGGTTGTTGGTGTTTTGGTGCAACTGGTACCGTGTCAACGTCACAGGCCAGAATGTCTCCGGTCTTTTTTTAAAACACTACACGTATTTCTGATGGCCCATTCAACAACAACATTAATTCTAAGTTTCTTACATCAAGTCACTTTATGCTTGGCAGCAATGCATTTGTGATGATGGGAAACCATTCTGCGGGTAGTAGCATTATAATCCTCTTTGATGTCCAAAGTCAATCGCAGCGCAACTTCCATGTACATATGTGAAAGCGTTACAAACAAATGAAAAAATGAAAACCAAGGAAAATGGAAGGATGAAAAGAATAAGAAAATTATCAAACAGAAGATAAGATGGGAAAATCTTCATCAGCTCCGGCAGTTCCATTTTGAAGTAGGCACGCAGCTAAGGTAATGGCACCAGCTGCAGTGATCATTCCCGTTTTCTCCTTTAAATAGCATTACCAATGCCAAAGTAAATCTGCAATGTACATAATGGTATGAATATATTAGAAACAAGTTTTTGCACTAATAGAACTTGCTTTTAGAAAACACGCAGATATGCAAATACTTGGTTTCATGAGGATAAGTTGGAGTTTGGGGAGACCAAAGGAGCATTGAATTAAATCTAGCCCATCTCATTTGCTTGGCTTGAAAACAAAAAAAATAGGGTTTTGAACTTACCCAACAATAAGCAACACCGCAGCAGCTAGCATGAATACATATTGGTAAGCCTTGTGCTTGGATTTCACACGACCATCGGCAGGAGAATGTCGGTTTTTTGCCCACCCAAACTGAGGACGAAGTAGGAAAACAAAGCCGAGGAGAAAACCACTCACAAAACCTCCAATGTGGGCGAAGTTGTCAACATGTGGAAGAATTCCCACGGCTAAGTTAATGGCAATGATGACCACAAGTGTGAGTAGAGCAGCAATCTACAAGAATGAGAGTAGTTTTGAGTTGCAAATTATTTGAATCCAGTTTTTTAAAAAAAAATAAAAATTGAGGCAACCGCACCACAAGCTATCTCTAAAGAATGTCTTGGTCTCATGGTCCTAGTTCCAGGAATAAGTAGCAGGAAAGCATCTATATCTGCTACAATATATTAACCATATGAAACAACCACAAAATCTAAGACCAAAACTAGCAATTCAAGATCACGTAGCTATGGAAAAGCTGAGTGTATGTGTAAATATTTCCTAGGTCAAGTTATTGCTTCCATAAAACACAAGGCCTCATCAATCTTAAGATGATAAGAGAACACAAAACTTTCATATGTATGCAAAAGAAACCAACGGTTAACAGCATACCTTATTAGAATAGATTGTCCAGTTGGTAAGAAGCTCTGACAACATTGCTCCAAGAAGTCCAAACAAAGCACCAGATGCACCGACAGAAATGTTTTGCTGAATAAAAAGTGAAGACAAGATGCTCCCACCAAATCCTGATACTAGGTAGATAATCCCAACTCGCACTGCCAGATTATTTTCCAAAATATATATTAGGATGATCGGATTTTAAATAAAATGGTAAAAACACAAAGATGACTGGAATAAGAACTTGATGAGGTGCTTAAAGTGCAACAATAATAATATCCGAGGCATGAGATATTTCCAGTCACTGATTAATAACATTTGCAAGCATGTTGATTTCAACTTAACATGTGAAGAAGGCACGTAATCAACGAGTGCTGATATAAATTGACAGGAGAAGAGAACATGACATACCAAACCCAAATTGCTGTTCAAGACGAATCCCAATAAAGATCAAGCTTAACATATTTGCAAGCACATGAACAACTCCGGCATGCAACCACATACAAGTGATGAGCCTCCACCCTTGATGTCCATGCACTACTTTGTCCCACTCCAGAGCTCCCATTTTTTCCAATCTGCACAATCATTGGCATGTAAAGATCAGCGAACAAAATTCTTCTGCCACATGAATTTGAAGGCTGCTTGCAGATACCATATTACTAGCAGTAAAGGCACATCGATTTGAACAAATTGCGACAAATAATTGGTCAGGTAAGAACTTAATGACATGCAACACTATTTATGTCATCACACCCCTAAATCAAACCCATGAAGACACGAATCTACAGCACTTAAGAGATCATATGCATAGTAAGTTTCATTGAATTACATATTAAAATTTAATCCTGTAGCTTTTGATCTATAAACCATATACAGGAAATAACCTATGTTCTGAAAAGTCCAGTACCCCTAAAAGTGGAGGCAATACAGTGAATTTATAAATAGTTTAATGTTCTTCCAGAGCCCTTTGGTGGATAAATTCAACTCCATAACAAAGTAATAAAACTTTTGTGGATCACCCTAAATTTCCACACTGCCTTAATACATAAACGCAAGAACAAATTTTCATGATAGATAAAGTGGAGAAGAAGATTCTCAATAATAGCAAGATAAAAAAACATAACTGCTAATCAAATACTTCTTATGAACACCTAGTACTATGTATTGTCATAAAAGCAATTAAGCCCAGGTATTAAATAACAGTATTAAATAAAACTAGTGGCAAGCATAAAGAAAAAATACCAAAATCAGAACCAGTAACTAAGCAAAAGAAAAGATCACCTAAAATCAAATTATAAGAAACCACTACCCAGTATCTCAAAGTCTGAATCCAAAATTAACAAAACTTCACACCCAAATCAAACACAACACCCAGCCAAGAAACAAATCCAAACCCACATGAAAACGCGTATAAAAGCTCACAAATTTGGACAAAATTAAGCAAAGAAAGAACAAACTTACGTAGCAGCAGATGGGCCAAACAGGGGGTTTTCCTTCAACGGCTGAAAAGAGAACCTGCCAAGAAACTTAGCCACGCAACTACCTTCAATACCCAGAGATTTTTTAGGACAATCGTTGACATACATGACAACAATAAAAACAGCAATATTTGCGACAACAAACATGGGAATTATCCATGAAGTCCATTGCTTTTCTGCTGTTTCAACATAGTATGAAGGGAAATTTGCGTTATTTCCTCTGTTCTTTGGCCCCCTCTCTAGATCTCCACTTGCCATTGTCTCTCGCTCTTGCGGATAGACAATATTTTTGTGAGTTTATATATGTGGGAAGTTAAATAGAGAAGTAGCAATATTTTTGTGAGTTTATATATGTGGGAAGTTAAATAGAGAAGTAGCTTACAAGGAAGTTGCTGGGATCAGAAATCGAGCAGGAAGTGGTTTGTGGAGGATTTTAACCGTTGTGATGGATGGAAAATTGTAATCTCTGCATCATATTATATAAGAGTCATGCCTGTGTTAATTACTTATAACGTGGTGACGTGGGTGACGTCTTTCTTTCACTTCGGTGTTACGTGGGCTTTGCCTGTTAGTGGTCGGTTTTGCGTGTGAGAGACAGACGGTGGGTTTTTTCCTTTCAAAAGTTATCATCGACTCATGGTGAAAGATTTTTTTATTTATTTAAGTGTTTTTTTTAATGAAAAAGGAAAAAATCAAGAAGAAGAGATTGTATTGATTACGTTTCAAATCCGGTAATTTTTATGATTTTAGGGTTCTAGCTGATACAGTGGTGAAGCAAGATTGGAAATACAATGTTTTGTTAAAAAACTAGGAGGCTGATAGCCTGCTGGACTTAATTTTGTTCTATAAAAAGTAATTAAAATATTCCCAATAATAATAATAATAATAGCATAAGTTTTCCTTTATTGGGAAAAGACAACAAATACGCCTTGTTTCGTTAAATCACAGGCTGTGTGTTTTCTTGGGATTAAATATTTGAAACAACAATTACGCTACATTACTATTTTTTCTATATTTTTTTTCTAATGTAAATAAATATGTAAGCGCAGAATTCCGTTCTGGTCATAGAAGTTCCTGAGTTAGAGAACTTAGGATAATTTCCAGGAAAAAGTGCAAAGACAGGCAACTCAAGTGCCACGCGTTTGGGTGAGTTATTGTGCTGTAGCTTCGGTGTCGGATTCGTGGGGGAGTGAAAGGGTTTGCGAATCCTGACGCGATAACTATAAAAGGGAGGGTCTTTAGTACCGTGTTCCAGTTGTGTTATTTTTTTTATTTAAATTAATTGTTGTTTTTGTTTTTTTAATCATTTTAATATCAAAAATAAATTTTAAAAAACAATAATAAAAATTTAATTATTTTTAAATAAAAAACACTAAAAATCAACATTCATCACAGTTCCAAAACTCTTCTCAGAAGGCGTGTGCAGAACGAGTTTAGAAACGCAGGGGAGCTGGCAGTTATGGGGCAGTTTTGGTTGTCGGGCCCGGCTGCAAACTGATGCTTAGAAGCCACTCACTCTGTACCTGCCATCTGGCAACGAGTCTCTTAAACATCATTTCAGACAGGGACATGGCCCCAAAACTTGAGAGCCTGGTCAATTTGATTGTAATGAGTCAAATGGGGAATTTGTCTTGTGGTCAGGTAGTCACGACAAAGAGAAAAACACAAATAGGAATGGTAAACAAGAAGGGATAATCTTCTAATCTCCTCTTTCTCTCTGCTTTTGATGTTGCTTGAGGTACGATGGAGTGTTTGCTGAACACGTTGCGCAATTCCATTGTGGCTTTGATATGACATATTTTTGGATCTTGCTAAGAGATTTGGATCTTGTTAATTCTCATAGACTAGCATGTCAAGATGAATCTTTCTGGCAAGGCATGCTCTCAGTCTCGGGTTAGAACAATTGCAGAGGGTAAACAAGCTCATGGGCTGAGTGAAGATCTTTTTGTGCTAAATAGTTTGATTAGCGTGCACTCGGCTTGTGGGTTAATCAGCTTTGTGTTGTCAAGTGTTCTGTAAAATAGATTAGTGGGTTGGTTGATTAGTTTTTATAATATGATGTGAATTCAATGATTAGTGGGTTGGTTGAATGGAATTGTTTGAATTGTGAGTTTGTTTATGCAGGCTAGCTAGGCATTGTTTGATCAATTGGAAGGCAAGAATTCGGTTGCTTGGAATATACCGTGATCGGTGGGTCTGTGAGCTTGGGTCTCATGGAGGATTGCGAGAGGATTGTCCTATAAGATACCACCGGAAAATAAAGGACTTGATTATTTATTTATTTTTTAAAAATTATAGGATGTTTGAACCATTTACGTATCTTAACTAATCTTTCAAGATCTTAAAATTAACACTCGAAATCCTAAAATTAACAACAATGTATTCTAAATTTATTATACTTAAATTAATCATCTTTAACTTCATGATGGATAAATATGCAATATGGGGTAGATATTTAGAGATATTAAGGATATCTCAATAGATGCAAGTGGCTAAAATTGAATCATTCCTAGTTTTACTACAAGGTAGCGTTACGGAAGACGGCTCAAAAGTTATTTGATAAGAATTTGAATTATTTTTATGTTTTTTTATTGTTTTAATGAATTTAAAAAATAATAATATCAAAAATAAATTTTAAAATAAATAAGAATTTGATTTTTAAAAAAATATATTTTATCATTTTAATAAATTTAAAAAATAATAACATTAAAAATAAATTTTAAATATAAAAAAATATTTTTTTAATAAAAAATATTTTAAAAAACAATTAAATCTATCTACGTCTGCTTGTGGCTTGTTCTTATCTTGGGCCTTGGGAGCGAGGTTAATGGATGCAAGCTCACATGGAGAAAAATGGGATCGATGTGGATGTTGCTCTGGGTACTACTGCATTGGTTGATATGTTTGCTAGGTGTGGAAATATTGAGAGGTCTCTTTTACACTTTGTGAAATTAAATTCCAAGTAAACTTAAATCTAATTGATAAATTATTACAATTTTTTTAAAATAAAACATTAAATCATAAAATTAAATTTAATTATACTATTTGAAATATACATGTAGAAATCTTAATTATTTTACCTTTAATTCAAAAATCATTTATTTTTGTTGCATTTCTTATATTATAAGTAACCTTATATTTATTTAAAATTACATAGAATATATACATTTTTAAAAAGATATAAATAGCCATATCTCATTAATTTTTATTAGAAAAATTCAAAAAAAGGACCTCAAACCAATCTCCATTAAGCCTTTCCATTTTATTTCATTTTTTTGCTAATGCCACCAAATGCAAGAATTGAGTGTTCTAGGATCAATTCCTCCAAGGAGATAAGGTTAACACAAGTTTTTCTGCAGAAGCACAGTAGACGGATGTGTTATGGATCAGCAAGCACCTTGGAGACGCAAAAATCACTTTGTTGGGCTAGGAGGAAACTGCAAAAATAAATACTCTGCTAAAAGAGCTCTTGAGAGTGTGCATAAACATTGGTCGGAAAAAGCTAGTGATGGTTTTGAACTGAGCCACAGCAAGCATCCACCATCAGAAACGCTCGATCCATGCATGCCAAATTGGCAATGGCGCCATGGTTCCATATGTTTGTCTGCGATAATTGCAAGAGTTTAATATCATGTCAGCTTCACTCTTCTTATCTCATGCCACCAAGTTCACATTGTTTAGTTAGCGTTACAGGAGCTGCAAATATTGATGTGTAACAGCTCAAACTTTCAATGATATATAGCCCATGATTTACTGTGCATGTAAGTCATTAGCCGTAGAAGTATACTGCACAATATATAGACCATTGCCATGTATGGAAGGATATCCAGAAATGTTCATTGTGCCCGAGGAAAGTGACATGATGATAAGGAGTTTGAAATCTACATACCAGGTTTTGAATTTGAGTTAGGATCGTATATTTTTTGTAAGAATCTAAGACAGTTGAGATTTTACTCGTTCATCTAAGCCTATAAAATATGTTTTTTAAAAGATAAAATTTTCTCGAATTCAAAAAAAAAAACTTCCAACTTGATCCTCAATTTTGATTCTTGGCACAGCCAAGCCTTCTCCTTCATCAAGTATGACCCTGTACACTTCGAGTTCCCGATTTCCAATCATGCGCCTTTAATCTCAGCCTGGAAAGACAAAAATGATGTAAACATTTCCTTTGGAGGAAGAACAATATACAAGCAATAATTGCAAGCAAACCAACAGTTTCAGCAATAAAGCATAGTGGAGTTCAAAAATCAATCTATATCATCTCATCTCATCTCATCTAGATGCTTCAAAGTTAATGACAGGAAAAGGACTAAGTGATAAGACCATCTAGTTTATTCATGGTGTGTTAGGAATGGTAGTAGTGAGGACAGTTTAAAATATTTTTAACTTCAAAATATATTAAAATAATTTTTTTATTTTTAAAAAATTATTTTTAATATTAACACATCAAAACAATCTGAAAATATAAAAAAATTTATTTTAAACCAAAAAAAAATTAAAATTTAAAAAAACACAGAGCATCCAAACATACTCCTAATATAGTTTAAATTATTAAGTAAAATTTTAAAATATATTTTTTTTCCTCAAGTAAATGTGTTTTTTTAAAAAATCTAATAACATATCAAATACTTAATTCAACACAATAAATTAAATTATTAAATGAAATTTTAATATATAATTTATATTATTTTTTAATATTTTATAAATAGTTAATTACCGACAAAATATATTAAGCATCTTTGGAGCAAGAGTGATGTCATGAAAAACAAGTGGCTGACCCTTGCCAGATAACTCCACTAACAGCTCAGTATCAAGATCACGGTGAGAAGGAGAGAATGAAAAAGATTTTGTTGTTTTTATATATAAAAAATAGGGTTTGATGTTAAGGTATTTTTAAAATGTTGTTTTTAATGTGAATTTCAATAGGAATTACTGTTAGAGAATCTGCCTTCTATTTGCTTTTACATATCTTTTAAAATTCAAATTTCATTTAAAATTCAAATTTATATCCTCAAAAAAAATTCCAAACACAAAAATTAATTAAACCTTGTGAATTAAATTAAATTCAAAGAATTCCAAATACCTTGTACATCTTCCAAAGCATGGAAGAGAGATGTTGGGGCATAGAACTCAATAACTCGTAATCTTGCTGCTCATGGTCATGGCCAAGCGGCTTTCGTTATTTTTTCAGACATGTTGAGGTCAAATATTCTACCAGATGCCATTAAATTTCTCGGTTTATTGAGCACATGTCGCCATTTGGGGCTTGTTGATGAACGAAAAAGGTTTTTTCAACTTGTTAGTGAAGAAAATGACACGGTGCGACATTGTGGTTGTTTAGTTGATCTTCGCCGCCGTGCAGATCTTTTAGACGAAGCTAGGGATTTGATAGACTCCTCACAGGCTTCGAGGGATCTGATAACATCTCACAGGCTGCAAAAAATCTCTTGCCATTGGACCCTTTTGATGGCGGCTGTTATACAGCTTCATCCAACTTGTACTCAGCAGCAGGCTTATATGAGAAAGCCATGGAAGAGAGGAAGGAGATGAAGAAACAAGGACGGGAGAAGATCCCAAGCAATAGTTCAATAGAAACAGATGGGTTATAGTTCTCTTGAATAATGCCCTCTTTTCTCTCCGACTGCTTGTGGCACCTAATGTAACTCCATTTGAGTTGCCTCGGCATCTAAAACTGAGAAGTGATACCTTAGCAAGACAGGAAAGATACAAGAAAAGAAGAGCAATGATAATTGACCATATCCACTTTCCATCCTTGAGCACATAGCGAATACCATGAAATGGATTAACAAAGAAATAAAAACTCCGACTAGATGAGGATTTCATTCAACATAGGTCCTCTGTCAAGGAGAGAGATCCATGATGCTTTTGATAAGATTTAAGAAAACTTGCAAAACACATAATGGCTAAAAAATCAAGCTTCGACTAGCCTTCCATTTAAGAAAATAAAATAGCGCTTCAACCCAAGATCCTCAGCAAAATCTATTAAAGGAATTTGGCCTCCTAGACCAGCAAAATATCTTTCAAGTGCAGTAACTACTACATATATAAGAGAGACGATAAGAAATTCATCGCTTTCCACCGCCGCCACCAAGCTTAGGGCCCTTAGGTCCAGCGCCCTTAGGCCCACCCTTGGTTTGTGTCTTCTGTGTCTTTGCCATCGACTCTGCTTTCTTTGCCTTCTTTTCATCCTTGGTTTTCTTGATTCTCTCCTTGATTTCACTGAAAATAACAAAAACCACCATTACAATGGAAAGCAAAGAATCCACCTTCACCACACTATATGAAACCATGAATAACACCTCCCATTTCACAAGCCATAAAAGAGTTAAACGTGAGGGAGTGTACCGTAGAGCAGCTTCACGAGCAGCATCACGGACCTCAGGCTTCTCAGCTCTCCTCTTCTGTATGACTTCCAAAGTAGCACCAACTATAGATCTCGAGTAGGGCTTCTTAGTGGTTCGGCGCTTCTTCTTAACAGCCTCAGCAGCAATGTCCTAGGAACAAACAACCAAATTATAAGTAGACTGAAAAAGAGAGCCCCACAGACAATGAACCATTTGAGACATACTATACCTTCTTGTGCTGTTTCCTGTACATGGCTGTCCAGGTAAGCTTGGAAGGCTTAAGGCGATTGTGGAAATACCTCTTGCATTTCGAGTTGGCAAAGAGGAAGACCTTCATCAATCAAATAGCAATACATTATTTCAGGAAACAAAAAAAAACTACTAAAAATAAATAAAAACAACCTAAAATTATAAATAAATAAGAATCCGGAAAACATATATTATTCACCTGAGAATCGGAACGAATAAATCTGATACCCTTACCAGGGTAAATCTTGGCACCACTGAAGCGGCAAAGCTCAGTCCTGGATATTCCAAAGATTTAGTTCTAAACTTTTTACTAATCCACAATAAAAAACTAGAACAACCATGCCTAACAATAACTTCACTGTACAGGCAAATGCAATAAAATTAGGGAGCAACATCATTTAACAATAAAATCCGAGGGTATTTATTAAGGGGATAAAAGTGAAATTAAAAATCTGAGATCTACTAAGTCAATTCAATCGAATGGAATACAGATAGAAGGAGAAGGGATATATACTTACTTGAGAACCATGGTAATATGAAAGTGCTGACGCCGCTCTGCTGCTGAGGAAATGGTCCTCTTCGTATTACAAACCCTAACTGGTCAGCAACCTCTCCAATTTAACTAGCGAAGAAACCCTTCTTCGTAGTGTCTTTGGGCCTTTTCCTCTCGCTTGTTAGGGCAGAAAAGGCCCAAACATCGGAAGTAAAGTCAAAAACCCATCCGGCCTTGCAGCATGTCAGATACATCTTTCTTTTTTGGCGAGGAGGTTAAATTTTAAAATTTAATTCATAAAGAGCACTTGCTAATACAACAATAAAAAAGGCCATTATCTCGTAAAAAAATAAAAAATCAATGGTATCTAATAATAAATTCTCAAATTAATTTTTTAACCGATCTATTTGAATTGACTTAAGAGTAAAATGTAGGGGAAAAAAACAAAATAGGCTATGTGAGCGGAATTGCATACGTGGCCTCTTTAAAGGAGGTCTAACCCCTCACCATTGTGCCATGCCCCCCCCCCCCCCCTTAATTTTATAATAATAATAATAATAATACAAGTCCCTTGATCATTCCTTCCCTCCTCTTAATTTTGCCAGGGACCCGAGTGTTGGGCTTCTAAAATGTAGGGTTTTGGGACACGCCTGCTGGCAGCGACCCATTTCCACCCAAATAATCCTTTCATAACAAAACAGCAGATGATCATTTGATTGATTAATTATGCTATTAAGTTCACTCTTAATACGACTAGGTAATTGCAGGGTTTCGGAGACGATAATTGATTAAAAAATTAACAAGAAACAAGCTTGATAAGCCATCGAGGAAAAACAACAAAAATGGACATGCAGCAATTATAGCTTCTAACGTCAATCCTGCCAATACTATTTTTATCAATTCGGCGACATCAGGCATCAGCTGAAAGGAGAACGGTTTAGGATACTGTGTGCGAAGAGATAGCTCCCACCATTAAGTTCAGTTTCTCATAACAGAACATGTTTCTGGAACATTTAAACAAGGATGATCTCCGCATCAACTTAGCCCATCATATTACCAGAATAGAGCTACTATTTACTTATGCTGCTCGTGCTGTGTCACGAACTAAGGCAAGCTTGGCCAACAGGCCACAGAGCTGAAGATACGAACCAACACCATCGCAGATTCTCATATGGGCAAACCCAGTTTCCTGAAAGCTCATAACGTCATAGAAAAGTGTGATAAATAGATTAGATAGATGGAAGGAAATGCTAGGCAAGCAATTATGTTTTACCTTCATGAACTCCAATTTCAGATATTCAGCCATATCATAACTCTTTATGATTCGGAAAAGGGTTGTAATTATGTCAGTGGGGGAATAGCCCATATCATAGAGATGCTTCAGACCAGAACAAGCATCATCAAATTTTCCCTCAAGCACCTGGCGCACCATATTCTTCACATGCAATGGATGAGGCTGATCACAGACCTGAAAAACAACTGACAACCTAAGATTCTCTAAATGCGTAGCGACAATAAATACCAAGGTTATGCACCAATTTTGGGTTGTAACCTTGAAAACATTTTCCTGGTTGACAAAATGGAATCCACTATGTGTAGCTTGCAAGTTGTTCAAGGCCTGCCTCATATCTCCATCAGCAGTAAATATAATAGCTTCAAGACCTTCAGGAACGTAAGGGACCTTCATCGAGACAAATAAAGGTCAATATGATGGTTGCATCAGGTTTATAAACACGCTCTACTATCAAAGGTTCATTGAGATTTTAATCTTGGGGAGCCATGCCAAAGAGTCCCCATCAAGTTTAACTGTACTTATAAACTTTCATGAGAAAATTCAGGCGTCATCCACTCATGTAATCTCCCAATCAAGATGTATTTGAATCTGAACCTAGTTTCACAAAAAAGTCATTAAATAGAATTAGACAGTGTTGCTTCATACCCAGTTCATCTACCATGTTTTCAGGGATAAAATATCCTGCATATTTAAATGATGATTGACCCATTAAAAATTGCAAGGAGGTAAATGCCAGTTTTCCGCCTCTTTCTCGCTTGTTTCAATTTTCACAGCTTAGAACTACCTTCAAAAGTCAAGGCATGCTCATTCTGTGGAGTAATAGCTCATTTAAATGTTCCCTCACCAGAAAGGTAGTTTAATTGATAAAGAAGTTTGTTGATAGCAGCACAGGCTCCATCACTTTAGGTTTAAGGCACTGATGCAGTGAACAACTGGGGAGGAGTTTTTAGAACAGGCATGATAAAGTAAACAAAAAACTGGCAGATGATGAAAATTGAAATTACCAATCTTAACAGTCAAGTTAAATTCAGAAACAATAAAAGAACATAGATGAGAATAATGGCTGCTGGTATTAAGCTTTAAATGGTACTGATGTGTTCAGTATCATGCAAAATTAAAAATCCTTCACCTGTTCTGCTCCAACTACAACCATGAGACGACCAAGTATCTCTTGATCAGATAATCTTGAAAATCGAACAATGGCACATCTACTTTGAATAGGCTCAATAATTTTAGAAGATGTGTTGCATGCAAGAGCAAACCGAGTGGAATTTGAATATATTTCCATGGTTCGTCTCAAGGCTTGTTGTGCTCCAGATGTCATGCTGGAACGGGGTTGATGAAAAGTGAATAAATACCAGAAAAAAATGTATAAAAATAAATTTGTTAACTAGAACTGCTTGTTGCTGGATGGAACAAAATGCATCTGGAATAGGAAAGTAAAATTCTAAAGCACGTGAATAGGATAAAAAAACAATACTATAGAGTTTGGCCATCAACCAAATGAGAGATAATCATTGGGTACCTATCAGCTTCATCAAGAATTACAATTTTGTGTTGTCCAGGAGGCAGTGTCACTTTCTTTTGTGCAAACATCTTAATTTTGTTCCTCACAACATCTATACCCCTGGAAAGCAATAAGGAGGTGACAATGAGACAAGAAGGCAAGCAAGGAAAAGTACTGGAAAGTCTTTAGCACCCTGAAGCATGTCATCTATGCTAACCTGTCATCTGATGCATTCAGCTCCAAGACAGCCTCCTTTGAATTTGGTCCCAGAAGCTCATGTGCAAGAGCCAAGATACTTGTAGTTTTGCCAGTTCCAGGAGGACCCTGAAAATATGAAGGGATATAAGTATCAACTAAGCAACAATGAAAAGCACATAACTACAAATCTTCATGTAAAACTTCACTATGGTATTGAAGCCACCCTTTTAATTTTCAAAAGATTTTTCTATCTAAACCTTTTTAAAGTAAATTAGCAGATGAAAGTTTACCCAATTAGAAATCTAAAGTGGGTTGTGAGCTATGACCAAGAGTCAGCCGCAGTGTTTGCAATTTTAATTTTTTGCCTGAATATTCGTAATAGTTCAAATATGGATTTAAAACTCCATTCCATCCCTGAAATTTTCATTTTTCCAAGCATCTATGCACTGGATAATTTGAGGCTTAATAGGAGATGCTTTTGGACCAAAATCTCAGTCCCTGGTGATCTCAGTTCTAGATTCGACTTCATCCCACGAATAGCAAAACCACTCATTAGAACACCTTAAACCCGGAATATGCAAAATTCATCGGTATGGGTATATTTCACAAAATCCATTGCTAATGCACATTATAGCTTAAATATTTCCTTTATCACCAAAATTTTCACTCAAACCCACTAAACAATTCATCCAAATTAGTATAAATATCACATTATCATGTTGATAATCAATACCCCGCGACCACATAAAAAATACATTCGATCTAGAACTGTTGCAACGGTAGAGAATAAATAAAAGAAAGAAGGGAAGCAGAAGCAAAATAAAGATTGGAACGTAACATACGGCTAAAATGAGATTAGGCATGTTTCCATCGCGAGCAATGACTTGGAGGCGAGAGACGGCGTCTTGGTTGCCCACGATGTCAGCGACTTTGTTGGGCCTGTATTTCTCTACCCATGGAATGTCGTAGTTACTGCTGTTGCTCGATGATGCCATCGGTTAGAGAGTTGATTGATTTGATTTTTATTTTTTATTTTTTTTTTTGTTACAAGAAAGAAACCCTTCGCTCTCTCTCGCTGCTTGCGCTATCCCTAGATAGAACCTCTTTCAGTCTTTCGACTTGGAGGGAAATTGCCAGTGAAGCGGAGGGAGAGGATTTTATTTTTCCCTTTTCTTTTAATATATTTTTGGGTAAGGAGGACGAGTCCAATTTTCAAAAAAAAAAATAATGAGAAAGTAAAAATTACATAGACTCAAATTATTAATCACAGTATAATTACCATTTTGTGCTTTAAAAAAATAAAATGCATGGGTGTTGTGGGTAATTTTATTTTTTACATGTACTATTATTCATTAAAAAATTAATCAGGATATATGTATTTTTTATAATTTTTTTAACAATAAAAAAACTTAATTATCTTCAAAATCAAAATTTTTAAAACTAACAGACAATAATATTCCTTGTTTTTTATTTTTTAAAACATAATAAAATAATAATTTTACTTTTAAAACAAAAAATATTAAAACACATGTGTTTAAGGACTTTTTATTTTTTTTACTATAGTTTTTTTTGGTTATTATTTTCATGAATGATAATTTATTCTTTTTACATGGATTGAATATTATTTTAATGGAAAAGGGTTACTAATGCACGAAGCTTTACAATTTTTCTCGTGCTTTTATTCTAATAATTCAAGACAAGTATTTAAAAAATTAATAGAGTTGATATTTTTTTTGTTTATTTTTCTTTTTAATTTCATTATTTAACATTATTATTATTTTAAAAAAATAACTTTGTGGTTTTCTTTGATTTTATTTTTACTGGGTTATCTAGACCCCGTGACTTGCAATGTGGGTTTGGCAATTTAATTTGGACTGACTCGATTCTTATTGCTCAAATTACATATTTATTATACTAATTTGGGTTGACATGGATTTTTTTTTGTTATTTTTTTATAATTTCAGCTTCTCATATTTAAACGGCTGAAAATTGAACTACATTATTTTTTATTATTAAAAAAATATTTATTTTCTAAGTTACTATGATCATTTTCTTTCTGTTTGCTATAATTATTTATTTATTTACAACTAATTTATTTGACCGATTAAGACTATAACTCGATTAGTAAAGTTTTCTCCGCGCTTATAACACCCAAATATTACTTTCTTGTAAGAAAATAACATATACCCACAGCGGAGCACAAGCATTGTCTAATAACTATGAAATCCATAATGATTTCATCCAAATGAATATGCACCCAGTCCACTGTGAATAGTTGGGTTCAGATATTGCCGGTGAAAAACAAAGTTCACTTGCATTCATAAATTTATTCTTAGGGTAAAGTTTTACATCAATCCAAAACTTGACGCATACCTAATTCAAAATTAATTTACATTCGTAATATTAATAAAAATTAGAAGAGATAATTACCCTAACCATTATGTAGTTTAACCATTTTTTTTATTTTACCTTGATTTTTTAGAAATTATGGTTTACATATTGGATTCAAATAATTTTTAAAGTTATAAAACACTTTGCATTATTATTATATAAAAAAAAGCAACAAAATAGTTTAAAGTACTTATAAAATTGTTATTATATTTTAATTAATGGCTAAAAAGCCTTCAGTGTTAAAATCATAAAATTATAAGATTGCTATCATAAAATTACAATATTGCCCTCTCTTCTCTCCCACCCCTCTCCCCCTGCTACAATTATTGTGAAAATATAGGCAATCAACAACCAGATAATTTTTAAAAAGTATTATGGTTTCAAGTCTGGTCAAGTGACACATAAAAGAATAAGGGATAATGAGGTTTGTTATAAATTAAAATTTTAAAAAATCATAAAAAAAAATATAACCATAAGTAGCCTCTCAAAATAATTAAATCTATTTGAACAATACTGAATAAGAAAAATAATTAGGAAAACTACCCCCCTGTAAATAGGATTTGTTTTTAAGAAAAACATCATAATACATAATAGGAAAATTAAAGAAGAAAAAAAATAAAATTAATTAAGAAAAATATTTTTAAAAAAATAATGATCATACATCAATCTTTCTAGTTCTCGAGTTCAAACCTCGATCATTAATTGTTCTCCATCATAAATATTCTTTTTATGTGTGGATCATTTCATTGGGAATCTTTAACTACTTTATATAAATTGTTTTATCGTGGGTCTCTAACATACTGTTCATTCCATCGTAAATCCTTAATACTAAATCTTTTTCTTTCCGATCGACCAACAGTCACCATCCTTATATCTATCGTGCTAGTTCTACGGTATAAAAACTCCATGGGAGAAGCACAGGATGGTCACATAATGAATTACAGTATCCACTCCGTATATACACTGTAATGTTCCTAGCTGGATGAAGATAGAAACCCTTCGATACATCGTCACACTGCTCTGGATCCTGCAAAAACCTGAATTGAGAACATATAGAACTAGTTCTTCTTGATCAACTCGAGCTTAAAAGCACAACCCTTTTTGCAACTAATTGATACTCAGTGGACCCTTCGCAAAAGGATATGAAAAGGGGGTTTGGTGCTTACCAACTCCACTTTACCCAATCCTCTAGGCTTACACTGCAAAATAGGGTTCAGTAAAGACGTTTCAATTCAATATTTCACGCTTGCGGAAAATTTATTTCCATGCAACACATGGATGTTCAACCACATTAGCATGAGAATATGAACTCTGCTCTCCAGCCTCCGTACATGATATTAGACCAGTCTCATATATAGTCTCATACATTGCTGGGGTTATATATTGTTTTTATATACAATTTTTTTAAAATATAAATTAAAAAATTTATACATATAAGTAATTAAACAAATCAAAAATTATATTGGTAAAAAAATAAAAAGTTATTAACAATACACAAAGATAAAAATGGAGAAATTAAAAGATATATATGAATCAAGATATTTGACCTCACAATATGAGTTTTTAACCTGATTGTATTTAATGACTTTGCTTACCACAATTATATGTTTATTTAATCAAATAATAATAGAAATAGTCATGCATATAATTAAATGAATAAAATAAAAAAAATATTATGTAAGGTTACAAATATTAAAAATATTATCCAAAAATAAATATTTTTTATTTATATAAAACATAAAAAGAAAAAAACTATAGTAGAGTTAGAATAATCTCTTCAAAAACTAAATGTATAAGTAAAAAATAATTTTTATTTAAAAGAGGCTAAATAAACAAAATAAAAGAGATAATAAGTATTAATTTAAATCTATATTAAAAAATTATTTAGAAAAAGACATATAAAAAGGCATAAAAATATAAATAGAAATAAAAAAAGACTAGGTGTTGTCGAGCCTGACCCATTTAATAAGGTCTCGCGCGTTTGGACCCTTAAATCTTTTTTTTATGGTAGATGGGGTGGATGACATGTCATCCGTTATTTTATATATATTTGCAAAGGTCTGGCGATGTATTGTCTAATTTTGCCTATATTCCGGTTACTATGGTTGTCGAAAAATTAAGGTTGAAGCTTTTGAACTTAAAAAACTCATTTTCAATTAATTTTTTACCAAAAACATCTTACGCAACATGATAAATCCATTCATGACATAAAAAACATCTTAAAACTTGAAATCAATTCAAAATAAAAAATCTTTTTGAGGATAAATAGGTTTTTTCACATACTTTCAAGGTAAAAAAATACCTAAATTGAACTCTTCTCGTAAAATAGAATCATTTGACACAAAAATCGATCGTTTTGATGTATGGAATTGATGCCAACATCATTTTCTCCTCTAACATTGGAATTCGATGATCTCTTTTTAAAACTAGAGACTAATAATAACAAAAAAAAACTTTTATAGTAAAATTAAATTGAAAAAACAACGAGAGACCAAATGGGTATAATAGTAAAGTTTGAGAACTAAAATGAATTATTTTTTAAAACTTTGAAACCATTATCTATTTATAGCTCCCTGTCCACCTTGGTCCCTTGTTTTTCATTTTTTGTCCTTGGTCAATAATTGTGATTTATTTGTCATTTAATTTAGCCTAAAAAGAATGCAATTATGCAAAAATAAAATTAAAGAATAAAAAAATAATAATAATTAAACAATAAATTCATAGTAAAATACAAAAAGATGAACAATACATGTGTATAGTAAAAAAAAAATACAGCTTTTAGTGTTTTCTATAATTAGCTACCCTCCCTCTTAATGAACAGTTTACCTTGCATGAAGTCAAGGTAGGACCATGAATGACAAACTTATCCGTCTCAGGATCGAAGGTTGCAGTTGTTTCAAGCCCTTGAACACTGTATCCATGACCAAGTTTAGTTTGCGCATGGCAGCAACTTATATTCCAGTGAGAACGACTTTGTTCCTGAATTTTTTTTAAAATGTTTTTTGAAAATATAATAAAATAATATTTTTTAAAATTTATTTTTAATATTAATATATCAAAATAATTTAAAAATACTAAAAAAATATTAATTTTTTAAAAATACAAAAATAAACAAAACATTAATCGCAGGTACGGACATCCCCGCCGACCATATCCAGATACACAAAGGCAAAAGAACCGGAGACGTCGTTCATAATCATTAAGAAAAGAACATGGAAAAGAGCACCTTGACGTTTACATATCAAATCAACAAATATGCCGAGAATGCAACAATTAATGCAAAATGTGTCGACTGTAGAGCTTGCCCATTGAAGATCGGTAAAGGCGGGTTCGTCAACAATACTGTAGCAGCTCGTTTGTGGACGTGCTTGTAGATATTTTTAAAATGTTTTTTTAGTTATGTATATATATATATTATTTTTTAAAGTTTATTTTTAACACCATTAAATTAAAACAATCTCAAAACAAAGAAATTTTTAAAACAAAGAAAAAAATAAAAATAAATTTTTAAAAGCATTTTTGAAATAAAAAATAAACGTATCAATCCTTTAGCCTCCCGGCCACTTTTCTGTAATACCACAGCTTTCAAGGACAACTTGTTGCTTAAAGAGTCAAAATTTCAGGCAAGTTCTATATATTTAGAAAATCACCATCATTCACTGTAACCAATAAAGTCCAACCCCTACAGAACCCACCAAGAAAAACAGCACGGCAGCACCAAATTTAAGAGCATTATTCAAATTATTCGTAAACATTAAGAACACAGAACCTGTCTTTCGATAATACGAAGCTCATCATGTAGCTTGTGTTTAGGAATGATTTTTTTTTTGTTTGGTTTGTTTTTTATTAAAACAAAAAAGTAATTAAATCAATTTTTTTTGGTTTGATTTTTTTAATTTTTTTTTTAATTTTTTCAGTTTAATTAGTTTTTCAGTTTTTTTCTTACCTCTAATTATATTTTTTGCTTGAAAGATTTACAATAGTAGGCGTGGGAAGAGAAACAATAGATTGGATATATGGCCCGTGGTTTTAATGATATCATTCATTTATTGGTTGTTTTTTAAAATGTTTTTCATTCAGAAAAGCATGTCAATAATATTTTTTTATTTTTTACAAATTATTTTTGAGATCAGTATATTAAAATGATTTGAAAACATCAAAAACATATTATTTCAAAGAAAAAAAAATTCAAATTTGTTTGGAAGTGCCTTTGAAAAGCACTCCCAAACACTTAGTTAAACCAATTAAATATATTTATACAGTGATTAATAAATAAATAAAATATATTAAGTAGAAAATAAGTATAAAATATATTTTAACTATAATGCTTGAAAAGGATGCCTTTTAGAGCTTGTTGGGGAGATGTTGCTTTTTATAATTTTTATTTAGAAATATATTAGAGTAATATTTTTTTTTAATTTTATTTTTTATATTAACCTATTAAAACAATAAAAACCTCTAAAAATATTAATTTAAAACTAAAAAAATTACCTTTTAAAATAATATAATTTAACCAATACTAAACAATATTCTAATCAAGGGATTAACTAGAAAATTTATTCACTCTCCGTGACACTATAATCTAGAGGTGGAGGGAGAGGAGTACAACAGTAAATAAAGCAAAGAAAGATACATGGATTTTCTATTTGTTTTTCTTTCTTTTCTTCTTCTATCTCCCTTCACCTCTATTTACACAGGAGGTTAGGAATGTAAAATTAATTAAAATTAATCTATAATAATTTATTAAATTTGAAAAATCAGGAATCTAAAAAGATTCAATAAGAATTAATTATTCATAATTCATTTAATTTTGCAGAATCAACGAATCTTAAAAAAAAAATAGAAGAACATAATCAATTCAAGATTAATGGTTCACATTCACCATTGATTAATAGTTTTAAACAGCACACACACGCACAAATTACTAAGCTAATCTTTTGATTTCATAAATTATAAATTAACAATGTAATTAGCTTTTAACACTTCATTCTCGAACTACTAATAAATTTTTTTAATTACAATGAAAATAAATATGAGTATGGACTACAAAAATTAAACACGTGAAAAAAACAAGTAGTTATCTAAGCTTAGCATGATTTTTTTTTTATTTCACCAAGAAATTATGTATTAAGCAGAAGCAGAAAAGGATACATCCAATTCTGAAGATGACGAATCATTTATTTATTTTTAAATATATTTTTATATTTAAAAATTAAATATTACATCAAAATTATTTGCTAAGAACATCAGGGACTCAACTGATAACAGTTTTATTTTCGGGATGAAGTTGATAACCAGTCAACAATTAGGGGTTCATTAGAGGTTTTGACATTTCTTCCAACCAATCATAATTTGGCGCGGAGGTAAGTAATTATTACAACGCAAGTATATTTAACTTTTACCGTAACAAAAGGAAAAACAGAATCCATTTTCCATTTCTGTTACAGAACATAAATCTCTCCAAAATTCTTTCATCCCCGCACAGAACCAACTACAACCCAAAAAACAATCTCTCAATAAGAGAACGAGACAACCTCCGATCCTAAAAAATCCTGTAACAATCTCAACTATCGAAAAGGAAAAAACCCCTTCCCCTCAACTGCTTGAAAGAAAAACAAGATCCCGAAACAACCAAAAGCCCAAAAATGTCCTCCACCACCACACCAATTTCCACCACCACCACAACCCCGACGCGAACCGGATCATCCGATGACATAATCGACACGACGCCGTTTCTTTCCCCTGGTCAACAAAATGAACCCAATCCCAATTCAAGCCGCCGATCCATCCGCCGCCAATCCCTCCGTGACGCGGCCAGGTTTCTACGCCGTGCAAGTAGCCGCCGTATGATGAGAGAGCCATCGATGTTGGTTCGAGAGACGGCGGCGGAGCAGCTGGAGGAGAGGCAGAGTGATTGGGCGTATTCGAAGCCTGTGGTGATTTTGGATATCATTTGGAACTTTGCGTTCGTGGCCGTGGCGGCGGGGGTTTTGGTTTTGAGTAGGAAGGAGAATCCGGGTGTGCCTTTGAGGTTGTGGATTTTAGGATACGGGCTGCAATGCGTGTTGCATATGGTTTGTGTTTGTGTGGAGTACAGGAGGAGGAGAAGGAGGAGAGTTGGGTTTGGAGGAGGAGGAGGAGGAGGAGGAGGAGGAGGAGATGGTGGGATTGGGAGTGATGGGAATTCGAGTTCCGGTTCGAGAGGTGATTATGGAGAGTATGTCAGTTTGGCCCAGTTAGAAGATGATGGAACTAGGTATGTTTGTGGTGTCCGCTGCTAGATGTTTGAGATTTTAGGGTCTTTGATGAAGTAATGTGAAATTTATGATTTTAAAACTGTTTGGCGTTACTTATTTGGCCTTTTATTTGAAGGGTTTTAAAAAATATGGCATATTTGATTGTTCCTGATTTGATTTGCCGCAGGCTGGCGTGGGTTGTCATGAGGTTGAGGGTGGTGTTGTGATGATGCAGTTATGAAAGATGAAATTTAATTATGGATTTAGGATAGGATTAAGTAAGCCTTAAATAGGTTCACCAGAATGTGTTTTCATTTTCTGATTTAAAAGTAAGATTTTTTAATCATCATTTGGCATGCAATTTCATACCTTTTCATCTTCATTTTTTTACGCACTGGCCTCACTTTATTACCTTTTTTTTCTTCTTTGAATCGCTTGTTATTATTTTGTAAATCCACTAAGGAACTGGGACTTGTTGATTTTCATGCTGTGTTTGTGCTGCAAATGAAATCTGTGGAATTGGAGTCTTTTGTTCATTCTTTGTATTTTAACTCTATCAGCAGTGTTGCGAAACATCTGGAATCTGCAAACACAATGTTTTCTTTTATCTGGTGGATCATTGGATTCTACTGGGTGTCTACTGGTGGCCAAGCTTTGGCACTAGGTTCTCCCCAGCTATACTGGTTTGTTCCTTCTCTCCCCTTCCTTTTTTCATAAGGCTTGAGAAAATGTTGCTTTAACAGTCTCTTACCTTCTCCAACCTGCCTTTGTTTTGCAGGTTATGTATAGTTTTTCTCGGTTTTGATGTGTTCTTCGTTGTTTTTTGTGTTGCCCTGGCATGTGTCATCGGCATTGCTGTGTGCTGCTGTCTTCCATGTATTATTGCAATCTTATATGCTGTTACCGACCAGGTAGACCCACGTATCTGCAGTCATGTTCATCCTTTGATTTTGTATTGCTATAACAGTGTCATTTCTTTTGGAGTTTATTACACTCCACCCTTTTATGTTAATCATGTGTATTGTGTGTAAGCTGAAAGTAGAAACCAGAGAATAATGACCTAATGAAGCAGTGTCTTTCACTGCTAACTCATCTAGGCCCATTGATTGAATTTAGAAAATGAAAACGAAAGGCTGGGTTATTTTGAGGTAGAGTTGATTTGATGGCACAAATGAGAATTATTTCTAATGGTGATGCTATGATATTCACTTGTTAGAAGAAGCAGGCACATCGAAACCTTAGTAAATTTGCTCGGTTGGTGTTTTCTGCTAAAGTTTTTCCTATAGCTTGAAGGGAGCACTATTCAACAATTTCTGATTAATCGAACGAGTTATCATGTTAAGTAAACTAACAAAGTAACAAGTTTATCTTCATCCAGTTTTACCACATATTGCTTAAATATTATATCCCATTGGACAAGGTGTTATCTTGTACCTTCTGTTTAAGTTCTGCTCAACTTGATGTACTGGAATATAACTTAGTGATCTGGATGATCTGTGATGACGGTATAGTTGATGTCCATAGCTTGTTGGGCAAAAAAGCTTAATAATGCATGATGCCAGAGTTGTTTTTGTGTGCTTGCTTTATTTGTTCTGTTTAGCTTACAAAATGCATTATCGTGCAAGTCATGTGCTTTTGAAAGTTTCACCGCGTTTTAACGAGGCATGAGAAGCAGTTTGACTTGTAGCAAAATCATGCCAATTTTGTGAAAATGGTTTGGGTTTTCTTCCCTTTGAGCCTCTATAATCTGTCCATATTATGGTTGCAGAGTGGTCATATCTTACATAATTCCATGATTGATAGTGAATTGAATTTGGGCTTCAGAGGTTTGTGGTTCAAAATCATATAGATATTCGCCCGAGAAGAATATCTCGGAGCATTAAAGGTGATTATAGTGCGAATTAGCGTTGTTAGATATTTTGTTTTGAATAGGAATATTACTCCTCCACAGATCAGAAGGCTGATGCATCCATGGCTAACAACCCGACTCATCATAATGCAGTTTGAGGGTTCAGCATTGGATACAAGAGTTACTGGTTGAACATGTAAACTCCACAGTATGGAGTCAGAGTTCTTAGTTCTTTGATATAATCATTTAGGCTTGAAAGGATTGGATAAAGTTTTGGAAGGATGGTTTTTGTTGGAGATGGGAGGATTAGCCTTAGTTCTGTCAAGGCATGGTGGGCTACTTTTTGGGCTTTAGTCACATTATTGGATTGACATCTTAAAATGTTGTAGTGTTTTATAAATTATAACGTGCAAAGTATTATACATGTACAGGAAGTAAACTAATTCTATTCAACTGCTCTCTTATTGTGTCCCTTTGATCCTTTCAACCTGTTAAAGCAGGAAGGAGCATCCAAAGAAGACATTGACCAACTCGCAAAATTCAAATTTCGAAGGGATGGTGATATTGACAAGCTCACTGGTGATGACCAAGGATGTTCTGGAGGAATAATGACTGAATGTGGCACAGATTCTCCTATGGAACATGTTCTTTCAGGAGAGGATGCGGTACCTGGTTCAACTCTTGCCTTGTTATTTGATGCTTTCCTCATCCTTATTAAAAGAATATTTGATGATCACTTGAATTCAAGCGGTGTCTTAAGCATGTGAAATTTATCCTTTTCTTATCTAGCATAGCCTTTCTGAAACATTTGATAATTATAAATGCTTAATACTTTTGTGGTTATCATGAGTCAATTTATCATCTGTTGAGTAAAAGATAACCTTGTGTCGCAATTAAGAATACATAGGGTGATAAGCTTGACTGGGGAAACTTGCTTGGCTTTGAGTGGGAAGGCAGTCAATCTGCATAACTAAACTGATGCTTGTGCTAACTTGTAGGAGTGTTGCATCTGCCTCTCTGCTTATGAAGATGGGGCTGAGCTAAGGCAACTTCCATGCGGTCACCATTTTCATTGTACCTGTGTAGATAAGTGGCTATATATTAATGCTACCTGTCCTCTCTGCAAGTACAATATCTTGAAGAGCACGAGCCAAGACAGGGAGGAAGTGTAGAAGGATTGCAAATACTTTATAAATCTGTGGACTTTGTCATGCCGTTCTAGCTCAAGCATGCCATTGGACTAGTACGAGCTCTCGCTATTGTCGCTGTGGTAGGTGTTCTGTTGGCTGTGGGCAAATTTCTGTTCTTGGTTTGGCTTGCGAATGTGCATGTGTATAATGTTGCTTCCCAGTACATTTGAATACTAATTATGTCTGTTTATTTCTCTAACTAGATAGCAGAAACATATGACAGATTGCATACACTCTGGTCTGTCAGGATTTTCTGTGTGGGTTAACATTAAGAGTGCTTCGGGGTTCTGGTTGAATAACATAATGTGCGAAATGTGTTATTTGTGAAGTGAATAAATTCAACAGAATATTTCTGAACTCTGTTGCTTGCTTGTGTGTTTTCTCTAAAAATGGAGACATCCAGGTTGGTCGTAACGCTATTTTATCTGGAAGGTGCAAGCAAAATATTCACATGATCAGACAAAACAAGAGACACCGCTAAATGTTACTTGCAACGAGGAAAAAAAAGCTAGAGGAGTGGACTCGTGGGCAGTCGGTAAAAAATAAAGAACATAAAGCCTAGTTTGGTCCCTTACAGGACTCCGATTCCGAATCCAAATGGGATTCGCATTTTCTGAAGCTAAATCTTCTCGGCATTTTCTTGAGAATAAAAATGGAGCACCATGAATGTTCATGCTGCCAATGAAAAAGAGCAGCGATTCATCCATTTTACGCTTAGAATCTTATTCTTTTCAAATTTTAGTTGCTTCTTTACATTTACAAATTACAAGCAGGTTATCTAGCCTCACCATTCCCGTCTACCTAGTCCTCCCATTTGTGCCTCCAGGGGATCACGGTTACAAGATTTTGAGCTTTAAGTGGCAGAAATCGTACCATGGTTTCAGCAGCCGCCAGCTTCCGTGAATGAACAAGTGTCGAACAAAGATGCTGAGAACGTGAGATGCTGGTAAAACTAGTTCTCTCTTGAGGATTTAATTGCGTGGTGTCTTCCTAGTAACGATTACGGGTCCTATTACTTTATATATAAAAGATTGTTTTAAATATGAACTTGATATTGTCTTCATACAACAAGAAAAGCTTATTATTATTACTTTCATAAGTCATAATCCGTAAATTTAGTTTGTTTGCTCTAATAGTATGTGTTGATCTAAAGCATACTCAATTCTAGAGTAGACCACTTGTAGCTGGAAGCTAAGCTATTACGAAGGCTCTATTTAAGAGATAGAACATTATTTGGTTGAAAAAATATAAATACAAAATAAATATATTTCTAAAGTAAATATCTGTATAACATGAAGATATGCTATTTTAGAGTTTCTCTTCGTCATTAATTTTGATTAAAATAGCTCTGTAACCCATCCAGTCCTACTAAATCACTCTCCAATCTCGGTTTCGATACTCTTAGCGCCGATTATATCCTCCACTGCGACTGGGAAATACTCTGATGAATTGGCTTATCTTGTCAATGCTAATTAACGAGCTTATGCACTGGAGTTTTGTTTAATGCTGATTAACTTCCCCCGTTATTTACTACGTAAAAGATATCTGGAACGAAATGATTATTAGTTCTAATTACTTTTCTAATCATCACAATCAAAAGAAATTTGATGTGAAGGTTTAAAGTTTTGAATCGTTTATTCTTTATCATAATTAATTCTTGGAAACTATAAAAATAATAACATTTTGTTCAGGCCCAACGGAATATCCCATTCAGGCGAAACACGCCTAGAGTTCCAAATGCACGCCGATTTTACACCCAGATTTCTAAAGACTTGGAGCATCCATATGTTAATGGCTATTTTTTAGTTCTTAGCTAAAATAGCTGGCTCTTTAAAAAATATAATCACATTCATGCTCTTCAAAATAAGAAACCGCACTATGCTACAAGTTTTTTTTTTACTCAAAATTAATATTCAAGTGTTTGTTATTTCATGTTATTCATTCTTTCAAATTATGTTAAATAATTTTCTAATTATTTAATGAAAATTTTGAAAATTAATCTTTTTTATTATAGTGGGATTTAAAAATAAAAAAAGAAATGCATATGCTTAAAAAAATAATTAAAATTTAAACAATGCGTGCTAATTAAAATCATTACTATATGGTTTAACTAATATCTTTATTTGACACATTTCATAATATTTAGCCAAAAATGAAGACATGCTTGCCATATTTATTAATATAATTATTCTCTCTGTTCATTCTCTTTCTTCGTCTTGTTGTTATTTCAATTAAATTTCTTTTATAATGACAATCTTGTCTGGTTCTACTTTTTCTTTGTCATGTCTTTGCTTTTATTTTATCTTCCTCTAAAACATATGTTCTTTTATAATTTTTCATCAAATCACATTCAGTTTTTATTTTATATTCTCTGCAATCCATTCAATATAAGAAAGCCGAGATGACATGGAATATGACGGGGACCAACGACCACCATGTCTGATGATGGGCAAATGATGTGGCACGGGTGGGCTGGACCACTTTATTGATGCGTTGTTGATCTGGATCGATATCAGGTCAAGGTCTGGGTTACCAGGTGAAGAAGACAAAGCTCATGATAATAAGTGGCGCATGATAGAGCTTGTGGCTCGCTCCAATTTTTTTTCGCACATGATTTTCATCATTGTGTTCGTACTTGGTCTCTTCTTCACAGCTAGTGGTATATTCAAAAACATGTTTAATTTCTGGGAAAAGATGAAAAACCACCTTCTTAGGCTCTGATACAAGTTGTTTGGAATTGGACCTGTGACCAATGCCTAGAGTTAAGAACACGCAATTTAACTTGGTTTGGCAAATTGACTATATTCACAGGACTGCTGATTTTACTCATAGGGGAGAAAACTAAAACTTACACCAATGGAGAAAAGAGGCTGTCTCATGCAACTAAAAATTACACCAATGGAGGAAGAGACTCTCTCAACTCAACTCACAAACACACTGTAACTTTCACCCCACTTCTTTCTATCACTCAATGTTTTTTGTTGTACATGTCTATTGCTCTTACAAACCCCTCTATTTATAGTGAAATGGAGAAGCGCATGCCATGATTCTCTCTCTTTAATTTGGTGTACAAACCCTCAAATCTCTTCCCTGAAAATTATTCATTCCTTTCCGGCTTGATCTGCACTGGTTATAAGCCTAATTTGTCTCCATTCATAACAACATGTTGATTTACCTTTCTTAGCAACTTAAATGAATGTCCATCTTTCAGGAATGTTATACATGGCTATTGCTGGATGGATGTTCTTCTCATGCATTTTCTGATGCGGATATCACAGTGATGGAAGATGACTTCAATGTGTTGAAGGTCTCCCTCCGCGCTGCGCGCGCGCACATGCCCGCGTAAAGAAAATTGCGGAGCAGCTTGAATATAGAAGTTCTCTTGTAAGAGATTTTGAGTAATCAATTGTTTTATGAGTGTATAAAGATGCTTGCTGCCATTGTTACTGACATCTTTACTATTATTTGCATATCATCTTTCGATTACATGATTTCAATGCGAGATTTAATTAGCGCACAGGAAAAAAAAAGCCAAAGCATTTTGAGATCAAATTTTTAAAGAAGGGCTTCCATCTTAGCAATGATAGCCAAGCTATTATTTGCATATATATCATCTTTCAATTACATGATTTCAATGCGAAATTTAATTACCACACAGAAAAAAAAAGTCAATGCATTTCGAGATCAAATTTTTTAAGAAGGGCTCCCATCTTAGCAATGATAGCCAAGCTAATGCTCAAGAAATCCTTAGACCTCTCCACCTTGGCCTTGATCTCATCAGGTAACACCGATTCCATCTCCTCCAAACCGTCTATGCAAGTTTCTTGATCTGTCATGACAGCACTGATCCATGTCTGGATGTCGTTCACCTTTTCCAAAGTCAACATCTTCTCTCCAGGTCCAACCTCCATTGCCAACAAAGAATCGTTGAGCTTACCCAAGGAATTATCAAACAGGCTCACGCAATCTCTCATAGCAGCCTGAGAGTTAACATCATGTGAACTAGTGAATAAAGAAGAGAGGCATTTGAGCTCTGTAATGGAGACTTTGAGAGAGAGCTTGAAGATGGCTTCTGGGTCAGGTTTTGTGGAAATGTTAAGAGAGGATATGCTGGTGAAGCAGGAGGATGGATACAGAGTCATGTCGCAGACTGTTTTGATTGATTCAGCTGAGTTTGATGCAGAGAGATATGGGAATTCGTCTGGCTCGGTATTTGACTCATGGATCAATGCTGCAAGGGCTAGACCGAGGATTAGAGTAAAAAAGAGGATGGATGAAACGCTGATGATGAGGATTCGGCGTTTTGATGCAGTACTTTCCTGCTGGTGAGGGCTTTGATCTTCAAGCGGATTCACTTTGCCATAGCCTTTGAAAAAGTTAAGGGATTCCATAACCAATTCAACTGATCTCTAGGTTTTTGGGTTTGGAAATTGATTGGAGGTTTGATGTTCTTTCGACGACTGGGAAAGGAAATGGTTAAACTTTAAAGTGGTTGTCCAACACGATCCCTGATTACGACCAAGTCTTAACTAATCCTTTTCCTCTGACTGTTCTTTCTCTGTTTGTGATCGAAAAATAATAAATTTTTTTAAAAATTATAAATTATATATTTTTTTATAAAATATTATTTTGATGAGTTTAATTCAATAATTATGGATTTTTTTAATCTATTGGTGTTGAAATTGATAATGAGAATCAAACCCTATTATTGCAATATTCTTTATCTCTATCATATCAAAACTTTAAAGAAATTTTTGTATTTAGTAGAGAAATCATAACTTTAAAGGATTTTATTTCTTTCTTATTTTATAAATTTATTATGAAGAGACACTCAAGTTGTCACGACCCGAATCCTGGGTCCGTGACCGGCAAAGCAGGAGCGGTGGCGGAAAGATATCCCTCCCGCGCTAAGCCTCAAAACGGACATATCAAAGAACAATTTATTCAAAAATACGCAGCATTTCATAATTTTTATTCAAAACTGATGAAACCAAAAGATAGTTTAAAACTCCTCATCAGTAATTAAAACAAAAATAATAATCCATAATACTCATTACATTGTCAAAATCCAAACTTAATTAAAACAAGGTAATAGTGGAGCGCCTAAGACATCGAATCAAACAGCCTTGAAAGATAAGCAAGGCATACTGACCCAAAACTGAAGAAGCAGGAACACTCAACAAGGTTCACCTGCTATCAGAAACTAAGAACCTGAAATAATATTAAAATGAGGTGTGAGTTCAACCAACTCAGTGAGGGAATAATATTTAATATACATTTTAGATATTTTAGATATTAATAGTTTGCAAAACTATTTATCTTCATATACATATACATATACATATACATATACATACTAAAACATATTATCATAAAGTAGTGGAAATTTATCTTCATATACATATACATATACATACTAAACATATTATCATAAGGTAGTGGAAATTTATCCTCATAGACATATACAGATACATATACATACTAAACATATTATCATAACGTAGTGGAAATTTATTCTCATATACATATATACATATACATACTAAACATATTATCATAAAGTAGTGGAAATTTATCTTCATATACATATACATATACATACTAAACATATTATCATAAGGTAGTGGAAATTTATCCTCATAGACATATACAGATACATATACATACTAAACATATTATCATAACGTAGTGGAAATTTATCCTCATATACATATATACATATACATACTAAACATATTATCATAACGTAGTGGACTACATGTCAGAGATCAGATGACACCCGAAGGTGACCATATGACACTCAAAAGTGACCAGATGACACCCGAAGGTGACCACTGTGGGATGATCAGTCACCACAGGCTGATGCCTCTCTCACCAGCTAGGTATACATAATACTATGTGCACATAGGCTAACTACTCTCCGTTAGCATGGAGTTACTGACAAGTCCCATATCAAGGCATATTAGATATTAACATAATCATCCAAGAAACGTATATCATATCAAATAGAATTTACTTTGACAGATTGCGAGTGCAAATTCAAGAATAAATGAGTACTCGGAAAATAAGCAACATATATAATTATTCAAGAAATTAACGAGTTGTACTCATTGTATAATCAGAATACATATTTACTTATCATATATGCATATTAAAGATTATCCCACTCACCCGGAAAATATAGAACTAAAAGGAATGTCAGACGAAAAGACCCGAAATCCTAATGAGGATTGTTAGGAGAACCTACAATAAATATATGAAATACACTTAAAAGCAACTCAAAGCAACACAAATAAAAGATTCCAATGCATAAATGAAAACCAGGTTTAGTCTCCTAGGTTTAGGGACTAAAATGACAATTTTCCAAAACAGGGACCAAAACGTAATTTTACCAAAATTGGACCAATCTGGAAAATACATAACTATACTGAATTTTATCCATAATTCATCCTTATCTTTGTACAGAATCTCGAATTATGCCCCAAGAGCCAAACTGTGATTTTATCAAAATTTTAGGGGTCAAATCGTAATTTGTCAAATTGAGGGACCAAATTGAATTTTTGTCATCTTCAACCTCAAACCCAGAATTTCACAGATTACCTACTGTCATCACCTGATTTCTAACACAATTTCACCATTCAAATAAAATCATAACTCAAAATCATCATCTTTACCTCCAATCTCTCACAATCAACTAATTAACCAATTACCCACAACAATCAACCCATAACCTTCCAATTAATTCATCAATCAAACTCAAAACACAATATTCAAAACCCTAACATTTATCAAAACAGAAATTAAGGCTTAAAGAACACACATTTATACATAATCTTACCTTTAAACTTATTTCCTTCAATTCTCTTCTCCTTTCCTTATCTTTCCCTCTTTTCTCTTCTTCTTCCTCCCCTTTTCTTCTCTTCTCCCGTCAGTTTTCACTCTTAAAACACAGCTCTCTTCTCCTATTTTCTTTTCTATTTATATTTATCAACTCTTTATTCAATTACTACAATACCCCTTATTCATTTATACTCATTTTTAGCCTTCAAGGGCTTTATTGCCTTTTACCTACTCATCTTATTTCAAAACATCACACAAGTGACAATTCTAGAAGTAACCATATAGATAACTTATAACTAGAGTTTGATTAAGGAAACGAGGTGGCGGTTGTTTGAGATTATAGTCATGATATAGGAATTTGATTTGTTTTTATTGTAAGAATAAATGGTATATTAGGAATAATTGTTCCTAATACAATAAAAAAATAAAGTTTTCAACGAGGATGGTCATATTCAGAGGAAGAAAACTAATAACCTGAATTTGCTATTCTCGTGTACGAACCTGTGATTGCTAATATAATAGTTATTAAAAATTTATATGGTTGTTAATTTCAGGACCTGTAAGATTAATCGAGATATACACAAACTCGCATGAACTATAATTTTAAAACCTAGCCCGGCTCAGCGGGTCAACTCGAGACTCGCCTGACCCGGAACTGAAACCAGGTTAGGTTAAAAAAAAAACCTAATATAACCTGGTGGGTCAACCTGACAAAACATGGTCAACAATAAAAATACTGAAATTGGACAATGGGTTCTTTATGGATCTGGCAAAGCTCCGTTATTGATCTTGAGAACTTATGGGTTTATCATTTGCTGCAAAATCCTTAAGTTTATAGTTCAACGGGAGAAAGATTTTGAAACGATTTCCAGATTTGTTCTCTACCTCAATCATCTTTAAATTGATTGAAATTTATTCTTTTTTACTATAGATTAGTTCTTTCTAAAATAAATCTATCGAGGGAGAAAAATTATGATTTTTTTTTTGCGTTTACCTTTTTTTTTTAATTGAATTCTAAATTATTCTTTATTTACTTTCACTCCCCATTTCAGACCACAGACATATACTCTTTTTTTTTTCTTAATTTAAAATTGATTTTATTTATATTGGGATCCATTTCTATCCATAATCTTTACAAATTCTACAAAATAACCTTAGAATTTCACTATTTTAAATATTTTTTACACCCTTAATACTTCATCCTTGAATTTTACTCCTTTAACGTTTCTCTTCTAAATTTCTCACATCATACCTTAGTTTTAAAAATCGCTTAAAATGCATGTTGTTCGTTTACATCTTGGATAAAAGACAGCTAAAATCATGTTGAATTGCCTCTGGGTTGTGAACTTGAGAGCTGAACCAGCTTGTAGCTCAACGAAAACTTTGAGGTTATGTTTGTTTTTATATTTTAAAAGTATTTTTTAAAAAAATTAATTTTTTCAATGATTTTAAATTATTTTAATATTTTAATATTAAAAATAAATTTAAAAAAATAAAAAAATATTATTTTAATATCTTTCTAAAATATAAGTACCACACAAGCAGGCTATTAGTAATTTCCGATATCTTAGTTTTTAGCAATTGCGTAATGCAACAGGACGACACGTCGCTAGTAGATAATTTATTTCGGACCACATGTCGAATAGCAACAAGCCACCTAATCGGGGTTTCCCACTTGAGTGCTGCTGTTACGTCTGCAAACCCACAACTAGCCAGTCTTCGAAGTTCAAACACTCCCGAAGTATCATAGGAACAATTTACTCTCTCTACATACAAAGTAGCAGTACAAGTTTTTCCTTTTCCTATTCGAAGCATGCGCCAGATTATCATCAAACGAATATGAGGTCGGAGTTCATGGCTTTTATTTTCCTTTGTAGCATTGCTGCCCCCTTTCCTAGTTCATGTTTCTTTCTTTGTTGAATGGCTTATCTTTTCCTTCATAGAAAGCTTGAATATGTTAATCTTTGAATTATCACTAACCGAACACTGTCTTGATGCTTTTTACTCTTGTTTTTTCACTTCCTCTACCACTCCAGTCGTTCTGTTGATGGTGTATTTTCATTCATTTTTCACGCTCATACACTGTTCGATAAAATGCTTAAACCAATATGACTTTTAAAACTACTAAGAAACCAAAACTAAAACGGTAGACATACATTATCCATTCAGAGAAATCTTTTTCAGGACTTATTTGAAGGTCAATTTGTTTCCTCCATGCTGACTTGATTCTGTTACTGTGTACTTAAAATGCAGCTTGAAGGAAAAGGCTTCTCTGTTTTTCTTTTCTTCGAAGGCCGTGACAGTATTAGTTTAAGATGTCACCTGCGTGAGTCGTTATAGATTGTTCAGATATTAATTTCTGCTTGGTTCAGTTCTAGCAAAGATGCCATCATTAGTATCACCGCGGTTGCTCTTTCTTGTTGGAGAGACAATACACTTGAAGAAACTATCACGTGGTTCTAGCTCAGCTTTGTGTCAACGCAGTGTGCGGTTTTTTAGTCGTGTTGACCGGGACAAAAATGCACCTCTAACTCTTGCAAATCTTGGGTTTAATACCGAGTTTGAGACAACTGCCAAAAACAAAAGAAATAAACTGGAGAATGTGAAAGTGAATTACCCGATTGAAGCACCGAAAAGTAGAGAGAAGGTGGCTACAAGCAACAAGAGTAGAGCTGTTAGAGTGAAAAAAACACTCGAAATAGAGTCCGCCCCATTTGCTGCAAAGTCATTTTCTGAGCTTGGCCTTCCACCTCCGTTGATAGAAAGATTAGAGAGGGAAGGGTTTAATGTTCCAACTGATGTTCAGTCTGCAGCAATCCCGACTATTCTCAAGAATCATGATGCTGTCATTCAGTCGTATACTGGGTCTGGAAAAACGCTTGCATATGTACTTCCCATACTGTCTGAAGTTGGGCCGCTGAAGAATAATTATTCTATTGCTGATAAAGAAACTGGGAAGAAAACAGAGATAGAAGCAGTTATTGTGGCTCCATCTAGAGAGCTAGCTATGCAAATAGTGAGAGAGGTTGAGAAACTGTTAGGACCTGAAAACAAGAGAGTGGTTCAACAACTTGTAGGAGGTGCAAACCGGTCAAGACAGGAAGAAGCTTTAAAGAAAAACAAGCCATTAATTGTTGTGGGTACCCCTGGCAGGATTGCAGAAATTAGTGCAGCTGGTAAACTTCATACCCATGGTTGTCGTTTTTTGGTCTTAGATGAAGTTGACGAGCTTCTTTCATTTAACTTCCGGCAGGACATCCACCGAATATTAGAACATGTAGGGAGGAGATCAGGGGCAGACCCTCAGGGACAAAAAGATTCGCTAGTGAGATGGGCTGATCGTCGGACTATCATGGTATCTGCAACAGTGCCATTTTCTGTCGTAAGGGCTGCTAGGAGCTGGGCATGTGACCCACTTCTTGTCCAAGCAAAGAGTGTCATTCCACTTGAATCTCTCGCTCCTGGAACTGTTAACCTGTCCAGGCCTACTTCTAGTTCAAACTCAGACTCGAATTTGCAGCATCAGGCAACGGTGCAGAGCCTTCCTCCAGCATTGAAACACTATTATTGCGTCACAAGGTTGCAGCATAAGGTTGATACTTTGAGAAGATGTGTTCATGCACTAAATGCACAGTCTGTGATAGCCTTTATGAACCATACAAGGCAACTAAAAGATGCTGTCTTCAAACTAGAGGCTCGTGGGATGAAAGCTGCAGAGCTCCATGGGGATCTTGGCAAGCTTGGTAGGTCAACAATTCTAAAGAAATTTAAAAGTGGAGAGGTGAGAATTCTCGTAACGAATGAACTTGCAGCAAGAGGCTTGGATGTTCCGGAATGTGATCTTGTTGTCAACCTTGACTTGCCTACAGACTCGATTCATTATGCACATCGAGCTGGAAGGACTGGCCGGCTTGGGAGGAAGGGTACTGTGGTGACAATTTGCGAGGAGCGAGAAGTGTTTGTTGTGAAGAAACTGCAGAAGCAGCTTGGGGTCCCTATTCCTGCTTGCGATTTTACAGAGGGCAAGCTTATTGTTACTGAAAAAGAGGAGAAACATGCGGAGGCTTTAAGGTGATGGGCATCTTTCTCATTATATCTTGTGGTTCTGCTTATTTCCATCAAGATGACGGATAATGAGATATCCCTACTGTTTTCAATCCCAACTGTTTTCTTAAGCAGCTTGTTGCAGCTAGATGACGTTGAATTTGAAGTTTATTGTGAGATATGCAATTCAATTTTTAGAGCTTAAAGTATATTGCAATTCAATTTTTATCACGACTCTGCGATTATGACTGCCATACAAAACAGCTAAAAATCAACTTGTTTAATGGGCAGTAATCCAGTTTTAACAACCTACAAAGGTTCTGTGGTCTACTTTTTTGAAGTTGAATAACATGGTTGCTTGAGTGAGAATAAATGATGCTGCAAGCTCTGTGACATAATTTGCCAACTCAGAGATGATGCGGTGAAAAGCTAGCATTCAATCATGTTTAACCTGGATACAAAATAGGGAAAATGATCATATTTCGTATGATTGAAGAAATAGCAGTGTGTGATATTACACCAGACATGCCCATAGAAGGGGATTTTTTTTTCCTTTTACATGCTATTAATCGGAGATGCTTTGGTGTGGTTAAAGAAGAGCGCTAGGATTTTAAGTAGCCACGTGATTTGTCTTCAGATGATTCTCTTGCATAGCTTGTAGCCTGATAACTTGGTGCAGGTCGCAATGCCAAGGAAAGTCGCAAACGACATGGTTATGGAAATGATGACCGCCTTCTAGATAGATGCATTTTTATCAATCTGTTGGACGGCAAATATGGCTACCGATCTAGAAGAAATCAGAAGATAACCAGCAAAAAACTTGGCCATCAAGGGATTGTATTTTACAGATTGCAACGGGTAAAAGACATTGAGAAAGGGTTTACAGTTTTTTTTTTTAAAGCTTCTTTGAAACAGCACTTGATCAAGGATGAAGCTCTTGTAATTTGGGAACATGTCTGAGATGACGATGCCTCTGTGTGCAATGTCACAGACACCCTTGAAGAGTTGGAATGCAGAGTAAACGAACAGTGAAACAGATTCAATAAAGCAGTACCTACCAAGGAAACAGAGTACTCACTCAGATGATTGTGGACAAATAATTCGTAATATGATAACAAAATACTATAGGTATGAATGGATTTATTTGTTGCTTCTGATTTGTGAAGCACTATAATTTCTTAGTGCTCTTTATTAGTGAAAACTTATATATGGGACAGTGCTAAATTGTGAGTTTGTATTTTTCTTTGTGAAAAAACAATATTCAATCATTCCAAGCATCACAAAAATAAGCAATTCAAAATAATTCAAATTATAGCCCTGACCGGACTTAATAAAGTGATTTTATTTTAATTAAATGGTAATTTTTTTTTGCAACAATAGTAAAATAACAAAATAAAATAAAAAAAGACCATGAAAACCTAAGGAAAAAAAAATTGAAAGTATGTAATTGAACAAAAAATTGACAAAAAAATCAAGATGAAGTAACTTCAAGGTAACATGATAAATATGAAAGCTGGGTGATAAGTGGTGAGTCAATTTATGTTAATTTGCAAAACTCATGGTTTAGGTTATGAGATTGAGTTAACTTAGTAGAATTTTTTTTAAAAAAAAGCACAACTTTTTTTATTTTTAAAAAATATTATAGAATGACAAATTAAAAAAAAAGGCAAACAATAAAAGAGGATGTTGGGTCACATCAGCTTTTCAAGCTCATAACCTGAGTTATTAGACCAAAAACACCATAAATTGAAAAATAATAAAACTTAATCCTAAGCAAATCCAACGCTAAATGATAAATTATCACTATTATTACTATCACATAATTATCATTATTATCGGTATTATTATTATTATTATTATTATTAATTTCACTACCACCACCATATTATTACTATCACTATCACTACCACTACCACTAAGAAAAAGAAATTAAGGGGGGAAGAAAGAGTCACCGACAACAAACCAACCACTTTTAAATTATATAAGCCCACCTATAAAGAAAGAAGACATGTTAATGAACCAAATAATAAGGCAAAAACTTATTTTCTACTATCGGGAAGCGCAATGGCTCCCACTTATTGGCACGTGTTTGACATGGGCCCATAAATTTTTCATTTTAAAATTATTAATTAAACGTTAAATTACCTATATTAGCCTCAATCAAATCAATAATTACAAAAAAAACTAAAATAAAAAGACGCTAATACCCCTAATTCAATGACTTAAAGTTTTTGACCCTAAAGTTATATTTGTAATCTTATTTATATTAAAAAATAAAAAGATAAATACACCATTGCCCTTGTTAGTTTTTTCCTTTTTATTACAAGGGTATTTTGATTTTTTTATTGTTCATTAATATATTAAATAGATAAAAATATCTCCAAATAAATCTATAATGATTGAAGTTGAAAAAATAAAAGTTATCTATGGTAAAAGACAATCAGTTTTTTTTTCTTCCGAAAAGGCCATAGGAGTGAATTTTATATATGGTTAAAGGAAAATCACCTTTGTTGTTTTTTTTTATAAGAAAACTAAAATTTGAGAACGTTTTGGTCTATGGCTACAATAATCTAAGCAATTCTGAGTAGTCAACGAAGTTAAAAGGATGTTGAATATTCTTCTTGGATGATGCAGCCATGCAGCTAGTGAAAGAGCAGAGACAAAGGAAAAGACAAGTGCCTTCTTCATTCAATTGCTCCTTTCAAAGAAATGGTTCCTCAAACCAGCTTCCACTGAATATTTTGGAGGGCCCTCTAAAAAATCAACTTTATTTTTAAGCTTGGTTTTTATAATACCGTGCCTCTTCAGGGTGTTTTGTTATTACTATCCATGGAGTTTCAGGGAAGAGGGTCTTGGTGTTAATGGCAAAGTTGAAAAAAAAACAAACATTAGGGTTGACCATTATTTCTATTTGATCCCAGGGAAGTTCAATTGTGTTGAGAAATGTAAGCATGGAAACGAAATCAGTGACCTGTATGTATAGTGGGTAATTCTTGTACGTTAGTGATTTGAGAGGAAAACGAAATGCACAAGTCAACTCTTGCTCGGTCAACTGTGATCTTTGCAACAAAGAATCCCACACTCGTCGCAAGAAACAATAATAAAACATTAAGAAAATGAAAAAATGAAAAATGAAAAAAATGAAAGGTGTCCCTGCAATTCTAGTTCTAGCCAAAATGACATGAGAGAGAACTGTGACAGATTATATTCTGCGCGACTTCCTCTTGATTATATTTTGGCGTTGACAGCCAAGTTTAGATGGGAGAGAGATTCATGTTTCTAGATAGGAATGCTTGCATAATCAAAGCAAGCAAAAGAAAACAAACAAACAAATAAATAATGAACCAGCAGCAGAGCCCATCTTTCTTCTTCAACTCGAATCATAAATCTAGACTTGTAACTCGTAAGCATTATCAAATATCAACACAACATTAATTTTTATGAGATTGAGAATATTATTCAATGGTGGGAAATTGAGTGGCTTGTTTATACGGAGTGTTGTACGGGTGTATGGCAAATAGACCAACAACCCAAATAATGAGGGAAAACATAATAGACGTAAAGGGGGAATGCCTATCAGATCAAGGTCATGAGAATATTTTTCTGTGGTTATTTGGCCTATGAGTCGGGGATTGTTCTGTAGATCTGGACGAAATAGCTTGTTATTTTTCAGGCTTTGACTGGTAACCCCATGGATTATTGCTTGCCCATTTCCATTGGTCTCTGCACATCTCCTCGACACCGTATTTTGCCCTGAAAATTCAATCACAACGGTTAACATAAACTCATTAGGCCAACAGATCGAACTGGAACTGATGCTACAATTAACTTGTGAAATTTCAACAAGATGGCCAAACAGCAATGGAAAATTTATTACGCGTGACATGATTAGGCATGCAAGGGAGGATATGTGTCACGGAAGCATCATCACAAATTGAAAGAGAAGATCCTTGTAATATGCCAAAATATCAGGAAAATAGTGGGTTGAGAACATACTTCCAGCCAAGTTCTCTCTCAGCTTTCTCTGTAGAAGCATATACCGCTGTGGCATCTCCAGGCCTTCGTGGACATAACTTGACGGGGATTTTCTGAAAACAAAATCATAGTAAATACTTTTTGACTAGCTTCATTTTTTGAGAGAAGAGATGACAAGTGAAGAGAAGGGACAGTCACCTTGCCAGAAGCTTTTTCAAATGCAGTGACCATTTCAAGCACAGATGTTCCACATCCAGTCCCCAGGTTGTACGCAATACAACCTAACACAAGCAAATTGCTTAATAAATGTAGCTTTCTAATGATAAAAACTAAACTGCATTTAAGCATGCAGTGATGCGAATTTTTGAAACGAATTAAATTAGAACTGAAACCAGATGCAGGTGGCTGCACTTCGGTTGACATTTAAATCTGTGTAATAAAAAATGATTACCAATATCCTTTGTTGTGAAAATTTTCTGAAGAGCAGCAACATGACCATCTGCCAAGTCCATAACATGGATATAGTCCCTGACCTGTTAATCCAAAAAACTTAATAGTTGATGAAAACTAAACATATGGTGGTTGAGAAAATCATTTGGTCTGCTCTAAATTCACGTGGAACATATCATCCATGTCAATTTGTCAAACAGAAATGCCAAATATATCTTAGACAGCCATTAGGATTCCAACAGGAAATGTTTCTATAATTTTGCAACAAAGAGAATATCTTATGTAGAACTACATACCGCACTACCATCCTTTGTGGGATAGTCATGACCATATACATTAAGCTCAGGAAGTCTACCAACAGCTACTTGTTGTATGTAGGGCATGAGATTGTTTGGGATACCCTTGGGATCTTCACCAAGTTTACCACTCTCATGAGCTCCCACGGGGTTGAAGTACCTAAGTAAAATGATACTCCATTCTGGTTCTGCCTTTTGAATATCTCGAGCAATTTCTTCAAGGAAAAGCTAGAGAGGAAAATACAAAAAATGTTAGTAATTGGCAAGGAAACAGGATCATTTTTATATAAAGATGGCCACTCCAACTCCACCAGGTTAATCCAACTTCAAATATGAACTTCTAAGAAAAAAGCAAGTTTCCAGGAAAAAATAGATTTGTACCTTGGTACGTCCATAAGGATTCATTGCCATAAGGTTGAAGTCCTCAACACAAGGAATTTTTTCAGGTTGGCCATAAACAGTTGCTGATGATGAGAAAACCATCTACAAACAAAACAAAAAGTTTAAAACAAAAATCAAAATCGTTGTTCCAGTGATGAAAAAGCATGAGTCTTCTAACCAGTCAACAACAAATGAAAGTTACAGCTCCTTTACAATCATAAAATGTTTCTTAAATTGATGTATGACATTTAAGGCTAAATAAAGGTAAAAGTACCTCTATTTAAGATGAAAAAAGTGGTAGAATCAAGCTTAGATAAAACTAAATGAAGAACGAAAAGAAAAAAGGGAAAATAAGTTTGTCAAAAACTCTTAGATTCTCGACCACCGATTATTGTGCAGATAAGCCAATAGTAATATCACCAGATGCAATCCTTTACGAAATCATTGTAATATGTAAAAATGCTCTCTCTCAGAGATATTATGCAATAAATAAAAAAAAGTACATAAAGCAGTCCCACTATGCCATTGATCCATTGAAATTCAATCAGCAACAGTAGCTTCCATATTGGTTTTGGTTAATATCAAAATTCTTCTGGCATTGCAGTTGGTTTCCATGTAAAGGAGTGGCAGGCTCCACACAGAGAAACTACCAAATAAAAATAGTTAAACAAACTTATACAATGATATACCTTCTTGCAGTTGTATTTTGCCATAACTTCATAGAGATTGATGGTGCCAACCAGATTATTGTCAAAATATCTACGTGGATTAGCAACACTCTCCCCAACTGCCTTGAGACCAGCAAAATGGATCACAGCATCGAACCTGTCACATTTGCAAATATATAAGCCATCTCCATTTATGAAAAGGCATGATCTAGTTCGACAGTTGCCAAGTGATCTTTATTTAATAATAATCTAAGAAATGATTTATCATGTAACACTCCAAAAATGTTGATTAACATTCCACCATTAAAACCTAGTCACAAATAGAACCCTGTCTAATTTAGAAATGAAACCCAACCACCAATTAAGTATTCAGATTCAAGATTTACCAATCCAGCAAAGTAAAATTATTGGGCAATTTGAAAATCATCAAAAGAGCAAAAGGGTATCAGAAATTCACTTAGTTCTTGAAAACAACTTCTCCAAATCATCCTTGTTTCTAAGATCACCCTGCAAAAACACACCAAAATAGAATAAAAATTAAAAATTAAATTCCCCAGATTCTATTTTCTCCATCCAACAGAAAAGGAGTATTATTACTCATAAATAGAAAGAAAAGGTGTGAGCTTTACCAGATTGAATTCAAGATTCTTAGAAAGCTGAGGACCCACCACTTCCTTAACACGATCAACAGCTTCAGTGACAGAATTATCAAGATTGTCAATGATTGAAACCTTAAAACCTTCCTTTAGGAGCTGTACTACTGTGTGAGTGCCAATAAACCCAGCCCCACCAGTCACAAGAATTGTTTGTCCAGCCATTATTACTAACAAAACTTGACAAGAACCAGATACCCCGAGAGAGAGAGAGATTGAGAGCTATTAAAAAGAGGAGTTTAAACAGAAAAGGGAGAGTGTGTAACTTTGGTATTTATAGGAAAAGGAGAGAGAAGAAAGATTGAAAGCAATTAAAAAGAGGAGTTTAAACAGAAAAGGGAGAGTGTGTAACTTTGGTATTTATAAGAAAAGGAGATTTTATTTATTTATTTATTTTAGTTTAATGTGGGTGTTCAAGTCAGTTTGAATATACCTTGATTAATCTTACAAGTTCTAAAATTAATAATTATATAAACTTTCAGTAATTATCATATAAACAATCAAGACTCAAACATGAGATGAGATGATAAAAAAAACAAATCTTTTGATATTAAATTTTTATCACTGATGGCATTTTATTTAATCTTTGAGAAAATGAAGGAGAGAAGATAGGTTTGTTTCTGTTTGAAGCGGGTAATACCAAAACTTTGTTTATAGTTGTCTCCTGGATGAGCACGGAACGGTTTGGCGCGCTTTTTATTATGTAGTAGTATCTTAAACCACTCGTTAATGGTAGCGCGTGGATACACTCTCAACAAAAGGTATCCTCTATCCTCTCTTTTCTTGACACGTCATGGCTACTTTTTGGTCATCCCTTCTTTTCAGGTAAGAACGAATTTTGAATTTCAGAGGTAATATGGATAATATCATATCACTTTATCCTTCCACATCCTGTTTTTTCTTTAAATCATCACTGTATGGATAATATCATATCATTTTATCCTTTCACGGTCTGTTTTTTCTTAAAATCATCACTGTTTATAAAAATAATATAATTTAAAAAAACTTAGTGAAGAAATTACAAATCATATTCGGAAAACACAACATTTTAAGATGAATCAACCCTTGTATATATAATATTACACAAACGACGCAAATCTCTTAAAAGTTGTCTCTCTTTAAGCATGATTACCCTCTTTCTCCTAGACAAAAAACCCCCAAATTGATTTCCATCCTTGAAAGTTTTGTGGTGGCTTGGAGCAGAAAAGGAAGGCCCCAGCTGGTGGGAAGTCAGAGCCCGTTGATCATCGTGCCTAAAATGACTGGAAGCATCATCGGAGTTTACAACGGCAAAACCTTCAATGAGGTTGAGGTCAAGCCCGAGATGATTACCCATTATCTTGCTGAGCTCTCAATTTCACACATGGAAGACCTAGTATTGGTGCGACACTCTCTGCCAATTTCACACATGGAGGCCATCTGATTGGAGAAATAGGCCTTAAACGGACAAGTGGATCAGTCCTCCAAGGAGAGGCAATGGCAATTAAAGAAGCTCTTAAACCTGCACAAACTTTTTTCTCTAGCACCAGTGCTTGTAAAATCGGGTTCCCTCCTTGTTGAATTGGGAAGAAAATTGCTTTGACCCCCGGAGAAGAGGTGGAGGCAAGGTTTTTTTAAAATAATTTAAGGATAAAATTGCAATATTTAATATAAAAGTTATTTAGTCATAAAATAAAATAAAATATAATGACAATTCTATAAAAAAATAAGATTTTTTTTTAATTTTTTTTTTACTAGTGATGATATAAAGTGTTATAAAATTATAAAATTTATAATTATAACTATATTTTTCAAAAAATTTTTTGACTCAAACTAAAAAAATTATCTAACCAAATAAAAATAAGGGTAATTGCCCCCTATATTTGTGACACTCACTTGCAGACATGCTTATATTCCTCAATCATAATATGTAGTGTCCGGTATCATATCATTGCATGTAACAACAATCTTACTTCATTCATAATCATTGCCCGCGCCACATGTAAACCATTATAGTCATTGTTAGTAATTTTTTTAAATTTTTGTTGGATTTATTCTATTGATATTTTAGATGATATTGATGGTATTATACTTAAAGTTTTGGTATACTTGTATAATTTCTTTTTCTTTCCTCATTATAATTAACTACTTATCTTTAAATAAAAAATGTAATCCACTCTGATTACGGTTGATAATTTTCTTTGATATTATTGATTTGTTTTATTAAAATATTTCTAATGATACCAATAATATTATAATTAAAATTTAGTGTGATTTCACGATCCTTTTTTTTTTCTTCTCTATTTTTATTGTAACTCATGTCAGCCAAATTGCTAATTTTTTTTGAAATAACATGTTTCTATAAGATATTTTTAAATATTATAATTTCTAGTCATATCATTTATAAAACCATATTATTATTTTTCAAATTTTTTAATATCTATGTTATTTGTCTAATGCTTTTTTTTTTAAATGATGTTAATAAGCAAAAGTACACTACACCATGCGAAGATGAAATGGAAGGAGGACTTTTTGGCGTGTGTGGACGACACACAAATGTAAAACAGTAAAAGAGAGACCCAGTTAATTCAGGCAGGCAGAGTGTTTGATAGCCATACTTGTCAAGGATTGTTTTGCTTGCTGTTCATGGGGCTCTAGGTATGGGAAGGATGCTTTAGAGTCACTCCTTAGCTTCCCAGAAATTGAAACGAGTGACTTGACAATCATGGGTTGTGGTTAAGACTTCGGGCTACATGTTTTGTGCCTTCTATACAGATTGCACTTGCATGGGATCATGGCTTTAAATGCTGCCCCACATGTGGGGACAGGAGGTTCGATCAGCTGAACATGCCTTTCGCAGCTCCTGAAATGATATCTCAAAGCATCACGCAAAAGACAATCAATTGTATCAACCACCATAACCAAGCCGACGCTGAAACCAACAAGGCAACAACTGCTTTTATTGGAAAGACGGGCAAAAGCTGTGTTTGGACTGTATTTAAGAGTTTTTTTCAAAGTATTTGTGGGTTAAATGTATTTTCAATACAAACCCCTTTTTGGCAAAATCAACTTTAACTACAAAGTGAACCAGCTTTCAAGTTAGTGCGCACTATGATGAGAAAGTAGCCTGTCCATATTAGATTTTACATCAGAAATCTTATAGACTATATATAGCCTATAGCTACATGGTTTTGCGCCTTTTAGATCAACAAGGGAGATAGATGTGGCAAAGCAAAAGAAAATTGCCATCATCTCCCAACCATGAGAGGGAAAATCAAAACATACTGTACACTCCAGGTCCACAGTTTGAGCTGGCATTCCCCACATACTTCGCGGCCGCGACACTTCTTCCCTTTATTGTGCTCCCACTATTGGTTACACTATTCTGCCTCTCCTTCCACAACTCATCTTATTCTGTGATGCTTTCCAAGATGGACTATCATTTGGTGGCCGATCAGATTAACGGACCTGACATAGAAAGACTAATGAAATTGGATCTAGCTATCAGAAGGAAGGTGATATTAAAGGTTAAACTATCTATTTAAATCAATATCAAGGAAACGAAAGGAAATCTCAGAATCAATAATTCAATCAGATACACCAAGCAAAACGAAGGACTCATCAAACAACCTAAGAACACAGGTCTCTCCAAGAGCCCACTTTCCTGTGTGACAGTACATCTTTCGACAATAATAGTCATAATTCACAGAATCAACATAATTATTTAAGTTTTAAGTTTCATGATGCTGAAACTGGCAACAACAACTCAATAATAATCCATTACATCAAGGAAAACCTGTTCAAAGTATGGCATCAATTCCCTCATTTCAAGTGTTATGAAATATGGTTTTCCTAGTTATATATGTTGGATGTAGCACAAATTGGAGTAGAAAATAACTGAATTCGTCATCCATCATGTGTAAAAATGCCAAACAGGGCTTTTAATAATAACTGCAGATTTTTTTAAAAAATTATACTAATTTCTGCAAATAGTCTATTTAAGACAACAGATCCTCTGATTAATTGTAGGAGTCGAGGGAAAGAAGTGCAATTATGTGATATATATCATGCATCATGCTTAGTTGATAGATGAAAAAAAGAGTGGATTCATTACTCAACCCAAGAAGTCCAGAGCAGAAAAAGTCGGTAGCACTCACTCACCAAATTTAATTATCTTGAGGTATCCCTATCGCGATTCCAAGAAATTCTGATGCAGAGGTTCACTAAGAGAAACTGATTTGCCGCATTTACCCAAATCTGCCTCCTTTTCCATATCAAAAGCATAGTCAAAGTGCCTTTTCAGAGACTTGATGGCAAATGAAGTTTCAGGTTGGAAGTAACGGAGAAACCCTTGCTTCTCATTTGGACTGTTTGTGCTGTCGGCAATTTGGAAGTCATTTGGACATGAAAACTTCGATGAAGGTGTGCAGGTGACATCAGAAATCTTAGCAATAGCAGCACCTCTGAGAGCCCTCTTCCTTATAATAGAAGGGGTATTTTTAAAGGTCCTAGCTGAATTCCTCAATATTGATTCTGGACTGGTACTATTGACAGAGATACTTTGTGCGTACTTTGTTGGTGTGGAACAACAAAATGGACTGATTGGATGCATGACACAAGTATCCATGCTAGGAACTTCACCCGCATCCAAATTACAAACCAAAGTGCTTAGCTGTTGTGACTCATGATGCAAGCAATTCTGGCTTCTCTCCTCTGCTTGCATATGCAATTTGTGAACTTCATTCTTCTTGCCAATACCATTGGCCTTTCCAGATCCAGAAGCATTCATCTCAGCACTACACCTCAACTCCATATTTTCATATACAAAGGCTGCCTTCTCAACACTTTGACTTTCTTTTAACGTCAAGCAGTTTAGTTCTGCGGTGCAGTTGTAGGAATTGGGAGAACTAACTGTGAACAGATCCATTGTACAGCCATGTAGTGAATATGAATCCAAATTCTTCTTCAGTACACAATTCCAGTAATTTTTTATTGCATTATCACTCCTGTCATTTACCAAAAGATACAAGAATTTTTTAAACTTGATGGCAAATAAATGTATGCATATCACGATGAAATGATAGGGTAAAGTAGTGCTGGAATTTTATCTTTTGGTTTCAACTAAATTCATTTCTTTTTAAATTCTAGTGTCAGTGGTGAAAGTATTAGGAGGTGTTTGGGAGTGTGATCCAATCACGCTTTTCAAAAATTTTGAATTTTTTTTACTTCAATTTTTTTGTTTTGTTTTTGGATTGTGTTGATGTTAAATGAATTTTCAAAAATAAAATAAAAAACATTATTTTGATGCATTTCCAAGTGAAAAACACTTTGAAAAGCAACATCTATCGCTTTCTCAAACACCCTTTTAATCTATCATGCATACCTTCCAGGTAGAAACCTCGCTATCTTGGCCCACTTATTTCCATATATTTCACGGTAGTAAGTCAGAGTCATCTCCTCCTCTTTTGTCCATGGGGCTCTATTTATAGTTGGATTTAAATGGTTAAACCACCTGCAAAAACTAATTATTAGCTTTGTTGAGAACTTAAACCACCTGCAAGAACTTAACATCCTCAAAGGGACATCATGAACATTGATACACTCCATTTAAAACTTTTAGGTGAAGTAAAAATGCTTGGCCTGTTTTTGTGCTGAGCTGAGTGGATGTTTTTTCATCTTTTACCGAAGTAAACAGGCTAATATTACTACTATTATACTAGAATACTAAAAAACCGCAGAAAAAAAGTAGGAGCAAGAATCAAGCATTTTCACTTGATAAGATTTCAGTTTTAATGAACAGATGACCATGCCTCGATTACAAGAGAGTTCCTGTTTCAAGAATAATTACTTATGTATTTATTAGTGGTTACTCTGATCATCATCAAACTTCTATTGCATGTGGTGTGAATATAGATAGTTAATTTTTCACTTCCTTAGGCTTTTGCTGCAATGACTAGCACCTCTTGGTTGTCATATGAACTCTAAATGGAGGGAAATCTACATAACAAGAAACAAATCAAAAAGGTTGTCAGTTACCTGACAGAAATCCAATGCCAACTAAACATTTGGATTACTTACCTTTCTCGGCATTGCTTTCCTACTCGACCTGGTAAGGACTTTGCGATAACAGACCATTTCCTACAACCATGTTTTCCGACTAACTCCATGATGCAATCGTCTTCCTGAAATTCAAACAAAAAGAAGACCATGATCCCATATCAATAATTTCAGAGAGACAAAACACAGGTGCTTTTCCCTGGGCAACAAAACTATCAAGAATATTTTATTTTCACCTCCTTTGTCCAAGTTCCCTTGACAATTGCAGGATTCAGAACCCTGTCCCACCGGCAAAAGCACTGAGAAACTGTCCTTCCAGGAAGACACTCAGCTGTGCAAGAAACAAAAGTAATCATTTCATTTGCTTCGGATACAACTGAAGTTCTGCACATGTATATACTCACACAATGGCACATAAGAGAACATAAATAATTCAGAAGGATAGCTTTCTTCAGCAAGTACTACGTGGTAATCAGGAAACTTCACAGCAAACATTATTCACTAATCACTGCTGACTGTCTTTCTCTGTAGTCCATTGACGCCACCCATATTTGAACCATTTACCAAAAACATTCAAACATTACATCTTGTGGGTAGAAGATAAATGGTCCATGATTGACCCTAAGATGATGTGCAAGCATTAGTAGAAAGCAAGAAATATAATGGTGACACCCACCTATTTTCTTCCAATGCCTCCCATTGAACTTCCGGACTGATTCTTCCAGAAGACAATCCTGTCCATCAAACTCATTTTAGTTACAAAAGTTGGAAAGCTTCAGTTAATGAAAACTTCCATCTCACAAATAAGAATCTAAGGGTAGAATCTGTCGCTGAATATGGAACTACTTTTATTTGTTCATTCAACTCTTTCTTAAGTTCATTGCCAACTTCTAAGCAATTAATGAAAGTGAATCTGAATGAAGAAAACGTCAAACAGCATATACTAGTTGCAGAAAGGTCATACAGACTCCACAACTACTATTCTTATAATGTTCTATTCTTTCTTTAAAGTTCATCAATCTGTGGCAGGTTCTACATGAGAAGGTATATGCATAAACCATAGAACACAGAATTAGTGACAAACTACAGTTTACAATGACTGACCTCTTCCTTCGTCCATCCTCCCCTTCTTGATGATCTAGTGGGACCAGTTGTCCACCTACAGATATTGGAAAACGAATAATTAATTCATTAATTCTATGCCGAATAGAGAAAATTAAGTGATCAAAAGTATGTATTGCATGGTTACAATCTAAGGATTCCAAAGTAACAAACAGTTATGCCAAGGCCCTTAATCTAAAACTAGAACTGAACAAGAAGAGAAGATTTTCAAATTGAACAATACAGAAACCGCAGAATTTCTTCACAGTCAATTTGGAATTTAAAATTTTCTATGTAGCATGAAAATGCAATCACAGAAACATAACTTTGCAAAGAAACAAACCTTGGAGAAGCCCCAAAATAAACCGAACAAGGTGAAGCATCTATAACTTCGTTTTCCGAATCCACATTGAGCAATTCCTCCTCTGTCTTGACTCTCATGATCTCCATTGAAACGGCTTCACAATTGCAATCAGACTTTCAACCTATCACAAAACCAGATTCCATTTTCTTGTTTTACTAAACAATAAGATGGTAAATCATGTGAAAACAAAAACCCTGTTTAAGTTATCTTCTAAAGATTAATCGTATGCTATTGTTTTATAAGGCCTTTGAATCTAAAAAAAGCGAGAATCTAAAGCGCAAAGTTCTAACAATTTTCCTACATTTTCTCAGCAACCAAACAGGACATCACTTCACCAAAAATCCAATCAACAAAACCAGCTAGAAAACAAGAAGCAGTTAAAACAATATAAGAAACAACTGTGATCGGAGTCTATTTTATAAATCCCTTCATCTTCCTACACAAAAGAAAAATCTTTCATCTATAATAAAGTACTTTCCCACATTTTCTCAGTTACCAAACATAACAAAATGGGTAATCACATATAGCACCGCAAAAAAAAGTAGGAAATACATTATATAATATAGAGAAAGAACTGATAAAATAACTACCAGGGTTTGCAAAAGGAAGTGAGGAACTTACTTCTTTGAGTGAAACTCTGTAAATGAAAAACCGAGAAAAGACTGAAAGTAAAGCAAATGCAAAGTACAAGGATCACACTTGACCCTCAATTTGGTTCTGCAAAACACGTTGGTAATGAAAATGTGGAGGTGGAGAGATTGATAAATGGGCAGGAAGAAGCGGGAAAGTGAGGGGGTTTTTTTTCTTGTTACAGACGGTTTTAGCTTACGTTGGAAGTTTCATGAGGTGAGTGAGAGGATGGTCAACGTCAGCTACTCAGCTTCCGTTGGAAGCTAATGACTGGACCGTCACTGATTTCATTATGGGCCTATGAATCTATTATGGGCTTACTTTCTTATTTGTAGATCCATGAAGCCAGTTCGCAGCGGTAGGGCTTGAGCCTGTAAAATGAGAGAGGTGATGGATGTATGGAATTGAAACTCTTTGCTCTCTGTGGATCACAAATGGATAATCCCTAATCAAGTGGGCTTGAATTTATACAATATTTGTGACCTGAAATTCGTGCAGTAAAACACACAATTTTTTATAAAATATTAGTATGGGGTGTTCGGGATAATTTAATTATTTTATAAATTTTTAGTAAAATATTTTATAAGTATTTTTTTTTATCTTGATGGTTCCTTTTATAAAATATTTTATAAAAAACGTTGTCAATGTAAATTTTTTATTGATCTCATCATGCCGATTTCAAAACACGAAGGTTCTCTCCCTGCCTTCCTCTCTCTCACCCCAATACTGCAATCCGAAAACACGCTTACCTCTAAATCCACAAATTATCCTCGATTTTTTTAAGCCTTAAGATCGGTTCTAATTGATTAAAAAAAAAACCCAGGGTTTGCGGTTGGCTCTTTTCCGATCGACTATTTAACAGGATTCGAACAAAAAGAAAATTAATTAAAATCAATACAAATCCCAATGACAAGAAAAGAAATTATAATAGTAATAGTCATTTATAGAAATTCTGATAATTTCTTGTGCATAGATGGCACTGCAAGAACAATAAGATAGGCTCAAGAGGCAGCAGCAAGAGAAGTGCCAGTCAACGCTTACAAGTGTAGCGAAATCAAGGCCCAACGTGACTCAAAAAGCCTTTCCGGTAGCTGCATCGCCATCAACGAGTGCTAGCCAGGACTCCTGCTCCTGCTGCCAGATTTTCTAATGACACGGAGAGGCTTCAGCATACCAATAGTATTAGAAAAGCCCCCGCCGGAGCTCAAATCAAGCGAGTGATAGACCTGCTTCTAGAGGTAACAATTGAATTCTTAATCACTGTTGTTTTGATTCCTTTCTGAATTGTGATGGACACCGGGTTAGGTGCATAGTAAAAAATAACTTGATAGAAGGATTAGGTGAATTGAAGTTAATGTGTTATCCAAGATGATGAATGATGTTGGAGATACAGTTGACGGTCTTCGGTCTTTGTTCTGTCTCCCTTTGAGTGGATTGTGTACGGAAGTGAGAGTCTTAGACACCTGGGGCTGGGAGGATGTTGGCTGCTTGGGAAGGACTGCTAAGATGAAGAATTGTAATTAAAAATTTGGCGTGGCTTGCAGTGCAGCGAAAATAGTTAACCACAGTAGCTTTTTTTTTTTTTTTTTTTTTCAATTCGCATTCTTTTTTTTTCTTCTTCTTATGATTGATAGGTGAAATTTCTAAAAGAAAAAAAAAGAATTCAAAGGAAAAGGATCAACACACATGGCCAATTTCAAATTCATACAAAAATTCATTTTAATCTAAAAGTATGTGTTTTTTTTTTTCAATTCATGACTGACATGAAAAAGAAAAAAGAAACTTATTAGAAAACAAAGAAGACAGAAAGTTGATGGTTTTTCACATTTCAACAGCAAAAATACAAGATTTTTAAAAGAGTAAATCTTGAGTGAGAAAGAATTTTTCCCGTTTGAATATATGTTTTTGGATGAATTCCAGGGTGTTAAAAATAGATTTTTGGATCCATAAAACCCAACCCTTTTCTTTTTATCTTTTTTTGTAGTTTAAAAATTAATTTTACATGATAATTCACCTACCTTTCAATTTTAACATTCTTAAATAATATCATAAGTTTTTATTAGAATGTTAACAATTTTGTTTTATATACCAAATTCTTAATTACGTTTTTATACATGGTTTTATCATATTTATTATTTTTTAAGCCTTAAATATATATAAAATATGAACATGTTATTTTGATTTATATTTTCGAACTTGCTTGGATAATTATGAAATATTTTTTTTTAAATAGTGCTTCCCGTTAAAAAAATTCTTTCACTAAAATAATTAATAGACATTAATAATAAGGGAATTGAATTTAGATTTGATAAATACATGTTTCTTTTTTATTTGAAGTAGCTTAAATCTTTAACAAACCTTTATTTTAATTATCACTCCTTTTTATTAGAAAAGTGTGCTCTTAATAAAAAAAACAATGTCATTAATTGTTTTGAAGAACATTGGAAAATTTAACGGTGATATTAATGTTGTTTTATTGATTATTATGTATTAGCACCGTATACAAAATTTTGATATTAAATTGCTTATTAATATTGAATTGCAAAAAAAAACACTTATTCTAATTCTTTTCATTTGTTTTTATAAAAATTCAGAACCAGTGAAAAAAATATTAATGAGAACAACAAGATTTATACTATAATTTTTTTTAATGGAATTTAAATTATTTATGTTATAAAAAAATAAATAAAAATCCCATAAAATGAGATTATATATATCTTTATCTTAACTTTTAAACTCAATATTTGATTAATATTAATAGATTTTTTTTATCATTTATTAAAATATATAATTATTAATTTATAATAAAATACACATATCAACCTTTTATTTTAAAATTAAATTTTTTCTTGATGGTAAAAAATATTAACACCAGCACTTTATTTTTTTAATCGGAAATCAAACTAGTTTAGGCTGAGAATCAAGTGCACCACCAACCATGCACTATGGTGTGGTGTTCGCGGGCTTGCCCTTTGGGCAATGATAGGTTAACAACATGTTGTCAATCAATAAAGTTGACAACATCCCATGTGGATGCCAAATGGTACAAGCAAACTCTGTATTTGAGCGCGTAAAGAGCTGGAAACAGCTGAGAAAAAAACATTAGAAAATCAAAGCAATATGAGAAGAGAGACGAGTTGAACCAAAAAAAGGAGAGAGAAACGGGTCGATCTTTGCCGTCCGGCCATGACCGAATGCGAAACCATCGCCAAGTAAAAGATTCAATTGCCAAGAGTTCATTCATATAAAATCTAGACCCGCACACTGTCGATTTTGGGTGTTTTGAGACTTGAGGTTTTGGATCTAAATACTCTAAATTTGAACTTGAAAGTGATTTTTAATGTCTTATTACCATTTGGGAGGTGGAATGGTTGTTTGTTGATTATTTAAGATGAACTGGCGATGGGAGAGGCGGAAAACTAGCGGCGAACAGAGGGGGTGCCGGAAGGAGGAAGCTGCTGGGCTTTCTAAGCAAAAGTTATGACATAGTCCTTGTAGTCTCAAGATAATTAAACTCAGTGCTTATAGTTTTGATAGTTTCAGTCCCCATGGATTTTTTTTTCAAATCCCCACATCACATATTTAGAAGAAAACTAAGCACAATGGTAATTTATAGAATTAAAGAGTAGAAATAAGCTCTCATAAGTTGTTTGTAATCATAATAAATCTTTCGTATAATTGACTTGAAATTTTATAAAATTAAGAAGAGCATGAGAATTAGGAATGCAAATGAGTTTAGCCTCAGTGAGCAGCTTAATGCTTGCTTAGTTTAGGGCTTGACTCAAACTCGTTTATACGATAATTTTATACAAATTTATTTTAAAAATTCATTATAAAAATACATGTTGAATATATTTTAACTGAGATAATATTGATTGGTTAAAACTAATAATTAACATAAATTAATCGATTAGAATGAGAGATTATATCAGATTTTTTTTCTAAAATTTTTTATAATAAAATTAAGAAATTAATTAAGAAAGTTTAGGATGAACCAACTGTGACTTCGATTAAACTAAATTTTGTATAAAATAAATAATAAAGCATTAATAAAATGAATGTTAAATAAGATAAAACTTTCAACCTCGAAATAAGATACGTAAAGACATGTAAAACCCCTTATGGTGGGACTAAATGGGCAATTATTGAATTTCCTTCCCATCAATATAGATATACGTGAATCAAATTTATTGCTTTGATAGTCACATATGCTAGCAATGAATATTATTATTTGACTTCAAACTGGATACGAAACAATTAGTATAAAATACAAAAAATGCACAGTAACACAATTTGAATTTAGAGCAAACAACTTTGGATTTTATTGAATTTAAAGTTAATTTTTTGACTTTTATAATATATTGTTGTAAGAAGTTTTCAAGTGATACAAGTTACCAAAAATTATATGAAAATAAATAACAATCTCTTGCCACCGACTGGTTTTTTCAATATTACAGGAGAGAATGACAAAGCAAGATTTGTAAGGCAAAGTAAAAATATATTATTTCACAAAAATTAAAAAAAAAAGAAATTGAGAAATAAGAATAAAAAATTAAGTCAAGGGATTGTATGGACATGGACTTAGCATCAGGCAAAGGAAATTAAGAAACATATAATAATGGACCGTATGGTATCTCATTAATGAGCATGTCTTTAACTCGTTGACGCGTTGTCTGACTGGCAAATTAAGAAATTCAATTGCTTGAAGGACAAAATTGATAAAAGAAAAATGGTGAGAACGAAGCTGATACCTCCCTAATAGTTGACGGGTATGTCTGAACTTTGGTTATTGATTCTCAACACAGCCAGGTGCGCTTATACCTGCTCACGCGGAATTTTTCTTAGTCAAAGCGTGGAGGGCAAATTTGCTTACGCGGAATTCTTCTCCCAGTCGGCCACGTAGTGTTGTCAACTCAATTTATTGACAGCATATTGTGAACCAATATTTTCCCGCATTATTCCGCTATTTATTAATAACAAAATTGGAAATTTATTTAAGTTGGAGCTGATTGCATCTCGTTGGAGTTGACTTGAGTTGTAATCAAGTTTTGTTTGATTCTTCCTTTGCCCATGAATGTGTTACACACGAGTACAAGCACAAACATATTATACGTCCCTGTTTAAGCACAGAAAAAATATGTTCATGAATTCTTCCTTTTTTAAGCAAGAGAATGAGTACCATCGAAGGGTTAGCGGCAAGAACCGGCAGTAGAACCTACTACAGTTTGAATCTTTACCGTGAGATGAACACAGTTTGAATCTTTACCGGCAGTAGAACCTACTACAAGGGATTAATTAGTCTCCTGGTTCAGAAGAGGGCGCCGGAGGATACCCTAGTAAAAAAGAGAAGAAGAAGCTCTTGCACAAAAAAATCCTTTTAAGAAAAGCGAAAACAACTTTCCTCGATGATACATTAATGATTGGGAGAAGTGGCGTACCATACGGTAGTATGGTATATTCTTTTATTTTATTTTCAGGGACCCATCCCATACTGCAAGTGATCATTATGATCTGTCTCCATGCAGGTTTCGCTCATTAATTTCAACTCTAATGACTCGTACCAGTACAGTTCTACGAGCCTTGCTTGACCACTTGCGAATGCAGCGTTTGCTATATAAAGAAGAGAGATAAATTCCACTGATGGTGGTCTGCATATGCAGTACGTACAATCCTTCATGTTCTCATTCATTCATTCATTCATTCATGTGGAGTGAAATTTGCCCCGCCCTCGAGGCTATACAAGCAATCAAGTAATAATAAATCCAAAATCAGGTGGCCAATTGTTGTTTTATATTAGATATTTATGCTTTGACTTCTTCTGTAAACCAGCAAAGGATCTTACAAATATGCAACAGATATAGTCGGTGGCTACAACCAATTTATAATTAGATCGTTTCTTGTACCCTTAGGCCTTAACCTATTGTTAATTTATAGGCATTAACTCCCCATCTCACAAGTTTTTGACCTTTCTCATCTCTTAAGATTTTTGTGGAGATGGAGAACATGAACAAAAATAGCTACTGTTATTCTTTTTTCTTTTCTTCTAGTTTTTGATTTTTACCATATATAATATATATTGCAACTCTCTACATTGAAAAAAATCGGAGAAACATGGACTCTCTCTCTCGGAAAATTCCTTCGTTGGCGAAATACTTTATTATAATTTCTACATAGAAAAACACTTCTGTCAAAACTCTCAATCTTAATAAATTATACATCCTTGAAACAAAAAGAGAGAAAGTAAAAAAAAGGGCAAAGATAATAAGGTCTACAAGCTGCAAAAAGATATGTATACAACTGAACACACATATAAGGATAAATAACCAAAACTATAATCAGTTGTGAAGGGGGTTTGGCCCCCCTGGAACTGCTCTATAAGAAACTCCATAAACTGGGTCGTCGATCTCATCTTTGCTTGATCCTTCAGAAGCTTTTGCAGGGAAATGCCATGAAAGCTGAGTAAACACATCTGCCTCAGCTCTTTGCTTATTTTGATCACCTATTTTTATATGGAGGTGGCGGCAACTTGAGAGCTGGCTAATAGCAAGGATGATGATCATCAAGAAAATAAATGAGAGTCTTGGATTTGGATTAATCCTCATGGTTTTGATGAAGAGAATGTAACAGAAGAGGCGATATATATATATCAGAGAATAAGCAGCAGCTAGTTGAAATATTTGGAGCTTATGTACAAAATAGTTAGAGAAAGGGGATTTGTGAAGTCTTTTATTTTGGGAACAAGCAACCTGTGGTGAAGATACAGCCAAATCTATATCTACTCACCCACCTTCAAATTCCGGAAATGCCCTTTTCTTTTGGGAACAACCAATCGAGTCGGTGTCCACAACAAAGAAACAATAAAAAGTCATTCTCTTTTAGTTTTCTTTTTTCTTTGTTTTTTTTGTACACACACACACGTAATAAAATAACACGTGAAGAGAAAATCTATGTACGAGTTATTGTCATACCTCAAGAAGGGATCAGTGCGCTAGCTCTTTAAAGTCATTCAAATTCTACATATATAGAAACATGTTTTGTCCTTGACTCCTCTTGTAGCCATAGGTTAGATGGAGTGGGAGATCATAGAGGTTAGTTTGGTCCTTTGAAACCCACTTGAGTGCTACTTTGAAACATAGTTTTGGCGAGGAGCGTTGACATTGCATGAGTTGGATCTCTCATGTTATTGTGTTCTGATCATAGTTAGGCCGTGTTTGTAATTCATTATTGGCGAAGACTCGAGGCTCTGGAGATACTCGTGCCACATGGCCACCGTGACAAGTGGCTCACACGTTCTCTGTACTCTGATGCTTAGCTTCACCACATGTTCTTGCTTTCCAAGTTATTGGTACAAATCCTAAAAGATGTCCACCGCTTATATTAGATTTTCCGGCTGGCCGGATACCGCAACCTATTAAATATATGCTGGGATCCCGTGGCGCCCCCTCCCCTCTATGCGTTTTCGCTTCCTTTTGTCATTCGTTGATTTTTCCAACTAAGTTTTGCGATACCGATTTTTCTCCAGCTAAATATTCATTTCATATTAGCCTTTTGACAGGTCAAATTATCGATAGAATAAATTCAAGTAATTATGATGATAAGCCGATGGTGGAAGACTCATGGTGACAAAATAAATTGAGGAAATGTGCAGAGGAACGAAGCTCTCTGGTGCTGTTTGTGGCAGAAGATGATGATAGCGATTAGCTAGTCGACAACGATGAGGAGAGCATGACATCTTTGGCGTTGAATCATGGGAAACATGATTAGGTAATGAATCACACTTACTATCAAAAAAAAAAAAGGTAATGAATCACGCTTAATCCTTTCACTTTTAACATTTAATCAAATAAAGTTTTCTACTTTAAATTGGCCCAAATCAGTTCCCCTAATACCAATTATATGGAGTCTTAACCCTTTTCACCAAACTCTGACACTGACTAGCTGGCCAGATGGATGTCAATGTTATGGTATAGTAGTTTAGAGGATCTCAAATTTGTCTTCAATTAGAAATGGAGGGGTTGATTAATCTGATTTAAGGAAAGGGGACTTGATTTGACAAATGGACAAAATAAAGGGATCTCACGATAATCTTAACCCCTTGTGTACTAGAGCATTTGCATGGGGAATAAAAAATATTTGATACCCAAAGGTCAAATGCCACATCAGCTGACAGAATTTCCTCGCTATAATTTCATTTGCTGATGAATCACGAGGGACAAAGGATTCTCCTATGCATGATTCAAAAAGGCTTTAGAAATCGGGCAGAGAAACAATTAAAAAAAGTGACCGTGAAAATGCGGTTTGAAATTGTTGAGGATGGCGTACGTCTATGGTGAATCCAAGGTCGTTTTCCTGGAATTCCAAGCAGGGTGGTCGGCCGTCGGTCCACACAGACCCATCGGATTTTTCTTTTTTTATTTTGTCATCGTTGTCAAAGTGAACCCATCGTATAGATGAATATGTTCACGTTGAATATTTTACGGGGACCCAACAATAATTTGGAAAATATTCGTTTATTTTAATATTTGGAAGTTCTGCAGAAAGACTCTGTTGCAGCCCAGCCCCACAAGAGTCCTGATCTTAGAAGCATTTATTTTAACCTATAGTTACCATCAAAGCACTGCTCCTTGTCGCAGTGTATCCGTCTGAACTGGTGCAGATGGATTTGAGAAGATATGATCAGAAAACGGGTTCGAAAATATTCTGATCACTGAAAATACCAGGATTTTTGTGGTACAAATGCACTTTATGTTCGAACTTGATTAATTAGCAGGCTGTGATATTTCTCGGATGGATCTCGAAGGGAAAAAATTAAATAAAAATATTCTTATGTTTTGTTATCTTTAATTATTTCTGGTTATGTTCCTCAGGATTCAATATCCCCAGGCTTTGCTCAACAACATGCATGTCATCTATTAATGCAACATATGCCTCGTAATTAGGTGCTAATTAATGAGGCCTGAATTTAATTACATATTAGAAATATTGTGATCCCAAACAAAATCTGATTGTGATATTGAAAGGATATATTCTATGGCTCACCGTAGTTAGGTAAGTTTGGTTTGTGAATGATAAAAGACACATCTCATTCTCATCACATAGAGAAAAAAGAAGCACGCTTTCGTAACTTGTTAAGCTTGAGTTCATCCTGTAATCTTGTGCTTTGCGTGTGATGAATGCAGCAGCTTTTTTTACCATCATTCACGGCGGAAGACGCCCTTTTTATTTATTTATTTTATTTTAAAGATGTATTTTTAAGAAAATGATTTTTTATTTTAAATTAATTTTTTAAATCATAATTTTTAAAAATTAAAAAATTATATTTTCTTTGATTACTGTAAAAGATGTGATAGGGTTATTTTATTTTATTTATTTGGAGCTAATTAACTATTTCACTGTATTATATTTTTTGGATTGTGGAGGAGAATGAAGACTCCACTAAAGCCCGAGTCAAATAATTGACGATGTCAAAATCTGTGAGAGAGCTTTCCAATGTCAACATCCCAGAATATATGCAAGCTGTTCGTTTGATTACATAAATAGTCAGAAACATAATTATTGTAGTAGATGGGTAAATAATTAATTGGTAAGCTGTACTTTAAGATTTTAACCCATGTAGATTTCACATTGTTTTGCTTTGGACTCTATAGTATAGAATAGTATTTTTCAGTGTCGATCTCATAGCTAGCTGCCATGGTCCCAACATCTCCTTTCTCTGTTAAATAACTAACGATGGTCGAATTTATTAAAATCTAATTAATTAATTTCGGAATTTTAAGTGTTTCCTGGTGGATTATCGAGATAATTAAGCGAAAACTAATGGAAAGGTTAAATATTCTCGTCATTAATTATGGTATTTTATTGTGTTATTGATTGAGAGGTTGATGTTTCTCTGTATATAGAATTTGTTGTGTTCACAAACACCAATTGATAATTTGAAGGAGTGTAAGTGTGTACGAGTTGGTGGTGTGCAAGGTTTCTTTTGACTTATCAGAGTTTGAAAAATACTTTGAGGTGTATGCCTGGATCAAAATAATGGGTTGAGGCAAAAAAAAATAATAATAAATTATGGTCAGCTCATCAGGCCTAGAAGGTGTTGAGTTATGATGCCTAGCCTCTTGTGAAGCATGGAGTGTTTCATAGGTTTTGCCATAACAGATTAATCACAGAAACAATATCTTTTGAGATGAGTTAAATCTTTTTTAGCCATTTCCTGGACTAAACACATCTTCTCTTTGGGTTTTTATTTCTAGTTCTTCTATTCTCTCTGGGCGATCCCTAAGACCAGGACACTCTTCAGGTTTCTCAATATATTCTAACAAATATAATCTAGTCTTCATAGAAGTTTTTTCCCAACTTTATCATATAGAAATATAACATGATAAAAACATATATTACCATAGAAGTTGATTTATTATAAGCTGACATGATTAGCTTACGAGGCTCAAGACTTTGACGAACTTGCTCATATGTCCCAAACACATTCTTCATGCTCAGGTTAAATGGCAAGGGAACTCACCTCGTCATCTCGCCAAAGCCCTTCCTCATATTCATGCCATTTAAACCGTCCCAAGTCTTTGTACGCACGCATACACATTATGCAAGCGTCATTCTGACAGGCGAAGAAGTTCTTAAGCTGTGAGGTTTTTACTTCACTCACCGAGTCACGCTCCCAGTGTAACGAAATGGGGTTTTTTGTTTGAAGAGCGTCTACGATGACAGAATGAGATATGTTGAGTACCTCCAAGTCGAAGAGCATCAATGTGATCTTCAAAGCATCTTTATGCAGAGGCGAACAAGATCGCAGGCTCAAGACCTTGAGATTGGGATGTAAATAAACAAGGTAGTCGCAAATTAAATCATGATGATCACATGGGGACTCGAGCAATTCATGAAATCCAAGAAAAGCAAGGAAAATAACAAAAATGGCCCCAACCAGAGCCCCGAGCGTGATTTTTAATATTTCAAAATTCGACGGTCATTGGAGCACCAAAAGAGATTACAAATAAAAACAAAATTTAAAAACTTCTATAAAATTTTGATTTGAATCCATCAATCAAATCAAAAAAATTAAAAAATTTTTAAGTTATCATTCTGGTAGTTTGAAGTAACCAAATCTTTTTTTAACCTAAACTTATCCCATTAGTTTATAAATACATTTATTAGGTCTTATAAATACATCTATTAAGTCATCTATATAATCTGTCCGAGGCAAATCATCATCTAATTGTGGCAAATTCACATCTAAATGCTCAGAATCACTTGTTATCTCAAACCCGACTACATCACTTGTTATCCTAATTTATAATCTTATTGATTATGGTCCTCCTTCTTCTAACTACTGTTTATTTGGTTTTTGATGCTTTTTGAAGTATGGATTTTTTTTTTATTTTATCATTGGACATTCTATTCAATTTGATTTTTTTTATTTGATTTGGTCCCTCTACTTTTAATTGCTCTATTTCTAGAAAATAAATTTTGCAATTTCATCCCTTTTAATCTTATTGCATTTATTTTTTTAATTCATTCTTGGTCCCCCATTCTTTTTATTACTATATTCTTGTCTTTTTTCTTGATTTATCCTTTTTTTTTAATTTTATCCCTCAACATTAATTTCATTTGGTCTTTTATCCAGTTTTAACCCTTATTCTTTCAATAACTTTTTTTCTTCAATTTAGCTCTTAATACTATATTTAGTTAGTATTGTTTGGGTTTTAAATTGTTTTACGATTAAATATTTTACTTTGTTATTTTTATAGTTGCCTTCTAATAAGATAGTTCTTTATTGAAAATTGATTATTTTTTTTAAATTTCTCATTTGACATTTGATTATGAAGCCCTTAGCTTCATTATTTTTTACGTTTTTTTTATTGAGTTATTATAATCTCATATCTTAAGTAATAATAGATTAATCAAGTTAATCATGATTATCTAAATTTTTTTTCCATAATTTTTTTTTTTAATTTCTAATCTGCGTGGAATATTAGATTCTTATGCATTCAATAAGTATTTGAAGTTCCAAAGTCTGAAAGAGATCGATTCACAAGTACGAAGGTCATAGGTTTTAGTTACTTCTCGTTGGTAATTTTCAACTCTTCTCTCAATGTGCATTTGGGTTTCAAAACAAAACCAAGGAACACCCCAGCTTTTAAAGGAAAAGGTACGCAGCTTAAAGGACCTCAACGAAAACTAGTAACAACAATTATATTACCAAACAACAATATACAGGGTAACAGGAGTGCATGTGTATGAAAGCATTGCCATTCTCAGTCCGCTATCAAACTAAAGAACCCAAAAACCCTGATCATGAACACGCTGCATTGGATAATGCAATAGAATGACCCATCAAAATCGCAATTACAAAGCTTAGAAGACACAATAGTATGGGGATTGAAAGCAGGAGCTAGACCTATCACATATTACCAGCTTTCAAGTGGAATAAAAATTGAAGCTGGTCTTTCAGCACAAGCTAAATCTCAGCAACACTAACCAGCAGCTTGCATGCATCAATGCTCCCAATAAGTACTACCTCCGGATCCGGATACCAGGGATGTCTTTCAAACCCATCTTTAGAGCTGTTTTTCTGAAGAGGGAAGGAGGTTTATGTAAGCCTATTGACTCGGAAAATTGGTTGGCCAGCTCAACAAGCGTCGTTTTATCCCTTCCAATCTCTCTGATGGAGTTATAATACCCTAGCCAAGCATGATATGCTCCTTCTTTGACACTACTATCAATCTTTGACATTGACTCCTCCACCTGCAAAACAGAGCAAGTATCTAAAGGTTATCCATATGAAACCTGCACAATTGCATGCCCTAATAACAAACGGATAGGAGGGACTAAAACCCAGAAAGCCATGCATTTTGATGTTTCAGAGGGAAAACATTATAAGTTGCAGTTTAAATCGAGGTAGACTAAATGTTTTAGTTACTGTTCGTATCAGGACCTCAACCATGCACCATTTTCAAATACAAATATGGATCATCAAGTGATGTTAATTCCATAGTATGCAACATAAGGAATCCACCCTTGAAAAATCTTGTTTAACGAAGTGGGAAAAACATGCGGATGGCCTTCTAGAACTTCAGCACGTTAATTAAGAAGACCACATGTGCCTTTTGCATACTTCTGCTCTGAGTTCATTTTCTTTCTTTTTTTTTCTTTTTAATATCAAACCATAATTACAATCTCTTATAATGCTGAATAAAAACAAGAAGCAATTAAAGCAAGTAATCAGTTAGAGCATTACCTTAAAATTTGTTTCAGAATCAATTTGTGGTAAAGGGAATTTCTCGAGTGGCAGGTCTTTTAACTCATTCAGGAAATATTCTTCCCATGGAGCGAGCAATAAGATCCCTTCTCCATCTTTCCCTTCGCGTCCTGTTCTTCCAAGCCGATGGATATAATGTTCACGATCATAAGGAATTCCCACCTGATTATGATTAAAATTGGTGCATTGTTTTACAGTAACACAAAATAATGCATTCAAATCAACTACTGAGAAGAAATATACAAAATACTGGGTGTTTGAGAGATACTGTCTACTGGGCACAGTTGATTTGATGCTTGGCAATTTATACAAGCAGAATATGAATTTATAACTTTTCAATGGTTGTTAGTACCTGAATGACCAAAGTAACATCAGGATAATTCATTCCACGAGCAGAAACATCAGATGTAACGAGAATCAAACATTTCGATTCCCGGAATTCATTAGAGACACGAGTTCGATAAAGTTGAGGCTTTCTAGAATGCATCTCCCTTACATTCATATTCATTTCCCGAAGAAGTAGATACATGAGTGATGTTACCATTCCAGTTGTACAGAAAACAATAACCTGGGGCATGTTAAATGTCTAGGACTCAGCCACACACATTCCGATGTGCAAATAAATGAAATCCAGAATCTACAGAATCTTACCTTGTAATCAGGTGCCTGCAGAATATGCTCCTTCAGAAGATGGTGCACTACTTGAAAATGCAATCTGTGTGGAGAGACAAGAAAAGACTGCTTGATCTAAAGGAGCAGAAACGAGCATTAATGCTTTTTGCTTCCCAATTTAGAAACAATCAAAATCAAATATCAAACAGTCCAGATGATTTCACTTATAGTGATTAGATATTTAATACATCAATTAGTCATTAAACCAGTGCCAGAATGTTCAGCCTAAGACAAACTCTGGACCATTTTACAGGTAACATGATCATTTTTAACAACATCAGGTCATTGCCATCTGCAATTCCCTGATTGGTAATTAACCACAACAGTTTCTTAATTTAATGTATACCTTAGCAGGAGTTTCCACACAACCAACACCCACAGTATTAATGAAAGCATGTTCCCTTTTCAATACAAGCTGAGAAATTCGACGAACCTGTATATGCATAACTAAAATCATAATGAAGTCATGTGACACAATTTAACTGCTTGTTTGACCCATCAACAGAAAAATGAGGAAAAACCTAACCTCTTTTGGAATTGTTGCAGAAAATAGCAACGACTGTCTCTGACGGGGCAAGCAGTCTAAAATTTTCTCCACATCCTTCCGAAACCCAAGATCAAGAAGGTGATCAGCCTCATCAAGTATAAGCACCTTCAATCCCATCAAATGCACAGATAAACCACCTTTATTCTCAATGTGATCCAGCAGCCGACCAGGAGTTGCAACAATTATCTGGAAAAAGTTCAAAGCAACAGAAAATGATATGCATGCATTAATAATGAAAAACACAGGAATATCAACTGCATATTTATTTCTTTTCTTTTTTCTTTTTTTCAAGTACATGCCATGACATGAGTTGAAGTTAAACCAGGAAAAAACACCAAGCACATGAGCAAACCTGATAAGGATCTGATTCAAGGCGTCTCTGATCATCTTTGAAACGTGTTCCTCCAACTAGTGTTAGCACACCAATTCCATCATGGTATTTCAGCATAGCATTTGCTTCTGCAGCTATCTGACTTGCTAGTTCTCTTGTGGGGCAGAGAATAAGAGCATATATAGGGGACACTTGTGGCTTGTCATTGCTACTTGTTGCCTTCAGAACTGCTTCAATTGCAGGAAGCTGTTTGAATTTAACAATGGCACCAAAAGAAAGAAGCTAAAATACCATTAATTAATTTTCAGGAATGCCAAAGAGACTTGTAGTTTACCAAAAAAGCTGCGCTTTTTCCTGTGCCAGTTTTGGCTTTGACCATAGCATCCTTGCCTGCTTCAAATTGAAGTAAAAACCATCATTCAAACTTCACAATGTGCAAGAAAGATCATTTTTTGGCATGCACAGGTTGACTAGTTTGAAAAAAAAATCGTACATAATCAAAATGGAGCACAGAGAGTATTTCTTTAGTATAACAATACAATAAAAGAGATGCTATAAGTATCCAAACATGCTTATGGCCTCGCACATGCCAAAAAATGAAAAAGTTGACACACGCGCACACCCTAACAATATTGGTCTACCCTGATTTTTGAACTAACTATATAATTACCAAAACTCTCATAACTGGAGATGAAACATAAAACACAATTTGCATACCCTCAAGGCAAACAGAAAGAGTAGCCTCCTGTACCCTGGTCATTTGAACATAACCAGCAGCTATAAGTGCTTTGACAGTCAACGGAGACAGACCACATTCATCAAATCTGCAAAAAAATACATACAGCACAAAATCACCACTTAAAAAGTAGAACACTAGATCTTTACATTACACATAATTCCACAGCCTCTTCCTTTATTCTACCCTAGACTCCAAAAAATGCAAAGTTCTTTGATTTACTTTTCTCGCAAAGCAATTACATCAGAAAAGTATCCTCCCATTACTACAGTGTCGATATTGTGAAACGCAAGAGAGCTTATACGGGGCCCCCTTCTCATTGCTGTGCTTATGTTCACCGTACACTTTCGGTGTCATTCTCTTCTATTGTAACTTTCTAAGACCCACAATTCAATGAAACTGCGTTTTTCATCCATGCAGGACCTGGTGAAATTTCTTCTATTGCAGGTTATGGTGAAATTTCCCTCATATTCGGCAATCATGATCTCCTTATTGTTATCATATCCAGAGATTAATGAGGGAATTGGAACCAAAAAAAAAATAATGCACATTTTCCCGTGAATGCCGAAACTACCTTACTAGTAAGACTAAGACACCATTTAAAACCAATAAAAAAAACTTACCTTTTTTCGCTAAGAATTGAATCCTCCTCCTCCTTATCTCCTTCATTTCCGGCAAACTTTTTCTTCCTCCCCAGCTCGTATCTGATCAACTCCACTTCGTTCGCAAAATCATTCTTATCAAGCACCTTTAATGGAACCCTTCTTGTCTTCTTCATATCATACTTCCCTAAAGCAGCTCTACTCCCAATATCAGTCGCACTCCTCCCTCTCCTATCTCCCCCACCCTCCAAATCCTCATCCTCATCATCACTCTCATTTCTCTGAAACCTCCTCTGTTTTACTGTCTCAGAACCCCTATTCTTCATGAAATCACTCACATTCCTCAAATTACTCACGCCTCCTCGCTCATTCCATGAATCTCCTACGAAATTCTTCACTTTGTCATTAACAAACCCATGATCTTCATCATCATCACTCGAAGAACTCTCATTTATCCTAAAATTTCTCTGTCTCCGCGCTAAAGGCTTGGTAGAATCACCTCCAGACTCAAAACCCAAATCTCTAAGCATCGAATAATCTCTACTTTTCACATAATTAAACCCATTTTCGCGATTCTGCGACACATGACGCCCTTCTGATATTAATTTTCTCAAATCCACCGGCGAATGAATTGATCCTGGCTGTTGATTAGTCCCCACGAATTCAGTCTGTTCATCCGATGGGGGTTTCAATGACCCATCATTTTCGTTCCACAAATCTTCAGCTCCATCTTTCATGAAACGGTCAGCGAGGGCTTTGAGGTGCTCGCTGGGGCTCATGGGGTTGTACTTATTTGGGTCCGGATTCAGGTTAGGGTGGGATTGGCCAGCGAGGTTGGAGCTGATTTGGGAACGCATCCGGTCCTGGAAGAGTTGTTTTTCTTGATCAAGGAGCCGTTTCTCTTTTTCTTTGGCTTTTTTCTCGTGGAGACGTTTCCATTGCCATTTGTTTAGACCTCCAGGGAAGCTTCGGGGTCCACCACCCATCAGTCGAATGAAGACCCGGGTCCGGAGCTGTTCCGATAAGAATTTGGAGCGGCGGAGGAGTGATGGGTACATGATGGAGAAAGGGAAGCGGGAATGAGGATGGTTTTGGCTACTGGGGTTTAAGTCTAAGAGACGAAGGGTTTAAATAAAAAAAAGTCTTTTTTATTATTTTTAACCTCAAGATTTAAATCTATAAAATTAAGGCGAGGAGTTTTTTTTTTTTTTTTTAGGTTCATCAGTTTTAATATCTAATTAACAAAATGATGCAAAATAATCATTCTTGAAATGTAACTTTATTTTGATACTTAATATTTTAATTTTTAATTTTGATTCTTAATCTTTAATTAATTTTTAAGTTTATCCTTATATTTATAATCTTAATTTTTTTTATTTTAAAAAAATTTAATTCTAATTTTTTTTATTTTGATTTTTTATTTTCGATTCATTTATTAATTTAATTTTTTTTCAATTTTGCCTTTTAATTCAAAATTTTTATTTATCCTCTTAATTTTTTTTTTTCAAATAAGGTTCTTATTTTTTTAATTGTTATTTTTTTATCCTTCAATTTTATTTATTTCATCATTGGACATTCTATTTATTAGAATTTGGTCTTCTTAATTTTTCTCATTCTTTATAGGCCTTTCCCAAGAGTTAATCCGGAATAATTATCGGTTATAAATTGAATGGGTTTGCTTAAGTTAGCCCAAATCAACTAGATTTTTTTGTTTTATAAAAAAATCAAAATGATACAACTTTTTTTAAAAAGGAAAATATTGAATGGGTTTTGACTAGATTTTTTTTGGATTAACCGAAACATTAGCCAACCCAAATTTTTAACCGTATTACAATGGATCAATTCTCCTCCAATTTCTTTTGAAACTCAGGCCAATCTAAGTTAAGGGTCACCTGAGACATGGATCAATATATCTGGCCAAACCAAGTTTTTAAATAGTTGTTTTTCAGATACAGTGTTTCTAGTTTAGTCACCACTTAAGGTTATTCATTTGAAAAGTTAACACGGATTAACGTCGTTTTTTTTTTCAATTACATCCTTCGAAGTTGTTCATTTTAAAAAATAAACTTCGTTAATTTTTTCAGTTTTTTTTTTCAATCAGGTTATCCTTATCTCATGGTCTAGGTGAGGGGTTTATTCGGGCGACCTGAGTTTTTTAGAAATGGCTTTTTCTTATCTTTTTTTTTTGTCGTTCAAAATTCAATTCTTTTTAAAATTAAATTTTTTTTTTATATGTTTCTCCTTTTATTAAATTATCTTATCTACATGATACTACTCGCGGGTTTTAACAACCTTACTTGATTTTACCAATGTTTTGTTTTTTAATACTTTTTTTTCATTGATTTTTTTTTATGATATTATTATTTTATAGTTTGATTTCTGAGGTTTGACAATCATTATTTTTTAGTTCTCTAATTTATATTTTAACTGGATTAAATAAGTTCACCCTGTTAGTTTTCAGTTTAAATGTCTAATTAGTACTAGTATAATAATACATAAGCACCTATTAATAAATCTTAATTATACTAGGAAAAAAATCTGTTAATTTGGTCTTTTTAACAACCTTATATTTGTTTTGATAGGTTATTGCAGTCTTTGGTTTTCACAAGACAGCTCTTCAATCGGTCCCAGTTCTCTGGGTTGTTCAACTGAAGCAAAGACCAATTGCATGGGATTTTCAAGTTAGACTAGAATGTGAATCTTGAAGCAGATACTAAAATATCAGTGATACAGCAAGAGCTCTCTTTTTTTTTTTCCTTTTCTGGAACAATGAGCACAGAAGGCAAAGTTTTTGCCTGTTTATGAAACCATGAACTGTAATCCTGAAGTTGATACTCCTTATATCTAGCCAGACAAGAAAGTATTAGTAGCTGCATCAAGATCTGGCCATTTCAACAAGTCAGACCAGGGGAGATGAGCCGGCAAGTAGTTAATTCAAGGATCTTGAGCTTCAACCTAAAAATCAAGTATCCACCAAGGCTAACCAAAGGAATCTTATTTTTCTAACAAATGGATAACGTTAAATGGATTCCCTTGTATTGCAATGTTAACATAACCTGCATAATCCCCAGCAGCAGCAGTGCAGCCTGCATCTAGGGTACGGGGTCTGGAGGAGGATGATCCCAGATAGGTTGCTTTTTCAGATTTGATGTTGCAAGATTGAGACAAGCTGCTCAGTTAATTTGTAATGCACGATACCTTCATTCATATAAAAGAAAATATTTGTCACTCCAAGGGTTGTTTCTAACGGTTCAGAAAAGGGGAAATAAATCTTGGGTTTAATTTGTCAGATCATGACAGTAGAGACTGGCACAGGACAGACGAGAGCTAATGTAGTTAAGGCATGGCAGCTATGCCAGTTGTGAGGATCAGGTAAAACGTGAGAGCAATGGTGATTTGAACTGTCCTCTCTAGCTAGTGTGTTTTATACAAGCGATAACGCAGCCAGCTTCTAAATCTTTTCTATAAAAATTAATAAAATACCATAATTGAATATCTTTGTACAACAGTTACGCTAATACATCCTGTGACAGCAAAACAGAGATTGTGTAATACCGCAAAATCTTCGCCCAACCAAATCCACACAAAGAAGAAACAGAAAATAAGTAGTAAAGAATAAAAATATGTTGAACAGAACCCCTTTTTTTTCTTTTTTTTGCTAGTGGTGGCAAAGTCCAGCGTCGCAGTCTGAAATATGGCAACTTGTAGACTGGGTAGGAGGTCAGAGGAATTTACAGTTCAGCACAAAACTATTCCACTCTGTTAGTGCAAGACAAAATCGTAGATTTCATTTCTTCTTTGCTCAATGACGCCTGAACTATCACCTGATGCAAAATAGAGGTTTAATCACACAAAAAATAAATAAAATTGTTTAAGGTGTATAAAAAGAAAGATCGTGACTGTTTGTTTCTTATTAAGTATCAGTTTCCCTTCATACAGTCACAACATAGTCGTTAACTTTCACCTTGTTCAGCCAGCATATTTCATCTTTTTGTTCTTTTAATTTCTTGAAGAGATTGCAATTTTTATTATTGGAAAGAATTCAGAATACCTGTTCTCAAGCTATACTGCTTTATGGCCAAGTTCAAGTTATTACTTTATGAAGTGTAAAGATGGCGAACTCAGATAACAAACTCTTCAAATGAAAACAACTGAAATTGATTGTTCGGGTGGCTTATATTTTCATGCATTTGTCCTGTTTTCACTTGAAAGTGGGTAAGGGTACTATAAGTAGTGTCAGGAAGGTAGTCTTGTAATATCTTCAGCAAGTTCATGAAGCTATTTGTACGAGGCAAAAGTTCAGGGCTCAAACATGCTGATTTAAGAAGTGCAGAATCTTCAAGGTAATATACTTTTAATACGAGAATAGGATCAAACTTTCAACTATTTATGCATGCAAGAAACTTTCATACGGATGCATTTTTCAATTTGCAAAAAGTGAATCTCTTGATCAAGAAGATCAATGGGACCATCAGGAATCCAATAACACAAACACTTGCAAACTCCAAAAATTTTACCTCTTGTACTTTGTTTCCAGATCGAGCAAGCAATTTGTATTGATTCTCAAACATGGACGCCATATAAACCTGAAGCAGAAGATAGATGAGAATCGGATTAGCTAGCATGATTCGAGTCGAGGATAAATAATATACAAAAGGTGAGAGACCAGTGCCTTCTTTCAGAGTTAAGAAACAAAGGCTACACTAACAAATGGTACATTGGCTACAGCTATTAACACCCTGCAAAATCATGACCATGATTATAGGGGTGAGTTGCACCTTTAATTTGTAACTTCTGGTGCAATATCTAGTTAATAAGTCCTTGTACCTGAAATGTGGGAGCTAAACCTGGACTCAAAAAGAAGCGGCCTCTAGATACAGACTGGATCCCTTCAATTTGTTGCAACTCTTTGACAAGTGTTTCAACATCAGCCCACTGCAGAATTCCAAGTCAGAAAATTCAAGAATAGCTACTGCAACACAATGTACGAGGTGCAGAGAATACATAGAGCATCATTCAACTAACTATTGATACTTGCTTCCATAAATACATGCATCATAGGAAGTACCCCGTAATTAACTGAGAAATGGAAGGTAAACTTGCCCAAACTTCCTAAACTGCAGCAGAATTGCATTGTACTTGTGCGATTACAATTGTCAAATCAAACTTTGAAGCAAAAAATAAACATCATGTAATGAAATGGAGAAAACATAACAATGCTAGTGTTTCCATCGCCAGCCTGACATGGCTGTCAACATATGAATCATTACGAAAACCCCTGTAACTGATCTCAAAACCTTTCAATCATTAAATCCCATAAATTTCACTCTCCTATTTCTTTCGTCCACCTTCAAGCCTACTTTTCACAATTTGGGGATTTTACTGAAAATATTATTTAACAGATGGCAGGGCACAGCACCAGTAAAAGCTTAGCTCTAAAATTAGACATCACCAGAATCAATTTGTCATATTGGAATCAGCACAATCATCAATTTTTTTCATGAATAAGTTTATTTGGAGAATCTTGCTTGAATATTATGAAGCAAGTTTGGTTAGTCCGGGCCTTATTTCCTTGTTCTTTTTTATTCAGAAATCATAATGATGCAGATATTCTTGTTCAGCAACTCTTACTCTATCCACATATTGTCTTTGTATAATCACATTGAACTGCAGTCTTTTCTTAATTAAAAATAAATAAAAAGTAGGAAGCCTTTTATTTGGCAAGTCAAAGTGACAAGAGGAGTTGATGACTAAAGGTGTTACTCAAAGTATGAGAATAAAACCTCAGAATCGGCTTCTGCTGCTTGTAATCTCCCATCCCGGGGAGCACGACCACCAAAGACAGATTCCAGGGTCTCAATCAGAGGATCAGGCTGCCAAGGGAAAGAGAAACAACACATTATACAATGGACATATTGTTGAATTGCCTTGGCCTAGGATAGAAATTCAGCATCGAATAAACAAGTTAAATATAACTTACTGTAATCTCCTTCAATGATAAGAAAATACGTTGAAGGGTAAAGTCCAATTGGTGAACTTTTGCCTCCACAATCTGCAACAAGAATAGCTTTCTTCAAAATTGAAATGGCATGAAAGAATTGGCAGCTAAAGAAGCATTACAACAAGCGAAGTATTTGATCAGTATTTTTCATAGCCAGTTTCAGTAAGGTTTGGTTGTAGGCAAAGTACTCATGCCAGACAGCACACAGAATAAGGACAGAATTTTTCTGGAAGACCCACATATTGATGAGAATATAGACAATCTTTTATGGTGCCTTATGGAACCAGCACACGTAGACTGTCAATGAAGATATTTAATTATCATAAAACAGGTAACATACCTGACCAACTTTAAAACAGGATGCAGGGTTCAGAGTGGCATCCCATGAGACCTCCGATGCATGAATTAACGCAGGCACACCTTCAACCTAAATGAGTATAGTTAGGTTAAATATTTTGTGCAAGTATTCTAAGATCTCATAACTCTAAACTTTTGACTCTATTTTAAGGAATTATTCTCAAGATACTGACACAAATCAAACCACTCAGCCCTCCACCAGTCAATATGGTATCTCTTGAACCCTTTTTTCTGCATATCTTTTCTAAAAATATTCAAATTTCCCTACTATGCAATGATTTCTTGCTCGAAGAATTATCAGCATACATAACTTTAATTCACCTTGATGAATGTAGCAAAATTATTGATTTACCTCAACAAAAATGCCAAAATAAGTTACTTTCTTGATGCAGCATTTCACAACATCCCCAATTTGAAGTGTAGCCTGGAAAAACAAATGGCACGAGAACATCAAGACCAGAAGCTTGCTTGATAAGCTAATGAACAACAAGCTTTTGGACAACACAAAATCAGATGTATAGGAGATAAAGTTTGGCCTGAAATTCATCTGATAATCTAACAAATAACACGCTTGCTTCTTCATGTCAATTATGTAACATTTTGATTGTTATGGTGCATTTTCTTTCTATCAACACTGCTTCAACCACAAAAGGGTCAGCTCACAATTAACCCAACAAGCAAATCCAAGTTTCAGTTCTGAAAATCGAAGTAAACTGAATATGAAACTGCATAAATTGTGAGAATTATTTTCGTTGTCAAGCTGTTACAAATGTTTTCAGGAACTTAAAGCTTGCATATAAAACAAATAGTGAAAAATAAGCATCAAGAATTAGTGCATCTGGACATGCTCCTTACCATGAGATGTCTCTTTTTCTCAACCAACTCTTCCTTCTCTTTTGGCCTCAGAGAAACTACAAGTTTCCTCAATTTTCTATCAGCAATAACCACGTTCACTTTGATTTTCTGCAAATAGAAGTCCATGAAAACTTGAAAGAGAAATGTTTATGATTAAAATACCAAGTTAATATTTCCAAACCTGACCAACAAAAGAAGACAGGAACTTCAGTTTTTCTTGGTCATATAGCATAAGAAGATCCTCTAACTTCATATCCGGCTTATTTTCTAACTCAATTTTTCTATCTGTATTTGGAACAATGCTTGAATCAAGAGAACTGTTCTTTTCTGGGACATTGTAGCTTCCAATTATTCCTAAGTTTTTCTTGTAGAGTGATGGATCCAAGCCTTTCTGTTTCAACCATGACTCAAAAGCTAAGAACTTCCACCTTGCAGCTAGGTTACGGTATGGCAAAAATCCAACCAGAGAGCCAAAAGATACCTGCAAATAGTTGCATGGAATTCAGAGAGGTTGCATGGAAAAGAACTTGTTGTTCTGCAAATAACATAGTACAAGAGGAGAAAACAAAGCCAAGCAAAGCCCATTTACTACTTTGTCAAATTGGACTTACAATGAAACCTCTTGCGCTGAAGCTAATTAACTCAACTTCTACTCTATCTCCTGTCCTAAGCAAATCATCTGCCCTTTTCCAATCAGCATCCTAGAAGTCCATAAACTGCCCAGAATTAATACTCAACAGTTACCAATCAAAAGCATTACAAGATTTGATAAAGACATAACGATCTCACCTCCAGTGGTGATATGGAAGTGACATCCTCATTAGCATTTCCAAGATTTTCAGGATTTACAAGATTCAAATCTTCTACTCTAGAGGCTGATGTCGCTTCAACATATTGGTCTAATCTATAAAAATCAGCACGTTAAATAAGGAAAATCTAACAAGAAAACTAGGATAAGCGTACAAGTGCTTTGGCAGGTAAACATTAAGAATATAAATCTGATGTAGGACTCTGCAGACCTCTTTGGTTTCCCTTGCAGTGCAGCTTCCATAGAGATCTTGACAGCAGAATCAACCAAATTGTTACCAGATTGTTGGTCTAGGGCAGCTTCCTCTTCAGTGAACTCAATATTGCTCTTCTCCGATGGCTGCCTTCCTTAAAAATCAAGCATGGTGTTATTTTTTACAATTCTACTCCAACAAGAAAGCCACTAATATGTGCTTAATTTTTACAATTCTAGTTCCAACAAAAAAGCCACTGATAGGCACTTTAGCTTAGAACCTAAAAGGTGGGTTCAGATAGGATCACTTATATATTTGAATCTTGCTGTGCATTAAAAAGGAAATGGAAAGAATAAAAGAAGCCCCACAAAATAGCAACACGAAACCAAAAAGATTCAATTCTGACTGAAAGGATTGTTACAAAGCAGCATAGTTTATTACCTGATATGTAGTTATCTTCTACTTGCTCCTCTTCAAATGAGGCATCCCCGGTTTCTGAAGACTCTTTGAACTCAATCTTCATAGTTTTGGGTTTTTTTAACAGCGTAAAACCACTATATCTATTCTCAACTTCTTCTTTTTCAACCCTCATTCCAGCACCATCATGATTAACTTCAGTTCCCAAATTCCCAGAATCTGGCTTCTCATCAACACTCATTGGTCGTGGCTTTCTCAATAGTGTCATATCACTAAACTTCTCCTTATTTTGATCATTTCCCATTTTCAATGTTAAATTTGGTAAAATATTCACCCTATTCCTAGATGGCCTATCTTCCACATCATCCTCTACATACAAAGATGGCTTTCTCAAAATAACATTTGGAACACTACGCTTTGCGTTATCCATTGCTTTTTCAACAGGTTGGTTTGATTTCTTTATCTTGGGAGGAGCTACTGGCTTATCCTCTTCTTGAAATTTAAATCCTTCCTTCGGAACCGGCCGAACTAAATTCAAACCATCCAATACATTGGATGGTTTCTTTTTCATTGAAACATCAAAAGGAACCTCCTTTATTTCTACTGCTCTACCCTTATTCTTGTAAAATGATTTCTCAACTTCAAGATATGAAACATCCGGGTTTTCTTTTCTAGCCATTATCTAAGCAACAAAACCACAAATTTAAAATCACCAATATAATCAAATTCAAAGCAACAATTTATAAACACCCTTTTAAAAATGAACTTTGAAGGGTTCCTACAAAAAATAGACATGCTTTCACTTTAAGTATTGAACTATAAATGAAAACTTTAGCTAAAATAAGCATAATTTCCCATTCCTTGAAAAAACAACACAGCAATTACCTTAGCAAGAGTAAGTTTGGGGTCTTCACCAAGTAAATGACCAAACTTGAGCTCCATTTGGTCCCACTGGTCCAGCTTTGGTTGTCCTTCTTCTTTTGCAGCCAAAACCAAGAACCCATTTTTCCTAGGAAACCATATTTCTCTTCTGCTACTTCTTGCTCTTACTGCAACTGATGGTGAAGGAAACAGTATTTTTCTCACAGAGAAGGCAGATGAAGTGGCTGAGATGGTGGCAAGAGCAAGACAGTCCATTTTTTTTTGGGGATTGGAAAGAGTAATCTCATCAGATGGTGGTGAATGGCATTAAACTTTGTTTAATGTTTTGCACCCAGTGACTGTGCTTAAGAAAAAATATAAAGAGACTTTTCGAGCAGAAAAAAGGAAGGGAAGGGAAGAGCTTTATCTAGTTCTCTTGAGTCTTGATAGCGTTTTATGGTTTTGCTACTTTACTTTTACGTCGTATCAGCATATGCCACGTTGTCACCCCGGCCGTATTATAGCATGTCACTAGCCTTAAGTAAAAAATAAAGTTCAATACCGCAAGCAATTTTTTTTTTTTGTTAAAAAAAAAAGTGAATTGAATAGTAAATTCAACTAATTAAAATAAGTTTATTTTATTTTAATTAGATAAAAAATAGTGATAGAATGAATTAAGTTTTAAAAAAACATAATTATAATAACTCAGGAAAAATAAATATTTTTTAAAAAATAAATAATATATTTCAATTTACAATTCATTATATATAGAAGAATAAAATAAAGTAAAAAAAATATAAAAAAATTGGTTATGGTCAACTTGAATAAGCATGTCAAAATTGTAACTCTTTTAAATCAGAGTCGAGTCAATTTGAGATATCTCACTAAACCCTTAGTCCAAAAAAATAAAATAGTTATGAAGCTTTTTTTATCAAAAAATAATTCGTGTTAATTAGACTTGAAGCACTCTATGTAAAAAAATTATGAAATTCAATTATTAATCAATCAAATGTAAAATAATAAAATTAAAAAAAAAATCAATTATATAAAAAAATTAAAAATAACAATTAAAAGAATAAAAATCAAAACAAAAATACAAAATAAATTTTATATTTGATTGAATGATGAAATTAAAAAGAAAAATCAATTTAATGAAAGGACCAAAAAAATCAAAAGAATGAGAATCAACATTAACATCAAAAACTAAAAATAAATTCTTGATTGAAGGGTAAAATTAAAAAAAAATTATAAAAGAATGAAGAAACAAATTAAAATAAAATAAAATAAATCAAAAAAAATTGTCATTTATTGCTTGTTTGGATGTTATAGTTTAATATCAACATAATATTATATGTCCAACATAAACTATGCTTGTTTGGAATATGATTAATTATCAACTAACGCCTACATGAACTGATTTGGTTTTATATTAATGTAAAATTCACATCTTATAGAATTACAAGGTAGACACTGTCGTCTAACAGGTTAAGTTCCAGGTATTAAATCCTTCATATGGGAAGAAGTTTATATTGATAGCAAGTGGGATCCTTTTTTTGTTGTTGAAACCACTAATTAGAGAAAGAATGGCCAGGAAAAAATAAACAAAAAGACTTTCTTTTAACCATTTATTTTGTTTAACAGGTTCCCATTCTCTATTGACAAATGCCTTACAAGGAACAAGGAGAGCAACCACTCTGTAACCTCAATGTCCCCTTGAGAGGCATGTGAAAGGAACAGTACAGCATTGATAACTAGTTCTGCACATTCTCATGTGCAATGGCTAAGTCAGAGCTAGCTTCTGGTACTGTTAAATGGTTTTGTTCTGCTTCAGATTTTTCTTCTGGCAAATTTACTGCGTTTTTCTTCATCGTGGAAGTTTTGGTGAGATAACTATAGCTTCCCTTCTGCTTAAACAATTGCGAGAAGTGGGCCTTGCAGTATAGTATACCGTCAAGAGCAGCGTAGGATGATGGTGTGATAAAGCAACCTCCATGAGAGCACCTGAAGCATGACTTGTGGAAGAATTCTCCCTCCACAGTCACCTGTCAAGAATATTTTGGTTACAGCGATAAGCCTTTTTACTCTCACTTGATCTTGTTATTTCGATCTCAATCTATTGAACCATGTGAGCTCAATAGAATAAAATAAATATAATGAAATTCAAACTTGTAATTAATTGGTCAATAAATTTATAATACTATATTAAAAAGTCATCTTAATTTAAAAATTTAAGTTATTAGGTGAGGTGTCAAAAATAATTTTATATTATTATCTAACACATTCTTTCAAGTAAAAGTTATTTAAATTTGAAACTTACATATGTTAACGTTATCTTATATGTTAACGTTATCTTATGTTTAATTTTTATAATTAGAACGAGAGTATTGAAATTTAAATGTATAACCATTTAATAGACAAAACTCTGATATTATATAAAAAAAATTATCTTTAATTTAATAATTTAAACTAAGATAAAACTATGTTTAATTTATCTTTAACACTTGGTGTATGAAATTATATTGATTCCAGGTTATGGTACGACAAAGATATCAATGAGAGTTATTCTGACTTTTGCATTTCAATTTGAGTTTGTGCAAATATATACATATAATGGATTAGGAATGAATGTTAATAATTGGGGAAATAAGAATTGTGAGAGAGAGAGAGGGAATTGGATAAGAAACCTTCTCTAGTGGGTATACAGTTTTTTTACAGGATGCACATTTGTCCTGGGTGCCAGAGAACATGGAAGAGAGTTTGCTTGGGGCCTTTGTCTGCGTAATTGGGAAAACATACATCAAACTTCAGCGAACAACCTAGAGATTTCCATCAGAAACAAAAGTAGGGTAATGAAAAAGAATCAGTTGTCAGCAATTTTAGTACCAGGCCATTTTTCTTCTCTCCCGCTAACAGCCAGAATGCAGAAACACATTGTTAGCGCTCAAAGGAAAGGTAAAATAGGGAGGACTACATCCTTCTCCGTGGAAAACCAATTCCAAAAGTATGTAAAAGAATTGAACATAAGGAAAACAAAGAGGGGGATCTCACAGGATTGGAGTTTCTTGCTAAAATTGCCAGTCTCCTTGAAGAGCTGGTCGTAATGAGGTCTGCAATATAGAACACCATCGATTGAGGAATAGCTGCTCATCTATAAGAAAAATTTCATGGTGAGTCAAATTCGTTAATCCTGGTAAAAGATCATATTCATTAATTCTTACATGGACAACAGCTACAAAAGAGAAGGCATGCGAGGGGGAGAAAAAAGAAGGATAAATGAATAGAACTCGCACCACAAGAAGTCCATTGCAGTGGCTGCATTTGAAGCACTTCTTATGATAAGGAACTCCATCAGCTGACACCAATTCAATGAAATAAACAGTTTTATCACAGGCCTTGCATCTCTCTAAGGTCCCAGTGAAACCCATTATGTTGGTCCTGGTGAATCTAAAACCAGCAGTATAAAATCTGATATCAGAAGGGATGCTTGGAAAAGCTTTAACAGTAAAGTTCAACAACAAATTCAGAAAGTTCCGTTCCACTCTATCTCAGAAGTTAAGATAGATGGAATTCCCAGAATATGTGACCCAGATCAATAAAATGAATGTTCAATGGATGGAGAAAAGGACATGAATCGCTTATTTAAGCTATTGTAACCTAGGGTTCATGTCTCTTGGAAAATGCAAAGTACAGTTCTAAAAATAGTGGGGATATAAAGATAGACATGAGGCATTTCCTGACCAAGTCTTTTAAAGATAGTCCTGACAGGAGGCAACAATTACAACTAGAATCCTCCTATTATGTGGTAGACAAATCAGTTATCTCCATATAGATTTTTTACTATATCTAGCAACCAATCTGTAACTTCAGAGTTCGTGTGTGGGCATGACAATAAAGCACTATATTAGCATCCATTTGATTCCAAAATTGATCGGCCAACCACTCAGGAGTCTTTGCTTATATCCTACATAAAAGATGCAAGCATTGTTCACGGACATGATGTATATTCATAAATGAATAGGTTGCAATACACTGACGCTACTTATACCTTGAAATAGAGAAAAAAAACTTCAATGTTTCTTGAAAAGTTTGTGAAAAATTATTCCAATACTTTATAAGTTCATAATACTTTCCATGGTGTTAAAAAAAATAAAGAAAAATCATTTATTTATAGGTTAATGTCCCTGAAAATTACTGTCATAAATTCTTTAATTGCCCAGTAGCCATTATAAAAAAGATACGAGGAGATTGCATAAACTTGCCTACAAACATCTAACAGGTTCATCTTCGTTCTGCCAAATTAGCAGCAAGCACTTCCATTCCGTAAAATTCACAAAGCGAATCTCAGAGCCCCTAACAAACCACATACCAAGCCAAACGGCTTCATGTTGAAATGGAACTTGTTTTTGAATTAACAGAATGCTCACCCATGTCCTAACTACAACAAGAGAGACCTAACTCAGATTGGGTCCTGCCTACTAATTGGAATGGTTGAAAAAGAGACAAGGTTAGAGGGCCATGCATGCCTAGGCAATTATAGTAAATGACCGAGATTTACAAAATCAGAAAAACAAATGGAAAGAAAAGGTTGCGAATGCAGAGAAAATATGGAGTTTCTGACTATTATATGTTCTTGGGGTCCATCATTCATAATTCTCTTAACCTTTCACTGATCGTGTCCCACTTTTGGATGCTATTTTATGTTACATCCGCATCACTTTGTCTACCCAGTACCAGCCCTCCCTTTGCCTCTCACCAGACCACAAAAACTCAGCTCAGACCCCAAAAATGCTTGGAAGAATGAAAAATAAGTGACACTTATCTCAAATTGGGTCAGCACCCTAGCAATGGTTTGAGCAAGCTAGACAACCATTCAAACGTTGAAGAGCTCATTCTGAATGTGGTTTTGAAAGAGTCAAGATGAGAATAAACCCGGTTCAACTCACTGAGTCGATTGCGAGTTCGTCGTCTCTTCATGGGTCGGCTTAGAATCTGGTTCTCGTAATTGGGTTCTCTTTTGTTTCTTGGATGTCGGGAGTAGTGAGAGTGAACTGGTGGTTTCTTGAGAGGAGAGAAAATGATAAATGATTCGTAAAAGAATTCCATGGGAACCGGAACTGGAATTGTGAGAATTTTTATTATTTCAATTGATTTGAAATTTTCTTATTCTCTATCAAATATTCTTCTGGGGTTGAGAATGTTAGCTTAAGAAGTTAAATTGGATTATGGATGACATAGTTTTTAATTCATTTTTGTTTTCCTCTACTGGAGAAACGTCTACTCACACAAAAGGAAATATCAAAACCCAAGCTTGGTTCATGACATAACTTGGGTGATGTAACAGTTGCACGCACACCCAGTTACCAAATTTTACAATATCAGAAGACAATTAGAGAACCGACCAACAAACAAGACAAAATCGAAGCAAACTTAATTTTAAAATCCTTCTCTGGTATGCCCCCCTTCCCCCTGTTCTTCAGGATTTTCCAGAACATCTTAGCTACTAAAGCATCCCAGAAACTTCTTTGGCGTATACCCGGTTGCTCGGAATTTCGCTGCGGTTTCCTCTACCTTGAGACATTCTTCGCTTTTTTTCGCTTCAATCATTGCTTTCTTCTCTTCAGCAGCCTTGTGGAGTTCGGCTGTTTTGTTCTTCATTTTCTCTGCATATTCAGCCTTCTTCCTTTCCAGTTTTTCCTATCATGCCACAAATTAATCGAGACACTTTTAATCAATAGTTCATCGCAACAATATGTTACACAAGAACTTTGAACGTCTATGCAGTTTATTAAGTGGTAAAGAAAATGAAGATGCGATACCTCAAACTTCATTATTTTTGCCTCCACTGATACTTTCTTGGTTGTCTCCCATGATCCAATGGCAGAGAGTTTTTTGTGAGCCCTATTTGAAAATTCAGTGTGTATAACTAGCTCAGAACCAAGCTCTGAAAGTCATCATTGAGTAGGAATTGAAAGTTTTATGAAGCCAAGATTTACGTCCTACTTGCAGACTGAATCAAATGCAAAAATCCTTGTTTAAAGAGGACATCGTGAATCATCTAAGATGGACCTTTCACCTTTGGAGAGTATAGATGAATTCTATAGACATTTGAAAATGGAAATTCTAACCAAACTATCAAGTATCACACACACATAGATATTTATTGAGCGTCTTCGCATTTACATATCTGAAGCATGTGCTGACGACAATGAACTTTACTTCTATGGCAATAGTAATGGAGTTTCTCTCTTAGTTATTTTATAGCTTAACAGTGTGTGATCTGGTTCAGAAAATTTCTTCCAATGACGCATTTTTATAGCCTAATATGTTTGGATTCCTGGACCCAATCCCAGGGACTTTCAAATACATTATTTGATGTTGGATGACAAAAAAAGCTGGTCAATTATTGGCTTGAATGTACTTTCCATGCAGTAAAATTCTAATTCAGGAGAACTTCAGACCCTAGCAAAGATGTAAATAGTGCAAGTAGTTTGATAAATCGATTGAACCCGAGTCATTTCAAGCATGCTTTTATGCTTGATTTGATAACCTGGGTGTGGGGAGGCCTGCTTTATGGCAATACTGAAAGATGGATAGTTCAAAGCTTTAGAAACAGTCTCTTACTTGTTCTCCACTTTAGCCTTCTCATTTTCTACCCATGCTTTAATTAGAGCATATCTTTTCTCCGTTTCAACCCTTGAAAGGATAGCATCTGAAGATCGATATAAATCAATATGTTCTGTCAATAAGAAAAATATCAAATTTGAGAGCAGTAACTTCAAATGGTATCCTGCACATACCTCTGTTATTTGATCCCCCTGAAACGTTTTCAGCAGCAGTTGGATCTGCAGCGTCTGATACGTTGAAGATTTAATCATATAACTAGGGAACTTATAGTAACATGCACAAAAATAAAATATAAAAAAAAAACCTCAATAATTGAACTATTAAACTTCCCCTTTCCTCTCTTTCTATGTTAATTTCTCAGGAGAAGAATGAAAAGAGAACATACTTTCAGAAACTGGGACCAAGTTCTTCTCATTAGCAGCATCATTTAAAGAGGCTTCTTTCTCTTCTTTAACAGGTCCATGCTCTTTAGCTGGTGTAGGCAGAGAGACTGCCTTAGATTCAGCTTTCTCGTGCTCCTCCTCCCCCATAAAGTACTATTTGAATTTCACCACAGAGACCCAAAAAACAAGTTACAACAATAACTATCACCAAATACTAAACGAAAAATCCTATAAAGATTACCATCTAACAGAGAAAGAAAGAAACTGTTGTAAATATCGCTGGATTGTGGTAGGTACAAATGGAAGTTGGGTATGGACAAAAAAGCAAATTTATTTGTGGGGTTCTTTGAACTTTCTCAGGAAGGAAAAAGCCATGCTTTTGTCTTCTTTTGGTTAATATATTTATGGATCCAAAAGTTCATCCAATCTACATCGAGCAACTGCCAAATCATTACAATATGGTAGTCCATGTGTGACATTCAAGACATGTAGATATAGACTAGCTATATGGAACTGAAGATTTTTCAATATCATAAGAAAGCGATTTACTTAATTTATATTATTCTCAACTTTCAAGCATTTCATGTATTGAATCATCAGGAGAGGCGAGTCTTATAAAACAATGAGCTGTTAGCATCCAATGGAAAGGGTTTTGCTTTGAGATTATTAACGTTATGTTCATACCTGAAACGAGAAGAGTGCCCACAGACAGGAGGATGTCCCTTGCTAACAGAGGTGCAATCTTCGTACGAAAATGAAGAAAGAACACCAAGAGCAAATGAGAGGAAAAGCTTGAAAACATGTTATTTTTAGGATATACCCTAAAATTAATCGGAATCAGTCATTATGGAAATTGTTTGACTGTTAAGGAACAAAAAAAAAGGAAAAGAAAGACAAAACAGGTTGGATAGCTGACTTGGGCCACTTGGCAACAACCTTAACTTTAACGCCTATGTTTCCTGAGAATCTCTGCATTTATATATTTTCTTCATCGAATATAAATTCTACATATAGAATTAAGGGTAATGAAGCATTGGCAGTCATTTCGGGGATGAATCCTTTTCAAATAGAAATTTTAATAAACTATCGATTCATAAATATTCCACCTCTACCCACATAATTTATAATTTTCCAATATTATTCTTACAGTTTTAGTTTATCCTCCACTACTAAATAAAGACCGCCTCTTTTCATATATTTCATTTTAACTTTCATTGTTTTTCCTCTTTTGTTTCCTCTCAAATCTCTCTCTCTCTCTCTCTAAAGATTGTTTGATACCAAACGAAGGGCAGGGGCAAAAAAGAGGTTTACCCTTGATAATAAAGGACCGGTTAGGAGGTATGGTAGGAACTAGGACGCAGGTAAGCTGCTTACATCCTTGAAGGTAGCTTTACAACCATAAAGAAGCGTCAAACTAGTTGGGTCTACAAAGATTTCGAACTGAACGAATTATGAAATCCCTCGTGGTAAGTAGTAGGTGAGAAGTGAACATTTACTTGAGTTAATGATGCTGAAATCTTCTGAATCTTTTCTTCTTTTTTTTGGATTTTATCTTCACCTGCACTTTCCATGCATATAGGATATCAAATCCCACTCTCATGGACAAAAAACACTCATTTTCTATGAGCTGAGGCGTGTTTGGGTGAAGATCAATTCATTGATCAAATATCTAAACATGGTGATAATTGAAATGAAACAAGAACCATCCAACAAAATATAACTAGATGAAAGATAAATTAATCTTGGTTATGATCCATCGATGTTGAGTTGAATGTTTACTAATAAAAACTATATGTCTGCTCAAAATAATCACAGAAACTATCCTGAAAATCACTTAACATGAAGGAAATGGTATTTCTAAGATTAATTCCTTCGAGTTCATCCAATAGCTTTATAAAAACCAATACTGTAGAACTGTCTTAAAGCCTAACGGATAAGATCCAGAAAAATTAAAGCCTGCACTGCTTTAAGATCTCACAGAGATAATATTTAAGCAAAATAAATAAGTAATATATGTCAATGAATTATTCCATTTTAAAGTTAAATTCTTCAGAGGGAAGACACCAAAAAACATCTGCACCTATCATGAGTTACACGATAAATAATCGATGGAGAGGGCTAATGTTCTTGAGAAATTTGGAAGTTTGAAAAGCTTCAAAATAATTCAGGCCACAATTAATTTTCCTAAAAGAAAAAATTATCAAGAGTTGAAGCTTGTCTGATGCCCCGTGCAAGGAGATCGATGGGACCTAACATTAATTATGATTTAAGTAATTTTATTAAACTTTAACCCATCATGTCATAAAAACATAATTCAAATTAAAGAAAAAATTCACACAATGTCATGCATTTATGATTCATCTGGACACTAAATTTGCTGTGGAAATCACCTTTCATGATGTCTCGAGGCAATTATATACACTCTCTCATACAAATTAGGACAGCTAACCTAACAAAACCGACCATGGAATGCTTTTGACTTGAAAGTTCAGACACAGATGGGTCCGGAGCCCTGTGATTCAACACTCATTGAAGCAGTGTAATCTTTTCTTATTTCTTTTCTTGCACACTGAGAAGTGTTGTGACTTGATTAATTAAAATACGTCAAGATCCTTGTCAAGGGAACAGGTTTCTTACCGTCTTAACGCATGAATTATGAACTAATGGTATCAGGAGACTGTTTAACTAATTTTCATATTTTTTATTTGTAAATATTTCAAAATAATATTTTTTATTTTTTAAAATTTATTTTTAACATTATTATATCAAAACGACTTAAAAACATAAAAAAATAATAATTAAAAAAAAACAAAATTAGATTTTTTAAAAACAACAATATAACCATAATACCAAACACTCTAAGAGAATCGTTGTCAAACAAACACGTGATTCACGGATTGAGCTTTCACTAGCATCATGTTTGGTTTATATATATATAATTTTAATGAGATTTACATTTCCAATCATTTTGAAGTTAAAAATTGAGTTTCAAATGAAATTCAAACTCCAAAAATAATAAAAATAAACTAGATGTTAACCCCTTAAATTTACTGCATAAAAAATAAAAAATTAATATTTTTTTAAAAGATAAGCATATGCTCATCATTGTTTAAGAGATATTTGAAGGAATAAGATAAGGTGATGTAGGAGGATAATGTAGAAAATAAAATAAATTGAATTCTTTATCTATGTAAATTCAACTTATTTATTAATTAAGTTTAAATTTAAAAATATAATTAAATTGAATTAGAGTAGGGAAATATTTTAATTTTTTTCATATGGCACCAATAATTGACAGGCTCTCGAATGATGAGTATTTTGAGGATAATAAGCAAACCCGGTATTTCATACGGATTTCAAACGCATATGCATTGAACTCCTTTTTTCTTGACAATAAGCAAACCCAATATTCCTAGTTACATCGCCACTCTTTTATGTAAACCTCTTAAACCATAACTGTGCACGAGATTTTTATCTCGCATGGCTCCTAGGTTATAAAAGAAAGAAGAACTCGTCTTCCTTTCTTCTTCTTTTCCATAAAAGTATAGTTTTTACACCTAGTCCGGTTTAAGATCCAGGTTTTAGGTTTTGATTGGGTCACCGAATTGTTCGGATCAATTTTTTTTATAAAAAAAATAAAAACAGCATCATTTTAATAAAAAAACAAAAGTCAACGGGTTGCAACCGGTTTTTTAATCGGGTCAACCGGGTCACCAGGTTTTTTCTTCCTCTGTTTTTTTTCAACCCAACCTAATTCCAATCTCAAATCAGCCGTGTCCCGAGTTGACCCACTAGATCGAGTCGAGTTTTCAAACTATAAATAAAAGAGGTAGCAATCAAGTGGTTTTTCTAGGAGGAATCATCCTTGAAAGAATGTGCAATAGCTAATTTTTTTAGAATTTGTTTTTTCTTCGACATAAACAATTAAAAAAATTATACATTCCCACTCTTTATAAGAGTGGTAGAGTACTTTTGATATTATAAAATTGATCGAGAAACTAGGTCTTTCAAATTATTTTGCACAATATAATTATTTAATTATAATTGAAAGCAAAAAAAATATTTTATCTCTAGTCCAGTGGCTTTTTTATATTTTACTTTTCATAACATAATAAAATAACTTTATTACTCTTAAAATTAAAATTTTCTTATCTTGCCTCCAAGGGTTTGTTCATATTTTCATTTTGGGTTTTTTTTATTATTATTATGCGATCAATTTAGTATTTTAATAAATATATTTAAAAATAGTAATTTATCCATGCATTGAACACACCAACAAATAAGTCACCCTGTCATATTTAAGTTACATGTGTGGCGACTTATGACAACAAAAAATAGTTTTTCTTAGTGTTTTTCAATTTATCAAGGCAGGACCATCTCCTTGGATGACAAGTGTGGCATAATTTTTCTTGGTTTGGTACTGATTGATTTTTTTTTTTCTCTCATCTTTATTTTTTGTGTCTCACCGTTCAAAATTTCACAACCCTTCAATTTATTTTTTCTTCAAATTTAGTCTCTATTCTTTCCATTGATAATTTTTTATTTGAATTATTTTATATAATTGAATTGTTTTTTAAATTTCAACCTCCTTTATTTTTTTAATCTATCAGATTTGGTCGTCATCCTTTTAATTGCTATTGCTTTTACTTTGACAGATTTTTTAAATTTATTTTATTTTTCTAATTCCATCCTTCATCATTTAATCGGGCTTCTTGATTGAGCTCGGGTCTAGGATTTAACAGGTTATAAATTTGGAAGATTAACTCAGGTTTAAAAGATACATCAGGGTTCATTTGTTTTTTTTTCCTTGTTTTTAAGTTCATGTTTTTTCAATTTTATTCTTCAACATTTGATTTAATTGAAGATTAGGTCCTGTTATTTTTTATTTGCTTTCTATAGGATTTTCAACTAATTTTAAAAATGACTTGGGTTATCTCAAACCTTTTTATTTGTCATTCTTTGTTAAATTTAGCTTTAGAAAAGAATTTTTTAATTAAATTAAATTAATTTCTTAAATATAAGTATGGTATACTCATTTCATGATATTTTACTTTAATTTGAGATCCTTACTCAAGCGACTCATGTGATCTTTTTTAGTGTCGTCATGCAGCTTTTTACAATGATGTTACAACCATCTCGGTGAGCTCTTTCTAGTAATGGGTCAGTATCCATGACGTGGCGTGGGCCACCAATCTAGGTTTATTTTAGTTATTTTTTATTTTTTTTATTGACTATTTTTTTTTTATCATTTTAGCTTTCAATATTTTGTTGATTAGAATTGAGCTCCATATTTTATTTCGATTTAGGTTGCATGAGATTATCAATGTCCTATGCCTTGAATTGCAGGTTTTATAGGCTAACTATGGTTAGTTTAGATCGATTTAACGTGTCATTATCTCAATATTTTTAAAATAAAATATTATTTAATAGGTCATCATCTTAATATTTTAAAAGTGTTTTTTCTTGTAAATATCAAATCTTTATATTTTTTAAAAGATTAGAAAAAAAAAACATAACCAATTGCGTAGCGTGTACAAAGAATCTACTTGTCTCTAAGACTCATGGTTGCTTTTCACATGCTGTTGTTTTCCCTACTCTCCTCAATGTGTTACACGCATGCAACAAGGCCAAAAACTTCCCCAAAACTGGTATGTATCTTTGCATCTTGGCAACTTCATAAAATTAACGAGTGTTTGCTTGTTTGAATAAAATATATGGGCGTCAACGTCCATGGTATCCCCACTTCTCTTTTCCTATAAATACATCTCCCTCCTCTCGCCACATACAGGCTCAAGTGTAACAATTCGCTACAACTAATTAAACTTATTTATCATCCTTTTATATAATTAATGGATGTGTTTATTCCTGAAGAGTATGTTATGCGGAGAAGAAGAGAAAAAAGGGGAGCTGCAATTGCTGAAAAAAGGACAGAGGAATCAAGCAAGAGAAATGCAGAAGAGATCAAGAGAGTCCATCCATCACCATTTCGGCTAGAGAATGAGTTCTTGGTTGCCAGTGGCCTTAGTGAAAGTGTACTCTTCAGCTGCTTCTCAGCATAGGCATTGTCGTACTATATAATGTAGTGTTAATCAAACAGTCTCTGTCAGACTCTGTGGGTTTAGTTTAGTTATAACAATTATCCTGATGTAGAGCATGAGTAAAATACATGGAAGCGTATGCCAAATCGCCTGTAATGGGTGCGTTATATATTAACTTTAGCATATTACCACTCCATGATAAAAATAATTATTAACCAGGCTTGCATGAATTTTCTGTGTTTCAATGTCTGCAGCAAGCGAGGGAGTGAGCTCGCAATGGTCATCATCAGGTCGAAGATCAGTACGCGTCATCTGCATTTCTTATGTTGAATTGGGCCGTCTTTAAAGATTTATGCCCCATTGGTCATTCACGTACTCGGGCTTGGCGGAGGGAGGCTGTCTTTTATCTCCTTCGGGCTTGGAATTGAGAAAGCATGCTCTTATAGATTGGTGTTTATTGCTATTCGGTGGGTTGGGTTAATTATTTTTTTTTAATATAGATTCGACCAAATGCAACTTCTTGAGGGACCATGTGTGATTATTATGAGGAAGTTAGTTTTTACCAAGATTATTATTAATATAAACAATAGTCTCCAGATTGTGTAATGTCAGGATGGCCGAGTGGTCTAAGGCGCCAGACTCAAGTTCTGGTCCTCGTGAGAGGGCGTGGGTTCAAATCCCACTTCTGACAAATTTTCCTTGCTTATTTTAAATTTTAGAAATTCGAATGAGCGAGTGTCGAGCCCCTTTTGGACAATTCTCGTTCACAAAATTCACTAATCATTTTTAGAAGCTCCTGGCCCAATTTCCTTTTAGTTTTGCTCGGTTCCATCATTCTTTTTTAATATAAAAGGAAATATTCGAGTAAAAAAAATGAATTGTGCGAGGATTGGTTTGAAGTAACTCAGTTAAATTGAGGATTGGTTTAAAGATAATCCAAACAATAAGTAAAAATATAATTTGATTAAAAAAACTCAAGATAATATTATTTTTAAAAAAATATTGAGACAACAACATATTAGATCGACCCGAATCAACACAGGTTAACTTATCAAATATATGACTTTGGTTTTGAGACCATGATAACCTCATATAAAATAAATTAAAACAAATTATGAAGTTCAATTTCTAACTAACTTAATATTGAAGAATGAAATTGAAAAAAAATCAATTATATTAAAAAAAGAAGAAGAAAACTTAACCCAAGTTAACCTGTCAAATCCATAACTTGAACCATGAAACTAGGATAATCCTATATAAAGTAAATTGAAATAAATTATGAAGTTTATTTTCCAATCAATCTTATGCTGAATAATGAAATTGAAAACAATCAATTAAAAAAAAACATAAAAGAACCAATCGAGTCAAATCAGATTAACTCATCAAACACATAAACTATGTTATGAGACTGGAAAAATCTCATAGAAAGTAAATAAAAAAATACACCTAGTTAACTCACCAAACTTGCGACCTAGATCATGAAACTATAATAACCTTATAAAAAACAAACTGAAACGAATTATGAAATTCAATTGCTAATAAACCTATTTTTGAATGATAAAATTTGAAAAAAACTAACAAAATCAATCTAAAAAAATAACACAATAAAATGACATGTGTCTACACGGGTTAACTTGCAAAACCCGTAACTCGGGTCATGAAACTAGGATAACATCTTAAAAAGAAAACCTAAATAGATCATAAAGTATAATTCCTAATCAATTCAATATTAAAAGATAAAATTAAAAATAAATATCAATTAAAAATAGAAAAATAAAACCCAAGTCAATTGAATTAATTATCAAACTCATGAAACGGTCATGTGGCTAAAATAGTCACATAGAAAGCAAACAACAAAAAATCATGAAAATCAATATTGAATAAATAAAATATTAAAGGATAAAATTAATTAAAAATTTTTATTTTTTATATAAAAATAATTATTGCAATTAATAGTTTTGTTTCAAGTCGGTGGACAATAAAGCACCACCTCTTCTGGATTTTGCTCACAGTATAATGCGGGCACGATAACTAATAACATCTAATTAAATTAATCACGTTTTTCATTAAGCTTAAGGTCACACACACACACACGACTCTTACGAAGGTGAACGACTTTGTTTCTTGCATTAATTCAATTTCTTACGACAAAAGGTAAAGGATCACTGGGATTGTGCTGAACGGTTGACCACCGGTTTGTTTTTTTTATCAGGAACCATCACCACTCAGCTTTTACTTCCATAGAATTTGGTTAAAATAGGCCATCTAATTAACTACATCTAAATACTATTGCTAGTAACCCCAGGAAAAGATAATGGTAGTCTTTGGCATGTATTTGGTCTACATCATGGGAGGTATTCGATCTGTGGGTGATCCTGCATTGTTTTTCACGAAAAAAAGAGGAGGAAAAGAATTCATTTAATTTGGACATCGTGTGGTTAAATAAAATAAAATGAAATGAAATCAGACATCAATGTGTGTGCCGATCAAATTTAGAGTTTGCATTAATTTGGTAATGATCAAATGATCCAAGCATACAAAGATAGGTGGGGGATCTACACTCACCCACCATTGTTAATTTGGGGGGGTGGGGGGTGAAGGTCTTGTTATTTGCTAGTTGTTTCGATTTCCACAGGATTAATATCCATGGAGTGGCTGGAATTAGACACCAAGTTGACAAGAAAGTCAAAGATATCTGTTGCTGTAACAGCAGAGGCCACATCCTCTTTGTGAAGTGTCCTCCTCTTGCCTTGGATGGTGATCATCCAAGACCTCTGTGTTAACTCCTCGATGAAGAGTTCACATGCTTTTGAGAACACAATTGGGGCCTCACCAGATATCATCTTCACATCATCACCGGATTTCTTCATGATCTTCTTGATTCTTGCCAATGGCAATGAGTGAGGCCCAGTTTTTCCAGATAAACCGCCAGAAAGTATTCCTGAGTATGTCCCAGCTTGCCTCATATTGTTCTTATGTCGGGTTCCTTGACTCCAGGTAGCGTCGAGGTAATGATAATAATGTGAGAGGGAGTGCAGTTACAGTTCAGAGAAATGTGGTGAAAGATTGCTGTATTTGCATGAAGAGATTAATATTCAACTTATAAGAGAGGGACGAGTAAAGAAATACATGTACAGGCCGGCCGGCCAGCTTTGCCTAGGCCGGCTACAGTCATATAAATAAAATATAGTTGGGACGTTTAGAATTTTCTTCCATTTTCTTGCATCTATTAATCTCTAGACTTCTAGCTCGTGGACTTGTTACCGATATGGCAGCCATTTGACACTAAACAAAACAATGGCAAAATATCACTGTAATACGTTTTTTACTTGTGCTAAATGGGAATGCAAACCGTGGTTTTAATTTCCTCTCCAATTTAAATTAAATTCTCTGCGTGCCACCCATATATATCCCTACATAATTACTTGAAGTAAATAGAAAAATCCTTCGCTCTTTTCAAAGTTTTAAGAGCAATTATGCATGATATAATTTGCTTGATCAGAGACAGATTCCTTCGAGCCCTTAGTTTTAGGAGGGAAATAGGAATTGGTTCTCCTCTAGCAACGTCAACTTCGAATTCTTACATGCAACGAGGCAACTCTACATGCAAGTTAGGGATGATTAATTTTTATTTGGTTTAATTTTTATTAAAAAATAGTAATTAAATTGAATTTTTTTAAAAAAAAAAATCAAACCGAAACTGGTTCAAACCGACCAGTTTCGGTTCGGTTTGGTTTTTAGAATAAAAACCAGTCCAAACCAGTTTGGCTCGGTTTTTTCAGTTTGAGTTTGGTTCAGTCTAGTTTTTGCGGTTTCAGGCTTGTAAAACCAAACCGAACCGGTTGATTTTTTTAAAATTTTAATTAGTTTTTTTCACAGTTAGATTTTTTCAGTTATTTTTTTCCTGATTTTCTTAGTTTAATTATTTTTTTTTCCTCACCTCTGGTGCAAGGAGAGGGTAATTCAACTATGCCCAGATCCTATGAAGTGTTATTAGGGTTGGTTGAAAATTTGATCCACCCATTGATGCAATGAATAATTTTAATGTATTGTGAAAGCTTTATGCAATAAATGTTTGAAAATTCGGGGGGGGGGGGGGGGGGGGGGGGGGGGAAGGTTTTTTTTTTAATATAAACTATATCTTTTCTTAATTAAGATTTAAAAGAAAATTCTCAAAACCTCGTAATTATTTTATTAACTTTACATGAATTTTCCAACTACGGACGCGTGGTCCACTGGTCAATGATAACTGTTGGTGACTTCTGCGGTGCCTTGGTCATAAATGCAATCATGACACGTGTATAAATTAATTATGAAGGGTCCAGAAGCTTTGTATCATAATATGCCCCACAGCACAAAAATATTTATTCTTCAAAGTCAATTACTATACGGCTTTTATTTTCTTAAAAAAAAAAAAACAGAGAGAAAATGTCACTGGAATCCGGCGATGCAGGGGCGGAGCCTTCTACAAGGCTAAGGAGGGCTGTAGCCCAGGTTAAAAAAGATTAATGAGCCACTTTTCTTTTTAATTTTTACACAGCTTATGTCCCACTTTTCCTATCTTTTACAGCAAACCTAATATCCCACCTTTTCTTATAACACAAATTAATTACTTCTCATCAGCCGCCACTTTACTTTCTGTAGCAATACTAATTAATTAGCCACCCACCTTCTCTTTCAATTCTAATTAATTAATTATATTTTACAGTAAATTTATCTAAATATAAATAATTAATTGATTCACATGTCGTCTAAATAACTTGGGGTTTTAACTATTTTTCTTCTCAATAATATATAATTTTAGCTTGGATTTTGAAGAAGAATCTATACAGAGAGCCGCAAGAGTGTAAAATCATCAGGTAAGAATTTACAAGCCATGACTTTTCATTTTGAATTTAATGTTTCATATTCATTACAGTAGATTGTTAGTGGAGTAAACAGTAGACTGTACCTTAGAAATTGATGCATGCTAACACACTAGTAGTCTAGTACTAATAATTTACTAGTTATTTCAAAGTTAAGTTCTCCAAATCTTCCAGTAGTTTGCATCACTAGTTAATCCTTGTATATTCTGTATTTTATGAATATTCTATTGTGGCATTAATATCTTTTCATCTTACACCTGACTTCCCTAATCCTTTTTACTTGAATAGGTTATAAATTATAATGGAAAATCAAGGAAACAAAAGAGGAAAAACTATGTTTTCATTCTTTAAACCAAACGAACAAACATCAACCAGTAAAGGACATTCTCCTTCCAATGTTGTTATGTCAAATCGTAGTGAACAACCCCCTTTCAAATCTCAAAGAGTTGAAATTGATGTTAATACTCTTGAACGAGATCCTGGGTTACGAATTCCAGTGTGGAGACATCCTATTAATCAACAAGATGAAATTAGAAGAGCTTATATCAAAATGGGTCCATATCAACCTAAGTTAGCAGAGTATCCAAGGACTGAATCAGGGAGACAGTATCGTCGATTTCAGTACACTTGGTTTGATCAATTTCCTTGGCTAGAGTACTCTCCATCAAAGGATGCAGTATTTTGTTTTCCATGCTTTATCTTTGAAAACAAAGTGCCTCGTCATCTCACATTCACCACCGAAGGCTTTAGAAGTTGGAAGAGGGTTAATGATGGGGTTAGATGTGCACTTTTGATGCATGTGGGAAGTCCCACTTCACCACATAATAATGCTGTGAAATCTGCTGAAGATTTAATGAAAGTAAGTAGACATATTGATAAAGTGTTGAATGCACAAACTGTTGAAGAAGTTCAGAAAAATCGGTTGAGACTTATGACAACAATTGAAAGTGTTCGATGGCTTAGCTTACAAGCATGTGCATTTAGAGGCCATGATGAATCTTCGACTTCTAATAATCGAGGTAATTTTTTGGAGATGATAAGACTTATGGGGAGACTGAATGTTGACATTGATGATGTTGTCTTAGAAAAAGCTCCGAAAAATGCAAAGTATACCTCGCCGACTATTCAAAAAGAGATTTTGCATATTCTTGCGAACAAAGTGAGGAAAAAGATTTGTGAAGAAGTTAGAGATGCAAAGTTTTGTATTTTGGTTGACGAAGCCAAAGATGCATCAAATAAAGAACAAATGGCTATTGTTTTGAGATTTGTTGACATTCAGGGTTTTGTACGAGAGCGTTTTTTTAGTATTGTGCATGTTTCAGATACTACTTCTTCAACACTTAAAAAACAAATTTGTGATGTGCTCGCTCGATATAACTTGCATATTTTTAATATGCGAGGTCAAGGGTATGATGGTGCTAGCAATATGCGTGGCGCATGGAATGGACTACAAGCTCTATTTCTCAGAGATTGTCCTTATGCATATTATGTACATTGTTTTGCTCACCGATTACAACTGGCATTAGTTGCAGCAGCTGGAAATGAGATTTCTATTTGGTTATTTTTCTCAAAATTGACAACCATTATCAACCTTATTTGTGCTTCTCCAAAACGTCATACCGAGTTACATTATGCTCAGGCTATAGAAATTGCACATATGGTAGCTACTGGAGAACGTGAGACTGGTAGAAGGGCTAATCAAATTGGTAATTTACATCGAAGTGGAACTACTCGCTGGAGCTCTCATTTTGATTCTATTTGCAGCTTAATAGATATGTATGGTGTAACTATTACTGTGCTTGAAAGTATGGTTCAAGAAGGATCTTCTAATTCTATACGTGGAGAAGCTGGTGGTTGTTTGATTGTGATGAAATCTTTTGAATTTATATTCATCTTATATTTGATGCATAAAATAATGGGGATTACTGATTTACTTTGTCGAGCTTTGCAGCAAAAATCTCTTGATATCTTAAATGCAATGGATCTTGTATCAACTACTAAAGCATTGCTTCAAACTTTGAGAGATGCCGGATTTGATCTTCTCCTTGCAAATGTGCAATTTGTTTGCACAAAATATGAGATTGACATACCACATATGAATGCTTCGTACAAAAAGGCTACAGGTCGTTCATGTCAACAACAAGGTTCAGTGACAGTTTACCAGCATTATCATTATGATGTATTTAACTCAACAATAGATTTTCAGTTGGAAGAATTAAATTCTAGATTCAGTGATGAGACAGTGGAACTCCTTGTACTTAGCTCTGCTTTAGAACCTAAAGACAACTTTAAATCATTTAAAGTTGATGCTATTTACAAGCTTGCTGAGAAATTTTATCCTGAAGATTTCAATGAACAAGAGATGTATTATTTGAGATCTCAGCTAGAGCATTATCAGATTGATGTGATTCATCATGAGAGCTTTCAGAATATGTCTACAATTTCTGAATTATGTCGAGGATTAGCTGAAACAAATAAGTCGCAGCACTATCATTTGATTGACAGGTTGATTCGTCTTGTTTTGACTTTGCCTGTTTCCACTGCCACTACAGAGCGGGCATTTTCAGCTATGAAACATGTTAAAACCGTGCTTCGCAATAAAATGAAAGAGGAGTTCTTAGCAGATTCTATGATGATTTACATTGAACGAGAGCTTGTTGAAGATATTGATTCGGATTCGATCATAGATGAATTCTATTCTATAAAACATCGAAGGGTGCAGCTTTGATAGTATAATTTATTTTTATTTTTATTTTGAATTTTATGTACTTTAAATTTTATTTTTTATATATTTTATGTTATGTATTTGAATTAAAACTTTATTGTTAATTTGACAATTTTATATATTTGAGTGAATGATTGATCTTAAAAATAATTTATGTGTATTTATATCATAGCCCAGGATAGAAAAAATTCCTGGCTCCGCCCTTGCGGCGATGGCTGGTGGAATTCGAGCTTGATACCGGTCAAAAACAAAGTTAGATTTTAATCTAAAATAGTTGTTTATAAATAATTTTTTAGGTTAGATTTGAGTTTAGCGTCTGAGGTAAGCATGGATGTATATTTTTTGTAGAATAATAAAACCATAAAAATTGATTTTGGTGGTGGCCGGAGCAATTTTGTCAGGTTCTTGCAACGCTGCTGATTTCGATTAAGAGGAAGATGAATCAGTGGACGAAGTGTTATGTACATGATGACACACCATATCCAAGGCTTTCTATTTCCCTTTTTATTTCCTGGCAAGGTGAGGCCTGGTGGCACAACGCGTCCTCATGCGGGCCTGATTTATTTAGGGTCTTTTGGTACAAGGATATCTATCAATGGCAAAGTCAAACCATTAATTTTTTTTCACAATTTCAAAAGCACAATGAAACGATTAATAAATTTTTTTTTATTTTTTAAAGAGATTTTTTGTTATTATTATATTAGTCAAGAAATAATTTAATAAATAAAAAATAATAAAAATAAAAAAATGGCTGATATATGCAATGTATGGAAGACGTCTCCATCCTTTGAGCAACACATGTAATGTCTCTCAGCGGCTAAAATTCCCCTTGTAAAGTCATTTGAAGCGCCGCTCCATTCTCTTTCTTTTATGGCGACTCGTGTGGCTAATGGCAACACGATTCATCTTCAGTGACGCTTTCTTTTTTTTCTCTTTCCTCCACTCAAAATATACCTGGTCATGCGAAATTTTAAAGTTATCCTTTGATTTATGAAAATTTTCACTTCAATCTTTATTCTTTTAATTTTTAATATTTGTTCTTGATTTTTTTGTAAAATTTTGATTTATCCAATCCTAATCTGTGATTTTTTTTCTAATTTAATCCTCATTGTTTTTTTTTTGTTTTTTTAAATCAATTCTTATTTTCAAATTCACCATTTAATAAAAAAGTTGGTTTTATTTTTTTATTTCAGTTTTAATCCTCATTATTTTGATTATTTTTTGTCCTTTTGTTAAATTATTTCTTTTAGTTTGACTATTCAATAAAAAAATGGCATTTATTTTGTATGCCAATTTTGATCCTCATTATTTTCATTGATATTTTTTTGTTTTGAATTCTGTGTATTTGAAATTCTTTTTTCAATTTCATCTTGAATATTTGATTGGTTTATAATTAGATTTTGTGATTTTTTCAAATATATTATTTATGATCTAATGACTTGGATCATGAGTAGACATCGTGTTTTTTTTTAATTGGCTTTATGATTTTTTTTATTTTTTTCTATCAAATTATCCACATCTTATGACCTTGTCTGTGGGTCTAATGAGATAACCCGATTAGTTAGCCCATATTATCCAGGTTACAGGTTTGTCATTTCAATTTAAGCTGATTTTTTTTTATCTTTTTTCAACCATTCTTGTCATTGTATATTAAATGAGTTGAGAATTATGTTACATGTTTGTCTCCTTTCAAAAAAAAAAGTTTACATATTATTATGATTATTTTTTATTGTGTTGTATCATCTAATTAAAATAAAACAAATTTATTTAACTTGATCGACTCAAATCACATATTTTTTGTCTTTTTAAAAATGTGTTTACACCGCATCAATATTATTTTTTACACAAAAAAAATATCTGGCCTCGCGGCTAGCGCGCAGGAGTACACCTAGTCTCATCCAAATGAAATGGGCCGACAAGGGCTTCGTAAGACATGACCTGAGCCCAGGCCTCATCCTAACATCTTTTGCCCTTTATCTTATCTCTCTAGGGCTGTCCCAATCTTTACCGTGCAATTCGGGATTGTCTGTAGGGCCATAGCAACTATTTTCACTTTCCCGTCATCTTTCTTGAGCTAGACGGCACCGATCGTACTTAGCTTAGCTTTTCCTAAATGCTTAATTCTTTAATTTGGTTCGATTACTAGATTTCTCGCTTGCTGGATTATATAAACAACATACAACTCCAAGGCCCAAGCTTGAATTTCCTTTCATTTTTTGGGGTCATATCTTTTGTGCGAGTAAAATTCAATTTCAATCAACTTGCATGAAGACGGATCTCTTTCTCCTTTTTTTTTTTTTATGAAAGAAATCTATATCTCAAGAGAGAGAGAGAAAAAACTAATTAAAGCTAGGCAAAATTAATTAGAAAATAGTTGATGATGCCGGCGAATTCGATACAAAATCTTCTGCTCTTAATCATGAGTCTTTACTATTAACCATGCCCCACAACCAATTTCAGCTCACAATTAAGACAGAAACACATGGATGTCTTTAATCAAGTGAGATCTGTAGGCTTTGAGGTTGTCTTTGCACGTGATTTCGTGACACTTGCACACAGAACATACCTTTGCATCTGTGCTTGCCAGCCTTCTCTCATTAACTAACAGATGATAGCGCGCTGCCTCGAGGGGAGAAAAATGGGGCAAAGCAAATCATGAGATGTGATGATAGCCATCCTCGAGAAAGGCTTGGCCTCTTTTGGACCTCCCTGGTAGTGTCTCTCTAATGGGGTCGACCACCTTCACGTGAGCACCTTCTGTTGTCTCTCATGTGTGTGCATATGCTCCCTCATGATTTCTTCCTTCCTTTCTCTCTTTCTCTCCTCTCTTGATTTAGTTGTAATTTCTAATTCCTGGTCCTCGTATCTTTAATTTTCCTTTCCTTTTCTTTTTTGATTTTCTTTTTGTAGAGCATAGCGACGCTACCAATTTATGTGTTATTCTATCGTGTTAAAAAGCTAAAGTGAAAAATCTCAAGGAACTTTAATACCATAATCACATTCAATTTGATCTTTTTCACGCTTCCCTCTCTTTGTTTGTTTTTTGTTCTTTAACAAATGAGAGGCTTAGGTTGATAAAGTAAAGTGAACATACGTATCCATTGAACTAAATCCTCCTTGTTAAATAAATTATTTTGATAAGTTTTCATGAATGAATGTTTCCTAAAATACCCTTAATTATACATATTGATATTGATGGTATAAAAGTGTAAAAATAAATAAATTTGATTTATGTATTGCATGCATAAAATAACCAGACACCTCTCAATGGTTAAAAATCTATCTTGATTAACTAATTTGATTTGTCAAATCTTACCCTTATACACATCTTAATGTATTTTTTTAAGTTCTTAGAAGTCCCGCCCACAAGCTTTCTATATACATATCTTTTTCTATGCATGCAATACATTTTCTATATAGTGAAAACATTGTTTTTTTAACCATTGATTATTTTATAGTACTGTAATTGACCAACATCTATACTAATAACACTCATGGTACAAAAATTCTTAATTTTATAGGACAATATTGTCACCAACATTTCCATTAATAGCCAACATGACTTAACACCTAATGATTTAATTTTTTAGAAAATAATTTTCTTCTCCTTAATATAAGTTAAAGAAACCAAGTGTCTAAATATATCCACCTAAATGTAAGAAAAGAGAAGATAGGTCTTTGACTCAATATATAGCCATTAAAGGCTAGACCATGCAATCTAATATATAACCAACAATTCCATAAACCACCAATATTTACCATCCAATAATTACTTGAATCACCAACAACAATTCACCAACTCCTAAAACCACAAACAACCACCCGACAAGTCTTAGGAGCATAAACAATCAAGCAAAAAATTCTTAAAACATGCAATTTCTCTTACATTTCCTTACTATTTTTTATTTACCGTTCATATTTTTTTCTCCTACATTTTATTAATTTGTATTCAATGTACCCATATATACGAGACTTGTTTTGTTAAAAAACTCACCTACCAGCCTAAGATAAGAAAGTACGTAGCCCTGAAATACTCAATTCTTTGTGTGAAGTTTCTCACATCTTCGTTATATATAGAGGTTGCTGAATTATAATTTAGGTCTGTCCATCAAAGAAATTATGTGCGATAAGATTTGAACTTCATCGACATTTGGTCGTTTCTTATATGTTTTTAATGGAGTAATTAGTAGAATAGCCTTAACATTTTTCTCTGGAATAGAACTGTTTCGTTTTGCAGGTTTGCTTGGAATAAGATTCTGGTACCGCGTCATTTCCTAAATGAACAATACAGGGCCTGCAACTGCATGCCTCGTGAGTCAGCTTTTGATCCCTGCTTTTGTCTCCTGCAGCCTACCTTTTGTGAACATGAATCCTGTTTTCTCAAAATATCGAGAGGATTAAACGCCAGTTGTGTTTGTTCCTCTTCATTTCCGAATCCAAGGTAACACAGATTAAGAAATAATGGCATACTCGAAAGCAACAAAAAAGAAATTATGCTGAGCTCTTAACACCGCAAAAAGCAAAGTAAAATGGGGGGGTAGGCGGGACTATGCGATCACAAACTTGATTGTGTCCATCGCTCCACGATAGTTAGGAGGACTATACTTCTCGTGCTTGATTTGATGGATAATCTTTCCTTTTACGTCCTTTTAGGTTCTTAATGGCACAAATTAACTTTCATGTGAGATTCTGTTGATGATAGCCTAAGAAAGGTCTTTGTTGCTTACAACATGATGTTTATAATTAAATGTACTAAGGATTTGGACCCATAAATTGCAAGGCTATGTAACTTAGGGAAAACATGAAAGTGGGAAGCAATGATGAAGAAGAAGAAGAGGGTTAATGGTCCTTCTCAAGACAATGTATGGTGGAAAGGTTGAAGGTGACCATCTATTGATTATCACCATCTTCCCTACACGTATTGTCACGGGCATCGACGTCTCTGTAGTTCCCACTTAAACTTCTCTCGAGATGGAAGCCTGTCTCCGACTCTCTTTTTTCCCTCTTCCGAGAAGAGATCATTTTCAATCTATAAATTTTTTTTAAAAAAAACATCGATAATAATAAAGATTGTACTTTAATTCTTTGATTAGAGCTTTGGAACTTCCACACGGGCCGGAAGGGCCAGAAATCTTGTGGACACGATAAGCCAGCATGGTATGATTAGACTTCCTAGCCAAAAATACAATTTCAACTAATTAATTCATGATCACTGCATCTAAAATTCTCACCTCCTCGTACAGGTGACAAAGAGGACAGACAGTGGAAGATCTTAATTTCAGGTGGGGTATACAGTGAAACATCAAGTGACAATATTATTGCAACAAAAAAAAAATTGAAGTTGCAGAAAATATTAATTTCTTATACAGCAGCATGGTAAATTTGTTATCCTTTGATTTGATCTGACATCTGAGGAAATGGAATTTGGTCCTTTATTTCATCGGATAACGTAGGCAGATGTTAATGCACGTCGCATGGACTTACTTTCACATAGAAGGGAAGAAATTAATTATTAATTAAGAAAAGCTAAATCCCCATGGAAACACTGTTAACCTAGACTCGTGTTTTCTATTCCCTGAAACAGCGTGATAATAGTTTTATCATTCCCAGCAAAAATCTTTGAACCTGCTCTTGGGACTCATAGCATAATAATGTTGTAATAATATGTTGGATAAGGGTAATTAATTTTATATTTTTATAAATATAAAATATACTTAAAAATAAAAAATAAATGACACATGATAGGAGCCTGTATTCTTCAAGCGACACTTTCTAGCTATCAGAAATGTTATTTTATCATGTTGTCATAATCTTTGCGATACCCTCTGTTTTTGAAGTGGTGCGTATGGTCGATGCTGATGCGATTTGTTATCGATAATACTTTCTTATTTTTTTTATTTTCTCTCTCTCGTTTCCTTAAAATTCACGTTGATCATGAGAAATTTTAGAGTTTTTTTTCTTATTTATGGAGATTTCAATTTCAATCTTTATTTTTTTGATTTTTGATTTTTATTCTTGGCTCTCATATGAAGTTTTGATTTGTTTTCAATTTTATTTTTCAATCTTAATCTGTGATATATTATTTTTTTAATTTGATCTTTATTCTTTTGATTGTTTTTTTCTTCTTTTAGGTCCTTTTGTTAAATTGACTTTTCAATTCAATTTCACTTTTCCATAAAAAAAAATCAATTTTATTTTTTATTTTTTTATCCTTATTTTTTTAATTGCTATTTTTTTAGATCCTTTTGTATAGTTAAAATTATTTTTTTAATTTCATCATTTAATATTTGATTAGTTTAGAATTGCTATTTTCACTCTTTTTTTCAGCTAAAAACACGTAAGAAACATCCTAGATACTCAATAAACTCATTTTTGGTCTTAGATTAGTATATAATAGGTTGAAAAATGAAAAATCAACTTGAATTTAAAAAACATTATGAGCCCAAATAAACTTTTTTTTGGCAAGATAAAAGAAAAAAAAGATCTAAAAAGAATTTTCCTTTTAAATGAAACTTATTAACACTAAAAACAATGAGTTTCGTTGTTGAAAAGTGGTCATTCATCAACTTTCTCTTTTATTTTTTGTTTTTTAATCTCTCTTTCTCTCTCCAACAAAATTAAAGATTAAAATGCAATCAAAATAAATTTTAAACCAAACTGTTAAATTTCCAAACTAAAAGGACCACAAAGAAAATTTAATTTTAGTCCCTTCATTTTCAATCTTTCTCAAACAATAATTTTTTTCTTCGTCATGAAATCAAACACCAACCCAAAAGCACAATATTTTCTTAAAATTAAAATAATTATATAAAAAACAAATTGAAACAAACTAACAAATCTCAAATCTCAATCAACACAACATTAAAGGATCAAATTGAAAAAAAAATAATTAAAGAAAAAAATAAAATAGAAAAAAGGACTAGAGTGGCCATCACATTTTTTAAGAAAAGCATATACTTTTTTCTTTGTTTCAATTCTAGTACTCTCAATTTAAATTTCCTACAAACAACAAAATCAATTTTTTTTTCTGGTAAAGTTAAGCACAAGCTCGATACTAAGATGTTTTTTTGATATCTCAATAACTAATAAAAAACAAACAAAATAAATTATCAATCTTAAATTCTAATTAAAATATAAAAACCAAAATAAATTATCAACTTTAAATCATAATTAAAAAAATTAAAGGATAAGATTAAAAATAAAAAAATAAATGGAAAAAAAGAGAGGAGAGAATCACACTCCACAGTGGAACTATAATCACTGGTTTCTTTGCTTTTTTAACAACTATCCATTAAGATAAAGGGACTGGATCCTTAAAAAAAGAAAATACCAAAAGTTGCCACGCATGCATATATATATATATATATATATATATATATATATATATATATATATATATATATATATATATATATATATATATATATATATATATGGTTAGTACATGATGTGGACCTCATGGGGAAAGGGTAGTTGAGGCGGCAGTTGTGAATTCTTGTGACTCTCCTCTAATTTAGATAAATGGTGTTTACGGACGTTAGGAAATGGAAATAAATAGTTTATTGGTGCAGATACGGCACAGTTTGATGGTGATGGTGGTGACCGGAGAGGATAATAATCAGGGAAGACTATAGGTGTCTCTGCATTTGTATTTTATTTATTGAATAAAAAATTTAAAAATTTAAAAATTATTCATCAGATTTTAAATATTTAATGGGTATCATTATATGTTATTATTTACTATTAAATAAAAAGCACAATGATTAATATATATCTGAAGTATATGCATATTAAATGACAGAATGATAAATATTATGTACATATATGTGTGTTTTATGTTAATATTAAGATATATATATATATATATTGTATTGAAATAAATTTAAATATTTTACAGATATATTTATATAATATAAATATATATATCGGTTAAGGGTTAACTTAATTTTGATAATATTCATTCCTTGTAAATTAATTATCTAAAAAATAACTACCTCTTAAAGTAGGTGCGGGTTGATATATATGGTTCGGATTAAATCGTAACGAGGCTGCTCACGCACGCTTTGACTCACGTGGGCTCTTGTTGGCGGAAGTGCGGGGGGTTAAAAGCAGACTCACGTCCAACCCATGAGCATCTTTAAAGCCAAGTAAGGCTGGAAAATAAATGGAGGCAGCAAGAGACGGAAAGCAACGACTTCCATTCATTTTCTCGCATGGGCTTCCCTTCCTTTACTTGCCACGTAAGGCCTGAGACACCTGTCCTTTCTTTCTTCTTCAATTTTCCTTTCCAGCTTTCCATTCCGGGAGCTATTATTCACTACAAGCGAGAATATATTTCAGTTTCGTATTCCAAGCCAAGATGATACTGAGCATAAACGACGTGTCTTAATTTCCATTTATTAATAATAAACACCTGTCGCGCTTATAATTTATTAATTTCCAATTCAACCTTGCGGGCGTTACCAAACGGCAGGTATATTTGTGTTTTATGGGTCTATATATATATACAACACCTGTAATTTATGAGTAAAGAAACTGCTTAGATCCTTATCACGAACACCGACACCAGTTGCAATACTTGATTTCTTTTTTTATATATATAAAAAAAGGGAAAACTGTGTAGGTAAATCTCAGGTGATTTGATAAAGTGCTTATTCATACACTTCCATGGCTATCATTTGAGTTAAATCTAGAAGCTGGAGGCTGTGAGAAAAAAAACTTCATATAATTCAATGGAAGAAAATTAATCCCCAGATAAACCTAATTAACGCTACCATGAACATGCATCTCATTTTCATCCATGTTTAATCATGGAGGCTCCTTGGATTCCATGATGCTCTTACTGAAATTAAGAAATCTTAATCCTGGAGGCTCCTTGGATTCCATGATGCTCTTACTGAAATTAAGAAATCTTTATGGCCTCATTTTGCCAGGCAGAAAGAATCAATATTGATAGTTATTATTAATTACTGAGCGTGATCGTTTTTTTTTATAATTTTTTTAAAAAAATATATCAAAATAATAATATTTTTTATTTTTAAAATGAACACACTGTAAAGTTTAAAAAAAAACATAAAAATATTATTATTTTTTAAAAAATATACAAATCTTTAAAAAATGCTGTTCCGAAAACGTCCCCAAGAAACCTCTTAAAAAACATTTTCATAAAATCAATCAGAAGCGCAGCATCCCTGCGCCTGGTGGCCTACCGAAGGACAATCGGTGGTGGTTTGACAGTGACATGCTCAAAAAATAAGAAGATGGCCGTAATTGAAGGTTACGTTATTCGGAAAACAAAGTTACTCCTCCTATACGCCAAGGATAAAGTTTTTGTTTTTTATTTTTTTAGGGTTAATAAGTCATTTTCTTAGGATTAAAATTAATTATTAAAAAATATTAATTGTAAAACGAACGTTAATTAGTCAGAGTTGACCGTTGGCGTTGCTTCCCACATCGCTCCTCTTTCTACTCTCACTCGGCCGCACCTACACTCCGAATCCAAAGCGGATCAGAAAAGGCTGTAACAAAATTACTGCAATACCCTTAAACACCATGGCAATATCAAGGATAACATCATACCCCTCTACTTCCGTGCCAGAAGTTTAATGCTCTGTTGTTAAAAAACATGAAAAATAAAAATAAAAATAAAAATCTATGGCTCCATGAACCTTGGTGATCTTGATTCTTGTCATGTATAAAAATGCCAACAAAAACCATGTGATCCTGCTCGTGCTTACATGTTATCATGTAGGGGTCCTCGACATCAGGGGTAGAGAAAAATATCTACGCTATGACGGTCCTGGCTGGGGGGTGTTTATGTCATTCCATACCAGAACAATATTAATTTAATTCTTGGAAAATTATAAATAGCATGCCGGTCCAAGATGGCCAATCCTCGAGGTCAGATAATTTAGTTCAAAATCAAGGGCTTTTTTCCTTTTTTGCATTGCGTGTGCTGGCATTAGGACATTCCATCCCATTGACGATGACACCAACATATCAATCCAAGAGAATCCATTATGCAAGATTATATCACACCACCTCATCCACACTCAACAAAATACTGTTTTTTAATTATTTCTTTTTTAGGTTTGACGTAATTATTGTTTTTTAAAGTAATTTTTAATTAAAAATACATTATAATATTATTTTTTATTTTTAATATCAATAATTCAAAACGATCTAAAAATATAAAAAACTTAAGTTAAAATAAAAAAATTCAAGATTATTTTTTGGACCGCAAAGACAGTAACACGCACTGACAATAATGTGAAGTCCACTAGGTAAATTAGGTGAACAATTGACAGTATTAATACGTTAGCTGCATTAATCAAAAATTCATCAGCAAAGGCAAACCCACAGAAGCAAAGAAAGAATGTTAGATTACAAGTCTGAAATCAAAACCATGTTGTCATTTTCTCCATGAAAAGGCCTCTTTGCTACTGTATTTGCGGCAATTACAGCCTGCAACTCCCCCCTTTTTTACCCGTCGACGTGCGTTCTTTCCTGCCCTCGATCAGCCCTTTTTTATTCAAATCTTGCATTAAGTTCTCCTGTAATGAAATACTCACGCATTAAAAGCTAAAGTTTGACCAGCTAAATCAAAACCATGGTGTAATTCCATGCAAGAATTTATTATTAATACTACTACTATTATTATTATTTTAAGTACAACAACATGCATGTTCTTATTTCTTACATTTGAAAAACTTAAAGCTGCTTTGACTATGTGTACTGTTCCCTTACCCCAAAACATAGCTTCACCAGCTACGATAATTAATACTGTAATTAATCAATTACAAGAAGCTTCTCTTTCAATTTTTAATTTGATTTATTTATTTTTTCTGGCACTTTAAAGATAAAAAAAACACAAGTGTCAAGACTTTCTAAAAGACTGTCAGTTCTTACAAAAGAGAGGGATCCTTGAAAGAAAAAGAGAGACCTCACATGCCTCCTCCTTCGTAGTTCGTAGATCTGCCACCTCTTTCTCTTCCTCTTTATCTGTCTCCCCTGTTTTCCAACTCCACTCTCTCTGCATTTGCTTCTCAACCCGATCTCTTTGGACTCCGTTTCCGTCTCGAACTGGACTCACAAACCAGCACCATTACCCACCTATGCACTCACACTGACTGACCGTGACTCTGTATATTATATTATAAATTTCGGTCGCATTGGTGATGTGCCGGCGAGTTTGGCCGGAATCCCGTTGAGTGACTGGATTTTCCAGTGGAGAAAATGTTCAGGTCGGCGAGATGGAGGGGCGAGAAGAACAAGATCAAAACTGTCTTCAAGTTGCAGTTTCATGCAACTCAGGTACTTCCACCGGCAAACATACTACTTTTGTTTAACTTTGTACTCGTAACTGTCTTTTGTTTTCCAATCTCTGACATATAATATTTTGAATTGAAGTTCATATTTTTACTGTTTCAGTTCTAACTTTATAGATAATTGCTGTTCTGGTGAAAGATTTGAGCTTTTTTTTTTTAATGAAATCTTGGTGATGGGTTCAGTTCGAGAAAGAAAAATGAGAAATTTGAAAGGTAGAGTCTGCATCAAGAAAAACCTGATAAAGAAACCAGAAAATTTCAACAAGTCGAGCCTTATGTATTTTAGTTCATTCAATGTTGAATTAATTGGAGAATTTGAGTCCTGAAATATTGCTGTCAAATATGATTGATTAATTGGATGAAGTAAGGATTCTTAATTTGTGGGTGATCTGTGAATGTAGCTGCCGCAACTGAATGTGAATGCATTGGTTGTATCTGTGGTTCCTGGAGATGCGGGGAAGCCAACAGTGAGTTTAGAGAAGGGTATACTCAGACAAGGAAGTTGTCGATGGGACTATCCGGTTCACGAAACAGTGAAATACATTCGTGATGTGAAAACAGGGAAGATCAATGAGAGAATATACCATTTTGTGGTCTCCACTGTAAGGAATTTTACCAAAAAAATTTACTTTTATTGAACAACTTCTTATTCAATGTTTGCAATGTGATCGGACTTTTTGGATATTTGTAGGGATCGTCAAAAAATAGTCTGGTAGGGGAGGTTTCAATAGATTTTGCTGATTATGCAGAGGCGACTAAAGCTTCCACAGTTTCTCTTCCTTTCAAGAATTCAAAATCTAATGGGGTATTGCATGTGAGTTCTCTTGTCTCTCTGTCTCGTTTGTTTATATCTGTTACCAATATAATTCTTAGTTCCCACAAGTGATAAGACCTTCCTTGCCAATAGGATTGATGAGAACTTTCACGTTGTAATTGAAGTTCAGAATTTAACTTCAGTTGTTGGTTTTCAATAGGTTTCAATTCAGAGGCTGCAAGAAAATGTCGAGCAAAGGTAAAGAAGAAATATCACTTGTTATTATTAAATATTTCAAATTTCTTTATTTTTCTTTGAAGGGTTAATGAATTTTGATTTTTCTTTCTTTTCTAAAATCTTTTGCAGTGAGGTGATGGAAGGTGAAGATGCAAATGTAAAATCCCAGAGCAGAACATTGAACACCCTATTAAGCAATAGTAACATAGATGAGGGTATTGATAATCATTCCAGCGAAGTAAGTTTTAAGTTTAGTGCCAGAAATCATCTCTGTAGTTCTTATGATTTTTAAATTAGAAAGCGCATCACTAAATTTTAGTTTTAAGTTTTAATAGCAACTTTTGAACCCCTTTTTAGTTTTCTACTTCTCTAATTTTATAGATAGTTGATGAAAATATGATGGGTTCACTTTTCATTGTTCTACAGGATGGACCACTTATTAATGGTGCCCACACTGCTGATTTAAATGTCAATGACAGAACTTCTAGTGGATCTGACATTACAATGTCAAGTTCTGAAAGTAGCTCTGGGCTCAATACCCCACGAGAACTTGGATTGAGAAACAACATGCTACAGGACCCTATTAGCTTTCTATCGTCTCAAACCCAGACTTCAGCAGCTCACCTGTCAAAAGCAAATGCTTCTGCAGCAAACTATGGAGAGCATCGGCAACAGCAATGGGAGTTATCAGCAGATTCTGATCATGGGACAAGTACTGATGACTCGACAAACAGTTCTCAAGGCAACCTTACAAGAGAGAGATCTCAACAGGTGTCAGATATGGATATGGAAAAGCTGAAGGCTGAACTTGTTATGTTGTCAAGACAGGCAGATGTGTCAGAGATGGAAATACAAACTCTGCGAAAACAAATTGTAAAAGAGAGCAAAAGGGGGCAGGATCTGTCTAGAGAAATCTTGGGATTAAAAGGGGAGCGAGACATGCTCAAGTCAGAGTGCGAGAAACTCAAGGCATTTCAGAAACGCATGGAGGAGGCAAGAAGCAAAAACAAATCGCAGTTTGAAGGTGGCGATCCATGGGTGCTTCTTGAAGAAGCTCGACAAGAACTAAATTATGAGAAGGACCTAAATTCCAACCTCCGGTTGCAGCTGCAGAAAACGCAGGAATCAAATGCTGAGTTGATACTTGCTGTGAAAGACCTTGATGAAATGTTAGAGCAGAAAAGTAAGGGAACATCTGACCTTTCCAACAAAGCAAGATCCTATGAGAATGCTATCTCAAGAAGTGAGACTGATGATGATGAAGAGCAAAAGGCACTGGAAGAACTTGTTAAGGAGCATAAGGATGCTAAAGAAACTTATCTGTTGGAGCAAAAGATTATGGACCTCTGCAGTGAAATAGAAATCTACAGGAGAGATAGAGATGAGCTGGAGATGCAAATGGAGCAGCTTGCACTTGATTATGAGATATTGAAGCAGGAGAACCATGACATGTCATATAAATTAGAACAAAGTCAGCTGCAAGAACAGCTGAAGATGCAGTATGAATGCTCCCCTTTGTTTCCCAACATTAACGAACAAGAAGCTCAGATTGAGAGCTTAGAAAATGAACTGAAGATGCAGTCAGAGGAAAACTCTGATTCTTTGGCCACCATTAAGGAACTAGAAACCCATATCAAGAGCTTGGAGGAAGAATTGGAAAAGCAGGCCCAAGAGTTTGAAGCTGATCTGGAGGCTGTAACACGTGCAAGAGTTGAGCAGGAGCAGAGAGCCATTCAAGCAGAGGAAGCCTTGCGAAAGACAAGATTGAAAAATGCTACTGCAGCTGAGAAGCTGCAGGAAGAATTTAGAAGGCTGTCCATGCAAATGGCATCGACTTTTGACGCAAACGAGAAGGTAGCTATGAAAGCGCTCGCAGAATCTAGTGAACTACGAATGCAGAAAGTTCAACTGGAAGAAATGCTTCAGAAAGCTAATGAGGAGCTCCAATCAATTACGGATGGTTATGAGTCAAAACTGCATGATCTTTCCAACCAACTGAATTTGAAAATGCATCAGATAGAACAGATGATGATGGAAATTGAGGATAAATCCAGACGGCTTGAACAGCTAAAGAAGCTGGATGAAGAACGTGGCGGGGCTTTATCCCAGCAAATCCAAGGCTTAAAAACTGAGCTTGAAATGCTCGCAATAGAAAACAATAACCTTTTGAAGCAAGCAGAACATAAAGAAAGTATGAGTTTAGAGCTGGAACAAATAAAGACATCAATTAAGCACACTGAAGCACTGGTACAAAAGGGAGATACGGAACGGGATGAACTGGTGGGTACAATTTCTTTGTTGAAGAAGGAAGCGGAGAAGTCGCTGGTGGAGTTAAATAGGATGAGATGTCTCAAGGATGAGAAGGAAGCAGCAATGAATGTCTTGCAATCAGAGGTGGGAATGCTTAAAGCTCAGTGTGATAACTTGAAACATTCTGTGTTTGAGGATGAGTTGGAAAAGGAAAAACTTAGAAAGCAGTTAGTCCAATTAAAGAGTGAGCTGAAGAAGAAGGAAGATGCTTTGAACAGCATGGAGAAGAAAATCAAGGAAAGCAGCAAACGGGCAGCAGTTTCTGAAGGAACAAAGACTAATCTGAGAAACAACAAGTCTGCTCCAGTTCCTTATGGCTCTAAAGAGGTGGCAAATCTGAGGGAGAAAATAAAATTGCTTGAGGTAAATGTTTGTTTTGAAAATTTCCAGTAAATTTATAGTTTTAACAAGAACATGCAAGGCCAAATTATTAAGTATTGGTGATAACAACGATCACTGGTGTGTCAAGATGGACAAGCTCGTTTATGATCTTCCCCTCGTATTTTTTGGTTTGGCAATTTCAAGTTCACTCTGATTTATGATTTTGTCCTTCATTTGGTTCAATTGCGGTTGACTTGAGAATACTCCCTTTCTTGCTTTTGTATGACAGGGACAAATTAAGTTAAAGGAGACTGCTTTAGAAGCCTCTGAAAGCTCGTTTGCAGAGAAGGAAAGGGATCTTCAAAACAAAATTGAAGAGTTGGTTAGCAGATTGGAAGAACTCAACCAGAATAGTGCAATTTTCTGCTATAACCAACCTCAAAAGGTTAGCAATTATATGTAAATATAATGTGCATCGGGAATTATATGTTTTTGTGTTCTGTTTGTGTTACTCAAACATCTAGGCATACACGAGTTCTGAACCACATAAGATAGATGAAGTTCCTTTTGTGATGTATGATCTTTTTGTAACCAGTTGTCTATCTAGACGGTACTGCTATATTTTTCTTTTAAATTCATTAAATGTGCAACGTAATACTGTTTCTTAATCTTAAATGTTTATCCTTCAATGCAGTCATCTGAAGACGACATTGGAGTTAATTCAATTGGTGATATAGCTGAAGATTTTGGAAACACGGATGAAAATCCAAGCAGTTCATATGGGACGTGCAAAGAAAATGGGAATTCGAGATTGTTAATCAAGAGGTATGATTTGGAAGAAGCAGTAGTTCTATTTGAGTTGGTTCTGTGCTCTAGCTTTGCTCCTAGCTTGTTCTTCTACATTGTGATTGAATTCTTTTCCTGTTTCATTCCAGCGATCATTCCACTGCATCAGAGCAAGAACCAAAAGCCTCCTGTATCAATAACACAGACCACAATGCTGATAAGTTGTTGAGTGAACTAGTGACATTGAAGGAGAGAAACAAAACGATGGAAAATGAACTGAAGGAGATGCAAGAGAGATATTCGGAAATAAGTCTCAAGTTTGCAGAGGTAGAAGGAGAAAGACAACAGCTTGTGATGACACTACGGAATCTTAAGAATGCCAGAAAGAGCTAATATTTTTTTCTTGATATTATCTTATACAGAACCTATATATACTGTGTATAGTTGTGCGGTAGGATGTGCTGCAAGGAGAATGTAGTGTTGTTTCCTTTGGAAGAATGAATAATCAATCTGTACAAAGTAATACGAAAGTACAAAAAAATCCCGAGTGTAGGGAAGCCATTTTTAATTAGGTGTCCAGATGATTTTGTTCTTTTTTGTAATTTTCTGAAAGCTTGTCATGTTGTTGTGACGTTTGTTCATTAATATATTCTTTTCATTGTTCCCTTGGTGATCACTGTTGTTCCTGTTACGCTGGAAGTGCTTGCCTTCTGGTGATGGCTGGGGAGGAGGGTAAATCAATGAAGGGAGCTACACGTCATCCACTGTAATATATGATTTGCTGTTCGGTACCTGAATAAAAAAAAAATTAAAATCCTTGTTTTTAGGTTTTAAAAACTTATTTTTATTTAAAAATACCTAACAAATATTATAAAAACCTATTTTCAACCTCAAATCACCCTTTAATAACTTAAAAAACAAAAACTAAATGAATAAAAAAAAATTCCAATTTATAAATTTATAAGGGGAGTATTGCTCCAGTAGACCCAGACCTGTACATTGTACTTGTATTATATTAACTTAAAAAATCCACCACTATTTTTAGGCCTGCTTCTACTCTCCTTTTATAATTACCAGAAATTTCATTAAATATCACATCCTCGGCTGCGAATAAAAAAATAATTTAAAAAATAACGAATTAATGGTGTAATTGAAACTTCTATTAGATTAGGGAGCTGATTAAACCATTATAATATTTGAAGAACCAAGATGTAGTTTGCCTTTCTATAAATTCTTGAAAATCTCTCTTACTAGGGTTTATCGCATCCCCTTCTCCCTCCCTCAGCTCTGTAACCATGGAGAATCCCTCACCAGCACCTCCATCAACTACTCAATGCTGGAGTAACATAGTAAAGAACCCCCAACCATCACCACCGCCAGCACCATCACAGCAACAGCAAGACCAGTTGTATGTGGAGAGTTGCAAGTCGACACACGGCATATCAGTGGCGGTTATTGATGCAAACGCCGTCATACAGGGCGGGGAGAAGCTCAACAACTTCGCCGACAAGTTCGTCACCGTCCCTGAAGTCCTCGCTGAGATTCGCGATCCTGTTTCTCGCCATCGACTTGCTTTCATTCCTTTCTCAATTGATTGCAGGGAACCCTCCCCTGATTCTCTCAATAAAGGTAAAAAAAAACCCCCTTCAATTTTGAAAAGTGGATGATTAGATCGATTTCTGTTTAGATTGCTTCTGTAATTTTGCTATTAATTTGCAATGAAAAGGGGAGTAGCTGAATTATAAGAAAATATGTCACGGAGCGAACTTGGGGTTTAGTCTCATGTGTTTTATATGCCTTTGACAGTTATCAAGTTTGCGAGAGCAACTGGAGATTTACAGACCCTATCTGATGTTGATCTTAAACTCATTGCATTGACATATACATTGGAGACACAACTTCACGGGACTAAACATATTAGGGATGCGCCTCCCCCTGTCCATACAGTCAATGTGAAGAGGCTGCCTGAAAAGGACATGCCAGGGTGGGGTTCTAATGTTCCTAATTTGGAAGAATGGGAAGCTTTGGAACAAGAAACTGGAGATGGGATAGATCCAAGCTCGAAAATTCTTCCATTAAAAGACATAAGCTTGAACGTTATGCCTGCTGATGACCAATCTGAAGATGGTTCGATGGGGACTGGAGGGGAAGCAAATTCTGAGAATTTTGAAGATGTTGAACATGGTTCGAGGAAGCCCAGGAGATTTCCACCCAAGAAAAAAGACATAAATCTTGAAGGGAAAAAGATGGTTGCTGGTGGAATTGATGCATCGCAGGGACAATTTGATGATAATGCTGGTGATTGGATGCCTGCTGTTAGTCGAAGTACTCATAGAAGATATCTTAGAAGAAAAGGTAGACGTGAACTTAATGAAGCATTATTAGAGAAAGATAGCCAGCAAGATCTAGAGAAAAGTATGGATGACAGCACTATTGAGGTAGCTAGTGTCCCCGATCAAGTGTTACATCAAAGTTTGATATCCGAGGAGAGTATGATGACAGAGGTGAAGAACTGTGATGGTGATGTTTCCTTGATTTTAAAACAAATGAGACTGGAAGAAGGTTCACTGGAGGCTGCCCAAGGTGAGAAAGGAGAGAACAGTACTTCTGTAGAGACAGAGATTAACGATTCTAGGGACATGGAAGCTTCCTTAGATCGCATTGAAAACATTGATGTTGAGACGAGAAGAGTTGATATTGCCAGTGCAGAATCAGATCACTTGGAGATCTCAAGCCAGATTCACGAAAGTGTTGGTGCATCATATTCAGATGATAATGATAGCGAGCAAAGCTGGATGGTCAGATCCTTATCTGAGTCAAGTGTAGCTTGTGTAACTAGTGACTTTGCAATGCAGAATGTACTTCTGCAAATGGGCTTACGACTGCTGGCACCTGGAGGAAATCAAATCCGCCAGCTGCATAGGTATACAATTGTTGTTCATGTTTATATCGGTTTCCCAATTATCTTTTACTTTCTTGACTGGATCATTGTGGTTATATTCCTATCTTTAAAGACATCTACACTTGCAGGTGGATACTGAAATGCCATGCCTGCTATACTGTCACAGCTGAAATTGGGAGGATATTTTGTCCTAAGTGTGGAAATGGCGGCACTTTAAGAAAGGTTGCTGTAACAGTTGGTGAGAATGGCATTGTTTTGGCTGATCATAGGCCACGGATTACTCTGCGTGGTACAAAAGTAAGTATATTCCTAGGGAAGGAAATAAAGAAATCTATTCAAGCAACCAGCAGAAAATCTTAGATTCTCTTTGTACCTTGGTTTAATTCTGGGGAGACATGTATAATACATTTATGCAGTTGTTTCCATCTTGCATTTATTGCTTAGCTTATTCTGGTCTGTGCTTCTGACCATTGGTTTATAGTACTTTCTTGTTCTGTGGGTTCTATTACTTAGCTGACTGTGATTTCTACTTGGGGATGGTTTTCCATGGCCATGCATGGAAGGCTTCTTATTCTTTACATCATGTTGGAAAATCTGTACCATGCTAGAATCCATGCTCCTGCCCCACAACACTGACACACACACACACAACATTCTTCTCCAGTGATAGTGCAAGGAGTGTTAATTGATTTTTCATGAACCGTAGAAAGCTTGCATGAGTGCCGCCCATTATGCCTTCTGTTGTTCAGTGTCTGTTGTGTGTGTGTAAGAAGTGCATGGACTGGGCATGTTGGATGTTCTTTTTTGCCACTAATTTGTTTGAAGTCCTTCTGCCCATATATGCTTTGACATTTTGCCCCTTGCAGTTTTCACTGCCTTCACCACAAGGTGGGAGGGATGCCATCACTAAGAATCTCATTCTGCGCGAGGATCAGCTACCACAAAAGTTCCTCTATCCTAAGACGAAGAAGAAAGTGAATAAGGAGGTTGGCTTCTTTGTTGTTTGCATTTATCTTCTTGCTTGTGTTTGATTAATTCCAGACTAATTTATATAAATCTAATCATGTAGGGAGATGACATCTTCTCGGTTCGGGATGACATCTTTGGCCACCATACTGATAAAAAAACTCCTTTCCGGCCTCCCATAAGGCAAGCATTAGCAGTTTTTAGTGGGAAAAGGAATCCAAATGACAATCACTATGCTCGTCCTAAGCACTGATGTTAGCTTTTGATTTTCTTTTTTTTTTTAATTTAATTTGACTTGGAATTGTTGTCTACTCTGGTTTATTTTATAGTTGCTGTTTGCGAAATGATTATCAACATTTATGTTTGAGTCTGTAGTGAGAAGTTAATAATTGTCATGTACTGAAAGTTTGTGCTCCGAAAGAGCACGGTTTTGGTAGTTTTGTGCGATTGAAATGATACTCGAACTGCATTTGTTCCAGCAATATCTGGTGTATTACTTTCAAGCAATAATCTACTGATGAAATTAGTAACCTGTTTCTTTTAACCTTGGATTTTGTACCTGGTTTATTATTAATATAGAAGACAAGTTAGCTAAAAATCCATGTATTTAAATAGTGCCAACATTTCTTGCACACCAAACGCCCCAAACTCCGGAGAAACCTGTGACAAATCCAGATGCAATTCCAGTATTAATCCTACGTGACATGCCATTCTCTCCGCGAGCTCTTAAAAGTATAGTGCCACAAAGTTCAGAGTTGCCCGTGTAGCTGAGTTTGGCAAGCTCTGGACCTTAAGAGGAAAGCTCCATCATGCTTGACCTCGTATCAATATATTTCAAGGAATGCTATAAAGCCTCTGCAGATCTGTCATGCACAGATAGTTCATTGATAGGCAAGTTTGTGAGGTTTCCAAGCCGATGAGGATCCATTCTGCAACTCTCGAGCTAGGAAGGATATGATATCTTGAACTTCTCACTAAACCAAAAAAATATGGGACACTTGTATGGTTATTTCAGCTAAGATCCAAGCAATCCAGCTGCTTCAACTCGACAGAAGGATTTAGGTCACCAGCTATAATATATTCTCATAATTTATAAATATACATATAGTGTTTCAAAACGCCAGATTTTGGAGGTCAAGCATGATAGCACGCCCAATTATGGTATCACATTCTATAGCTTCCCATCTACAACGGTCTTCCTCACCAAACCATGATGCCAACCTGTTTTGCTTTCAGAATTGCCTAAAAGACATTGCTTGAATGGTAGAGTCGTTCCTCTCTTGTTCATGCAACTATTAATTAAAATTGATTTCTGAAAGGGCAAGAAGGTTGGAACCAAGTTGACCCACGAAGAAGCAAATAATTAGATAGATTTGCAAGGAACTCTAGGCCTTCAAAGAAATTTATATTGATTAGCTAATAAATTCTTCAGCCTGGTCAATCGAATCTTTCGCCAGGTAAAATTTCTGTTTCGTCTTTTTTTTTTTTAATTTATAAATCCTTCATTTAAAGTCAATTGCCAATATATTTCTTTTATTTCAATGCTTGCTGATGTTTGTCATTTGCTTGATGTCTGTAACAAGGTTTTACGACAGCAAGATCAAGTGAAACAACTTGTTTGCCATGTCTAAAGTAATCATAATCAACCATTTATCTGAGTTGCTGGGAAAATTTAATAAGAATAGTGGAAGGCAAATGCATATCCTTTTCATACCTGGAGTCATTGATGTTAAACAAACAAGCATCCCTGTATTTGCCCTCTTATTGTCTCCAATTCTCTGAAAAGGATGCAAAACAATGAGTAGGGCTAGGAGCCATTTCCTATGGCTCCAGCACCTTATTGCTTAGGAATCTTGCACTAGAGAACGTACCATATAAATGGTTTTTCTCTGGGAATTGCTTTTGATCATGCTACATACAGCATGTTACACATTAATATGTGCATTTGTATATTGAAACATTCCTTCCATAGTCATATCTGACTCTTTTTCAGAGTTTTATGAAAATAAATGATAACCAGAGAACACAATCAGGTGAAAAGAAATGGTCGATGCAGTTTGAACTAAAAGTTTGCTATGGTCATAACTTTACTCATCATCCAATGGTATACAATGAGGCTATTGTCATAAAGGAAGCTCTTTGTTTTTTTAGCACGCACACATTTACAAGGACCTCAGATGAAACTGAAGTGAGAAAAAAGTAAAGGAAAGAAAAGACGCAATTGTATGAATCTGATTTACTGTGTGTTAGCTTCAAGCCTTCAACTCAATTATGATGCCAGCGCAAGCTCTGCCCATGCCAAAGAAGATGCCTTGAGGTCAGCAGATATAGTTGTATCAATTCCGCTCTCTAGAATGGTACTTAACTCCTGCATGGAAGGCTGCTTGGTGGGGTCTGGATGGATGCAAAGTTTTACCACTTCACATATAACTTTAAGGTCTTCGAATCTGAAATGCTTCAACTCGGGATCCACCACATAAGCCAATGCTTCTGGCAGTTCTAGGAAGTCCTTAGCCTATAGAACACAGAAGTTATCATGTTTTTTTTATCACTTATATGGGCAACGATTTTTCCAGATAACTGTTTCTTTGAGATTACCCAGAACGGAAATTTGCAAAAGTTTAAACTACAAGAGATTTCTTACCCAATCTACCAAGCGCCCCTTGTCCTTGCAGTATGGAGGTCTTCCACTGATTATTTCCAGTAAAAGAACACCAAAAGCATAAATGTTCCCTTGGACATCAAGATGGCGTCCCTCCAGAGAATGTGGAAGCACACAGATAGCACCTTGGCTGCCTATGGAGCCTGAGTTCTTCTCTGATCTTGCAAGAATACTCTTCCAACTTTCAAAATCAACCAACTGCAGGGACAATCAAAAAGAAATTCTGAGGACCACAATTTTATAGGGGTTTGACATCCATCATAACAAATTGTTACTTGTTACTGGTTTTGAGAACCAAAATTAACTGGAAAGAGAATCAGGAATGGCATTTACTAGATATCAGGTTACAGAAGACAGTTTCAGACACATATTGAAAGATTTTACAAGCTTAAAACAATGAATAAACACCGGAATGAAGTGTGGCTAAGGTCACTGATCCTGTTCACAGATTTCCAAGCTACCAGAGCTACTTTAAATCTTCCAGTCCTCTCAGTTAACAGTAGATTGATAGAATGTTTGATATGATTCTTTTGGGTTGCATAAGCTAGCAGTGACCATAGCTAAAACAAGTTATCTAATCTGAGGAGAATTCAACCTCATGAACAATTCCATTTTTTCTATGATACAAAAAAGGAAGTGCTGACAGACTTAGGAACTCTTTTTTTTTTTTTTTATTGTGTCAAAAGTGTAAGTTTTTAACATTTCTTTAGAAGAATAGAGAAAGGCATCAGTGAGTACCTTTGGGGAAAATTCCTCTGTGAGATATACAGAACTGGAATTTAACTCGGATATAGTAAATGGTGGCTCAAGTTCAGTATGAAGGTACTTCAATCCACGAGCAATGCCTGTGACAATTTTCATCCGGCGTGTCCAAGATAATTGGCATCCATCTCCATCTGCATTGATACAGGTTGTTTGATCAACCCTGAGCAAGTATATAACGTCTTAAAAATGTTTGATTGTCCCAAGCAAGAAACTCGACTTACAGTGAAGGTGCTCATACAGGGTCCCATTCGATGCATATTCAATAACTAACATCCTTGTAAACGGAGTGCTCTCTTTACAATAGCCCAGTAACTTTCCTGCATTCTCGTTATTTAATCTTGCCAAATCTGCCACCTAAATTGGATTAAAATTTAATAAAGAAAGATCTCAGAAAGGCTATCCCAAAATCCTCAGCTTCTACATTTGTAGTTGTTCAGTGTCTGTTTCAATAAAATTTGCAGTGAGAAGGAACAAGTCTTCACCTCTCTTTGGAAATAGAGTTCAAGATAGCCTGTCCATTGTTGTTCTTTGATGCAGAGAGATATGACTGCAATCTCAGGCCCACCTTTCATGATGCCCTTGTAAACCAAACTATCTGGAGAAGAGCCAATGATGTTACTGAAGTCTTCACAGGCCACTTCAAGCTCCTGCCTGCTGAATCTCACTACATCTTTCAACATCTCAGAATCTGTGCAAAAATATACACGGTAAGATAACACAAATAACTTATTAAAACACTGTTAAAGAACACTGAATAAACTAAAGGTCTGGAAATATGGAAGCAAACCTATGTATACAGTCACATGGTCCTTCTGACTCGATAATTTCTTCAAAGGGATTATGAGAGAAGATTTGTTATTGCATCTCTGAAGAGCAGTTAGGAAGGCAATTAGAAAGAGACAGGCCACCATGGTTCCTGTCACTATTTCCAGAGCCAAAAGCCAGGCAGGTTTTGATGCCCTCTGGTGCTGCTTGGATACATCTTCAGCAGGCTGGTGCTTGGGGCTTCTTGTTTGATGGGTTCTGGCATGTGGAGCATGATCTGTACAAGGAATTAATCAGTCAGTATAATCACCATAATTTATTACTGTCCAAAGGCACACCTGTTACTACGAAGTTCAGTTGGATGATAGGTTGGTAAATCATATTACACGGCAAAAGCAATACCCTCTCCATCCCAATTTAAGCCTTATGTAAGAAATGACAGTTACTAAGGAGAGCATATGAGCTCATGCATTTAGGTTAGGTCTTCAAGATCTCCCCTCGATTTTATTTTTTTAAAAAAAGAATAGAATTGTGGAAGATGGGGCCTTTGAGAGGGGCAATATTGTTAAAAAAAATCTCTTAAAGATTCGAATGTCACACACCAAGCTCATTTTGGAGCAGACTGAAAGAGGACTGCAAGACACCAAACTCATCCCAATTTTAGCATGGCAAGGTATCTATCATTAACAATTCACATTGAAACAGACAACCACATGCTCATACTTTGCATATCCATGGGGATTGCTCTTCATTTCAAGACATTATTGTCCATAGACATGTTGACAACAATACAACAGTCCACAAATACAGCAACGGAAGCCTGAAGGCTGAAAGATTAACCATGTCACACGTACCACAAAGAGAAGAAGAACGCTGTCTTGGATCTTTGTTCTGAAGGCAGTTCCCTTGGAAGCTCGTGCTGCATAGCATATGTTGTGCATAATGTAAGTTTATGTGACATCCAAATGCCAGTAGGAGAAAGGCTAAGAGTGTACCTTGGAAGATACCCCAAGCACTTGGGAATGCTCCCAGTAAAGAAATTGTATGAGAAATCAGCCACTTTTAATCCAGATGCTCGACACAGGCCAGTTAAGTTTGTGTTTGAAGCATAGCTGAAGCAGGAGTGAATTATATAATTGTACCCAAAAAAAGGAGAGAATAATTCAAGTAAAAGATTTAAAGAATCAAAACTGAGTTTCAACTGATCAAAGATGAGTTTACGTCCCATCCTAGTGACTGTTCTCAACTTATACAATCACAAGCATTCTAGCACAACCTACTTAAGTAAGAATAGTATTGTTCATTCTACCCGTTAATTTGCAAAATGCACCAAAAACTGATGTGCATTCAGAATTGTACTTACATTCCATACACACTAGACGTGAAATCTGAGCCACTGCTAGCAGGAACAGATCCTTGAAGCCTATTCCTATCCAACCAAAGTTCTTGAAGGTACCTCAAATTGCCAAGTTCAGGAGGCAAGCTTCCTGTTAACCCATTGGACTGAAGGTTTCTATCACAACATAAAATGAGAAAGTAAGAGAGAACTCAATATTGCCAACCATTACAGTCCAATCGTTAAAACCCAATAACAAGATTCTTTTACATTTTCCTGACACTGGTTAGATTTGCAATCTCTGGAGGAATAGGACCCGTCAATTGATTTGCTCCCAAATCCAAGACCTGGAGGGATTTCAACATTCCCAATTCTTTTGGTATAACCCCAATCAGATTATTACCGTGCAAGACTCTACAAAATATCAAACAAGCACCAAAAGAGAAAGAAGCCTTAAATACAATGCATAAAATAAACTAAAAGCATTTATTTCAGTATGATGAAAAAAGATGAAGACGAAGAAGAAAGAAACATACAGTTGTTGCAAAAATTTGATCCGACCCAATTCTGGGGCAAGAAATCCCCTTAAAGAGTACCCAGTTATGTTTCTGCAAAACCAGAAGTCCAACAGAAAAATGGTAAAACTTCATTCAACGATAAAAGGCACCTACACATATACCACACATCAGGATCTAACTTCAGAAGAAACTATAACGCATCTAACCCTGAACCAAAAAAATAAAAATTGATGGATCATATCTTACATCTTTACAACATGGTCTCGAGCAGAAGAGCAGGAAATGCCAGACCAACCACAAGGATCTGCATCTAAGGCATTCCAATTGGACAAAACCATATGTGGGTCTTCGTATATAGCTTCCTTGAATGTTGTAAGTGCCCAAACTGCCCAGAAGTCGATAGATTCCATTTAGTGAAAAGTACTAGACTATAGGATTACCGAAAACCAAAATTTACGCACAGTACATTAATTTCAGATCACATAACTTCCAATGCCACTGATGGTATTAAGTCACAAAGTAAATGTAGAAAGGATAGCAGAAAGAGGCCAAGTTTGAGACTTGAAGTTTTCGCATTGATTGCATAATAACTAACACCACTCAATTCAGCCATGTGAAACTAGCTAGCTCAACTCTTGGAACCATAATAATTCAAGTTTATATTCTTTTTATCAGCAAAAACAATGCATTTATAAAAAGAAGTAAAGTGATAAATGCATACCTTCTTCTCTGACAAAGGAGTCACAGGTTACGACAAGAACTAGAGAAACAAAAGAAAGAAGCTGAAGGGAAGCATATGATCTCATTTGTACTCTGCAAGAAATCTCTACTCCTCTCTCTTTGTTGGAAGAAAAAACCAAAGACCCAGAAGAACTCATGAACCCAGTGACCAAGAAAGAGCAAAAAAAGAAAAAAAGAAAAAGAAAAGGAAGCAAGTTGATTGGAGATGTGAGTTTTTTTATTAAGAAACTACAAAAGAGAAGAAAGTTAAAGTCTTTGACACAGCAATGCACTACTAAAATACAGTGAAAGCTTTGTTTAAGGAAACAACTCCTACAACTAGCACTCAGTTTAATAAGATTTGGAAACTGGCCATGATAGCAAAATTACTTCAGCTATGAATGTTTAAAGTTGGACAGAGGAGGCGGACAAAAAAGATGAAGATAGAAACTTAGATTGAAAGAGAGGTTATGGTTATATTTGGTAAATATTAATTTTTTAAAATTTATTTTTGATATAATTATAATTAAAACAATAAAAAAAATTAATTTAGAATTAAAAAAAAACTTAAATTTTTTGAAAAACATAAATCAAATAGAACTTTTTATCCTGTTAACTGCAGATAAATTAAAAGAAACCAAGAGAAAGTTTTGATTTTTTTTTTTTATATAAAGAGAATGAAAGTTGTTTTGTCTTTAAAATTAAAATTAAATGGCGGTCTTTTATTCTGTAATTTTTTATGTGTACTCTCACGGCACTTTGTGATCTAAATTCCCGGTTGCTGGATAAAAATCCAACGGTTCATAATCAAGAAGCGGTAGGTAATGACGGAGGGGATTTAAATTTAAATTTTCTTAATTTATGAACTGAGCTGCGGGCCCCATTTTATAAAAAATGTTAGTGGAAGTTCTGATGCCATTAGTGTTAATAATTGCATTAGCCGGGTGATTTGTGGAAATGAATATGATTTCTCGTTCGTCAGATGATAAATTGAAGCTTTGGAGAGTTTATTGATGTGTTTACCTGGAGTTGCTTAAGACCATGGACTGTTACTGATCAACGGCCCTGATGAAGTGAGAACTTGAGAATTTTAGGACTGTTTAGCCTTTTCCATTTCCATTTTCCTTTTCTATTTTCAATGAAAAACTGAAAAGGGTGTTCATTTATTGAAAATTAAATACATTATGTATCATAAAACGGTAATCATGAAGTAATCAGTAGTATTATATTAGTTTTCTTTTCTGGGTCTATTTAAAAAAACAATTAAAAAAAATGAAACTCGTGACCATAAAAAATGATAAAAATATCTTTATTTAGAATTATATTTTTTTAAAAAATGAATTCAAAAATTAATTAATAAAATACCATTAATTACCTAATTATTCTATTATCGTCGTAAAATTAATTAACAACTCTTTAACTATTGTTTTATGATGTTGTGGCTACAACGTGTTCTCGAAAAAACAGAATTATTGCCATTATGTTTCAAAGGGAAAATTGTTTAGATTCTAAAAACCAACTTGCGGATCACTCGATTATTATATATAAAAAGCAACTTGCGTGTTTTTTCAATGTTCCTTGGTACGCTGGATTTACATTTTTTATCTGTCGCTTTTGAATCCTGGTTCAAGAATCCCACCTGCTATTATTAAGTATTATTCTCAAAGTTATGAGTTTTTTTTTCAAGGTTTTATTGTTAAATTTTTCATATATTATTATAGATGGATTGTGTAAAATTTTATATTTTTTCAATTTGATTCTTAATTTTTTTTTGACGATTTAATCATAACGGAATATCAATTGATTTTAATTTCTTATGAAAATATGGGACCGAAATGAAAAAGATATCAAACATGGGTGACAGCTATAAGTTTTGTAAAAAGTGCACTGTGATCCTTGAATTTAAAAATCACGTATATTATACAATTTCAGTACCTCAATATTTTTTCAATTAAATTTTGAAATAAAAGTTTATTTTTGATATTTTTTAGTTTTTAGATGAAAGAGGAGAGAGAGAGGTTGTCGGATCCTGATGGTAGAAAAAAAAAGTATCGTTGACATGATTTAGACCACCAAAATAAACAATATTTATGTCAAATGGTTCAATTTGATGAGAGAGGTTCATATTAGAAGTTTTTTTGCCTTTAAAGTTTATGAAAAATAGATATGAGCTCAGGTTTATTTTGGTTTTTGGAGGTGATTTTTTGGGTTTTCTAGGTTGTAAATAGGTTTGTCACGGTTCCTACGATGTGTTTATAGATGTTTTGGTTAAAAAATGAGTTAAAAAACATAAGCTTTAATTTTTTAGCTATCACAATGGCTAGAATATGAGCAAATAAAAAATAATTAAGGGCTCAATCGCACAAGCCTGCTAGGGTAGCCTAGCCCTAATAAAAAAAAATAAATTAATGATTATTTTTATGGTTTTTTTTCTAATTTTTTTAATTTATATTTAAATTATTACTCATTCTCTCTTTCATTTTGTTTCTAGAATCTCTTTTAAATGATAATTATTTTTTAGTTATACATTTGAATTTAAAAAGTTTTTATGATTCATCTATATATTTTTTTATCTTTTGTATGGATGAGTTTTATTTTTAAAAATAAAAAAATTATTTTTTTAGATAATATTTCTAAAATGTGCAGTTTTACATGATTTTTTTCCTTTTTTTATTCGATTGATTTAATTTATCTCTATTTCTATTATTGGTTGCTTAAATTAAAAAATTATTTTAATAAATGAATTTAACAAACATAATAGGTAAACATTTCATTTTTCAAGATTAAATATGTTGATCTATAGTTGTCTTTCGATTATTCAAGTTTTATTTTTAGATATTGTTAATGATTTTTAATCAATTTATTTGTATACATAGTTCTCAATTTAATTAATTACATGTATATATAATTTTTTTTTATTTGATCTTAGATTTTTTAAATTACAAAAATACATTAAAAAATTTGCATATATAACTTTTTTTTATAAAAAATAAAAATATCTGGCTCACGACGAAAAACGAGTTACATAACTAGTTATTATGTAAACAATGTTACATATTTGCTCCAAGTTTTTTTTTCTTTACATCAGTTTCCTCTGGAGAAAAGTAATTTTTAAAGATTTTTGATATGAGCAAAACATATCATAAAATAAATGTTGTGATGAAAACCATTCTAATTAATAAAGACCACCGAGGAGCAGCTTCTTAATTTTGCTAACAAGCCAGAGATACTATTAGAAATCAATATAAACATTATTTTCTGCCCATAAAATTAGAACCCATCGATCATGATAATTATGTGCAAGTTCTTGGAAGAATATTGTTTCAAATAATATTGAGTAATTTCAAAATGGAATAACAAACATTAAATAGTTTGCACATTTCATTTTATCATTTAATATTTAAGGTTAATTTCTTTCAGGAATAGTTTTGACTTTTGAGGGAGGAAAATGTTATTTTATTTTGGGTGTTGTTGGAAAACAGAGAAGTTTGAACATAAACTATATTAGACCAAAGTCAGCTTTTTAAGCATACGCATTCCATATTAGAACCACGAGGGCCCATATCCGGTGTTTGCGCCAATAATCACGTTTATTAACTTGATTATTTGCTAGATTTGATAGTTTGACGATACTAATTCCATATCTTCTCGTGAAAATGTCAGGTAGTTGCATGCGGTGGCAGTCAAACCATGTTTTTGATATATTTAAAATTATTTTATTATGTTTTTAAATTGTTTTGATATTTAAATGTAAAAAATAGATTTTAAAAAACAAATAAAAAATATTTAAATATATTTTTAAATAAAAAATATTTTAAAAAATAAATTATTACCGTACTATCTTAAGATAGATGATTAAATAAAAACTATTTAAAAAAAAAAATTAAGGTGTTCATTGAAAGGTTTTAGATAGATTTATATTTTGAACTTTAAATTAGGATAGTTTTTTCTCTCTTTTTGAAACCTTTTTCTTTGAATTCGAATGCAAATACCGGTATAGATATATTAACATTTTTTTATTACTTGTTTTCGCAGCTCAATAATCTAATTTCTTTTTTTTTCTCGTAGTAATAATAATAATAATTAATTATTATTCTTATTATGTGGAAAGGGATAGATTAAACAAGAATTGCGACCTTAAAGAACGTATCCCTAATACTTTTCTAGATAAAATGTCTCGATCTCCAGCAGGGGGAGGAGATTGATAATTGCCACATCAACTCCTTTTGCCACTTCTTAGTTAAGAAGCCGAGTAATTGTATATGGGAACCAATTAGTTAGTAAAATTATCAAACATTATCTCAACAAATAAAAATGTACCATTCAAAAAATTAAAAAAATTAAAATCATGTGTGCTAAAATAAATGACAATGCATGGACAAAAGCCACCGTTTAATTAGGAAAAAAGAATTGAAAATTAATACTCCCAATTCCCACATTCTACAGTTGTTCTCCATGAACAGAAGAGTTGATTTATTCCTTTCCAATCATATTACAATATATGAACTGCCTTCCAGGTTGTGTAAGTGAAAAACAATTAATAAAGCGCAAATCATTGAAGGGGCAAGTTATTAAATAGGACCATATAGAATTATGTAATATATATAATAATCGAGTATATATTTTCTTGCTGACCTTTATGTTTTGGCATGAGCATGAGCCTTTCCTTTCCTCGTTCCTCTCCTCTCTCTCTCTCTCTCTCTCTCCCTCGCTATTTGTTTTTGTATATATTTGTCCGGTGACAGAAAGACATGAATATTGTTTAAGCATGAAGGTTCCGCACTGGCAGGACTTCCAAGCAAGATACACAACGAAGTCTTTTGAGTATTTTTTAAGGGAGGAGGCCGAGGCAAGGCAAACGAGCCCCATGATTTTCAATTACGACTGTGATCAGATGGGCTCAGTCCCATTTGAGCTTGAATATGTGTCCAAAAGGAATAGTTAGTTAGCCAATGATATTTGGACACATAATAATCTCATATGCAAGGCCTAAGTTGCCCGTGAATTTTGACCTCTTACGGCTCATGGGTGGATTTTACCCTAAGGAGATGGTTTTGTGTTGCGTTTTTGAAAAGGCCACGTCCATAGAGGCATGCATTGCCGGGAAGGGGTCCCTAACCTCTGTCCTCGTCTCCCTTGTTGCCATGAATTCATGAACACTGCCCACTTGCGTTTCCTTCACAAGGACCCCTCGTGTCTTTTTCACCAGTGCAACTTGTTTTAAAGTTGATAGAGACCTCTTCTTTTATTTATTTTAGGGTTTTCACATTGAATTATAGTTTCTTCCTAATTAACTCCTTCACCTCTTCTCCTTCCTGCTTCAACAACGCACGCATGTGCACAAATAAATAACATATGACGAAGCACAGAAGCATATCTGAGCATATGAACACTTGTTCGCTCCAAATAAATTAATTAAGAATCGATTATTGGGTGCAAATTATCACAAACTCAAAACATAGTGATAGAGAAGTGTTGCATGAAACCTCGTTTGTTAGTGAAGTTTGCATTGTACTTAATTTTTATTAACTATTCTTTTGCCTTAATTTTGAGTGGGATTAGATAAGTTGTCCCTTCAGTCATAATCAAAGCATGGATTAAAAAGCAAGACTTTTCAATGTTTGGTATAGTTTGGATCTAGACTAAGGTAAGAGTTAAAACTGTAATACTTTTCTTTTACATAATAATATTTATGATAATAGTTTGAACAATAGTAGAAAATTGAAAAAACAACAACGAAAACACTATTGTTGACATAAATCCCATCAATATATATTTTTTAAAGGAATTAAAACCCGAAGGTCATCTCCTCCCCATTTGAAGTTATTCCCATGATAAATGCTGGGTTGCTATTTTTCTATGATACAATTTTGATCACAAATATGCCATGATGGAATCCTGAGCTTGTTTGGTGGGGATGGAGGAGGGTGTTGGTGTTATGTAAATTGAGTAATCAATGTACAGACATGTTATCTTTTGGAAGTAGACTTCATGTCTTGTTGACCTTTGCATTACTTTCCAAGCTCATGATTATGTAGTTGTTATATTGTCTTTGATTATTAGCGTTGGGTAGCTCCCGTGTTGAGTTGAAAGTAAACTTTAATTAATGGTGTTGTCTTGCTTCCTACTTATGCCTTTTGAGTGTTAAAGTTTTATCTTAGTAACGTTCGTTCATGGGGATGATCATTTGCCAGAAGATTTGAGTATATATGTTGTTAAGTGGTATTGCTAAGGTTTTTGGTCTCTAGCTACTTGGATCCTTTATTAGTTAATTATGCTTGGCAGAAGGCAGATTGTATAGGGTTTTAGGTGGACAAGGATTGTTGTTATAAATCCTAATTGCTTGGATTTCAAAGCTGGAATTATGGTTGTGTCTGGAAATGGAATCTTGATTGAAGATTAAGCTTTGCTTGGTCCTTGTGATGTAGTTACCAATTGATGAAATGTACACTAATTAGTCAAGATGGTTTAATTTTTTTGGCATTTTTTTGTTCTTTTATTTTGGTCTTGTCCTTAATTTCTTCTCACCGTTTGATTGTAAAAAACTTAAAACCAGACTTCTGGTTTTCTTATTTTCAAGATAGAGAGATATGTCCTCTTTCTAGAAAATTAGTGGATGCCCAAACTGATCATTATATATATATATATATATATATATATATATATATATATATATATATATATATATAATTTAAGGAAACACTTTATCATAAACATGTGAAGTGGAATTGTAATAAATAATTGAATTTGTGTTATAGTATATTATAATTTTTGAATTTTGTTTATTGTATTCTTTTAGAACATGAGAGCAAACTCCTACAAGAAAATAAGATTTATTGGGCTAAACTAAATATAGCTATGAATGCATATTTTCTTTTCTCATTGAGACTTTTTGGTTTAGAATTTATATTTTTTCATCTTCTTCAACACCTCTATATATATTTTATATTGTTGATTTGACTTGATTTGATTGTACGTAGCTGCTGAAGTTTTAATGTATTATTTATATATTTTTTTGTTTTTAAAATGTTTGTATATAAAATTCTATCTATCTTATATGAATTTACTATTTAAATCTTCAAATTTTAAAAACTTGTAGGTTTGCCTAATCTATTTAGCATTATTTATTATGAAATTTGTATAAATTAGTTTTTAAAAATGTCCTTTTGCTTTGGCTATGAGTTTATTACGAGTAAGTAGTTGTTAGCTCAGGGATCACATAACAAAAATAAAAATAAAATTGAAATCTCAGACAAAAAGATAATTATATCAGTGTTTCTATTTGGATTTCTATCAAAATTTTCATATGGAATTTTTGTAAAACTTATAGAATTTATAGCAACATAACAGCCAACAAAAAATGTTGATGGAAAAATAAATGGTAATGAAATTGCCAATGGAATAGAAAACCCAATGAGATATTACTCAGTAGTAGTATTTCATTTCCTGTTATGTCAGCATTAATCAAGGCCGACAGGGACTTCATCATTTACTGATAGAAAATCTGTCGGTAATTTTCAATTTTCTAGTAATGTAATGGTTAAAATTTAGTTATTTTTAAGGACAATGATTTATTTACTTATAGTTTTTCTAGTATTTAAAGGGTTGCTAGTGCCAGTAAAAAACAACTCTGATAATTTTATTAAAAAATGTTTTTTTTTCTTTTGTTTAGTCTGCATAACCAACCTCTGGTATATATGTGAGCTATTTTAAACCAATTTTTATATTTCCTTCCTACATCAGAAACGATCTAATAATATTAATCTTCATATATAGCTGCTATTTATGTGAAAGGCAATGACTAGCCTTGATGGGTTTGCTAATGGCTACCTTTACCAAACTTATTCCCTAAAATGAAATTTAAACCTAACACTGGCTCTTGAAAACTCCACAAGTCGTTTGGCATCAACATCATCCCATCAGTCCCCCAGAAAAGGAAAATCACTCCATCAAGCAAAATGCAATTAAGTGATGATTTAGTATCTGTTAACGCAATGGCGATGTCATTAATCCCCCCCTTTTTTTCCTTTTTTTTTTACCATGCGTGCGGGAGAAGAAATATTAAATCTTTGAAGTTCATCATTTGAAAACCTGTCTCTAGAATCCATTTGTTTGAATACAAATTATGTAACTCTAATTAAACGGTCATGACATTACTCGATCTTCTTCTCTGTACGTGTTTAATGATTTTTCTTCATGGAATCAAAACTGCAACCTCTTAACATTAGTATCTAGCTCTCGCAATTCTGTGAATACATGAGGTTAATGACTAATAGGCATGGCCTAAATTTTCCAGTCTCACAAGCCATGCAGTGATGCAGTCTATAGCAGAAATCCCTTCTTTCACTGTTGGATCCTATAATTTAAAGGCACCCTATTCTGAGGGAGAGGAGAGCTGCCGGTTCAACAGTAAGAACTAAAACATCTTCAGTTAAAGTGGGATGTGGTTAATATACGGATATTGTGCTTTTGTCCAAAGTATGGCAGCTTATTTTGGCATGGACAATTTGATCTCCCCTTTCTGTGTCTTAAAAGAAAGTAGAGACTAGACAAATTTGTTAACTGGGCCAGGCTCCAGCTGCTACTAAATCAACAACAAAATCATAGCCTTAGATATGTAATTCAGACATGTTGTGAACTCCTTTACTTTTGGGACCAAACAATCTCATTGCTCATTAGTGTTCTTACCAGTGCGTTCCGTTGAATGGGCAAGTACCTTTTTTTTTTTTTAATTATAATGAATGGATGCATACTCAATGATTTATTTTTTATTATTTTATATAATAGATATATTTCTGGACACGATTTATGAATAAATAACTATTTTAAAAAGCAAAATCACAAGAAAAAACTGATCAACTTGAAGTCCTCAACTGATTGCATACTTATACGTGGGTTGAGAAATGTAAATGATAGGATTCAAATATTTGTTTTTTTTTTCTCAAATTGACTCCTTATCGCTTGATTATTACCGGTTAAACTACTAGCTTACTAGCATATTTCAGTTTTCTGTGACTGAGTTCATCTCCTGCATGCGGAGTTCGTATTAGAACAACAATATTTAGCTTGTTTGTGCAGAAAATTTCCAGCTCCTTGTCACTGGATTGGCATGCATAGGTACATCTATATATGAAACACAAATTAATTGCTATCCCCCACATCCAAACTCTTTTGATATATGTCAGCTAGCGAATGCAGTGACAGAGCTCATGAATTTGGGGACAGTGAGATGATAAGCCACCCACGTTTCTACGGGTCCCAAATCCTGTATCGGTAGGCTTATTTAATGCTCTTGCAGGCAATCATAAAGAGGGTCCAAAGGTTTAGTTTATAATGAGCATCAATCATCAACATAGCTGCTTGAGTGCAGGATAGAAGAGACGAGTACCCCCGAGCAAAGAGGGTGAGATGAAAAACAAGACGGAGAACATAATGAATATCTTTATTAGGCTGATGAGTGATAAAACAAAATATAATGTAGAAATGTTTTTTTTTTACTTTCGATATATATTACTATCTTGCAATATTTAGAACAATAAATTGAAATTATTATTTTCAGTTTAGTTTATAATGAGCATTAATTTTTTTTAATTAACTTTAAATGATAATTTCTTCACTCATCAAAAGTATGTTAAAAAAATTTGTAGTGTTTCATTTCTAAAAAGATAATATATATATAATTAAATTATGATTTACTCAATTTTTAAATCATTTATCCAAGTATATTTAATAATAAAATAAACAATTAAACCAATCATATATCAAATAAAATATTTACACCAACACAAAGTCAAAATCTCATATGGTGAAAAATGCAAGATAATAACTTCATAACAAATGCATGTTTTTAGCTATCAGTCAATCCTTAGCTCTTCATCGTTAAATCTAATTTCTTTAAAAACATGACCAATTTTCATATCTCTATATTATGTATATGTCAATTATTAAATTATTTTTCTAATAATAATATGCATTTTATTTCATGATCCTAGAAAATTCAAAAAAAATATTTATTTTATTTTATAATAAAATCACTCTTTGGTTAACTATTTTGAGCAATTTATTTTTCCATATTAATTTAATAAAATGAAAAAACCAAAATTTTAATACAATTATATTTTTAAAAATTAAAATACTGATACATATATACGAAAATAGTAAAATAAAAAAGATTGAAACTATGAAATATTTAAAGGATATTTATGGAAAAAACTTACTTGTTTCTGTCTTTGTCTCTCTCGTCTCTCATTTATAGATCGACCAAAAATTGGCTAAAATTGTCCTTGTAATTGATACAAAAAAAAAAACTTTTGTTTTCTCTGTTTTTACAATTAAACATTTTTTTAAAATTTTAATTATCCATGTCTTTTTATTTCCGAGATAATAATCAAACTTGTACATCCCATGTTCGCCATTTTTATGGGCTCGGCTTAATATTCTTTGTCAGTGGAATACGAGTAATGGACCAAGCCTTAAACCACCTAAAAATGATCTGAAAACTCCATGAAGGCCATCCAACTAAACAGAGCACCGGCGAAAAGAGAAAGCAGGGCCAAGTAGTTCAGATAAGCTATAACAGAGCGAAACCCAACAAAGAAAAAAGCCTACTAGAGTCTAACAGTGTCATTGCAACAAGGCTCAGTGGATCGAAGAACACCCATCCAGTATCCAAGAGGTATTCGGCGGTTTGCTTATAAATAGAGTTTTGCCTCTCTTTCCCGTGATCAAAGGAAATTAGCATTGTCTGCCTCTGTGATTTATTTATATTTTATATTTTGATCACTATGTGAGTTTATTGTTGATAATTGAATTGGATTTTATTACAGGAACAAAGTGAAATTGTTATTGAAAACAGAGAACTAATCAAGACTCATTGATTGAGAAACATAAAAGAATTTCCATTAATTTTTTACCACTATTTATGAATAATATCCTCCCTTTCTATTATTTCATACTCGATCCTAGTTATCTTAATTTCACTGGTAAATTTGGTAATATTCTAGTATTCGAAATGCTCTAACATTCCTAGTCATACCTCACGATCGAACACCATAGAATGACAAATATTTTTACATCATTTAATAGCTATATAAACGTGACAGAACTAGCACGAATTTATTTGCGCCCCTATTGCTTCTTGTTCAAACTCTCCCAATATCCATTTTCCCATTTCTCCACCTGCCTCGCTGCGTTCAATTGTTTCCTGTAAAAGGCTCCTAGCACTAGGGGTTTGTAAGGAGGAGGCATCGTGCATGGACTTGTAGTAGAAGGACCCTTTACCAATGATTCCATCATGAATTCTCTCTCTAACCCATCGGCAGAGCAGGCCATAATTTCCGAGCACAATTCAGCAGCTCCTTCGGGCACTTGTGGCGTAAATCTCAGAAGCTTGGCATACTCATTTAGGAGATGAAACATGTAGTCATATACGTAGTCCATTTTTAACCCTTCTTGAATGAAATCACTTGCTGCTTTCCCAATTGCTTGTGCCTGTCAAGTCCAACATGTATCATTATATATAGCTCTAGTAGTTTGAGAACGAAATCGTGATGCACGGAGTTGTTGAAATGTGCCAACCTAATTAGAGATTAGGGTTTACCTTTTGTTTGTGTTTATTGCCCCAATCTACAGCAAATTTAATGGACTTGCATTTATCATCTTCACGAATAGGCCAATAGTGCTCCACAGGTTTCAGATTTCTTGTGAAGAAATCGTAGTAATGGGGTTTTACAAGCAACGTAACAGAATCACATGCTAGAATGTATTTCTCACTTACAGACCATGCATATCCTTCGATATAGATTTTGTACCTATATATTTCACAAGAAAGTGAACGCTCAACGATTAAATAAAATTAATCGTATCATTTCCAGACCATGAAAAAAAAATATTATAACCTGTGTGTGCATTGGTTTGCCACGTTTGATTGCTTGAATTCTTGCTGGGATTCAAGGATCCAGTCCTGCGAAGGGTGATGAACTATTTATTAATACTTGGATCATGGAATGTCTGAGGTTTAAATGCTGGAGCCAAGAAATGATGTATTTACCTTCGATGTCTGTGATGAAGATATATACAGAGTATTTGCACAAGAAAGGCTGTTCTTGAATATTGAACCCCAATATATACTTAGGAACAGAGTATTACTACAGAAGGACTAAATACCTGGATGAACAGGCGAGCATTCCAGTCTTGTTGGTCGGAGACATTACAAGTAAGGAGGTCCTTCCTGGTTTCAGCAACAAAGGGGTTTCCCTTCCAGTAGGCATACGGTTCTCTATCTATCCATCTGCTCCTACTGTTGCCTTCTTTTAGGTCTATCAGCAATTTATCCCATGGCTTTATATTAATCTCAGCCCTACAAGAATCACACACACAAACCCTTTTTCATAAGTAGTTTACAGAACTGATTTTTCGTTTTATTTTTTAAAGAAAGGACATTTTAGCAGTAAAATATGGTTACTCTATTTGACGACTTCAATCAGCTATTTCAAGGAGGACGACGCGTCGTCGTTATATTTTAATACAATAAATAAATCTTGTGTAAACTATATTTTTGCTCTTATAAATTCACAAATATTCTACTTCGGGCCCATGGTTTAAAGTTTCCCATGCCTCTTTTAAGTACTGATATGTTTGAAAATATTGTTGTAATTATTGTTTAAAATATTTTTTATTTAAAAATTTATTAAATTAAAAATATATTAAAATAATATTTTTTTATTTTTTAAAAATTATTTTTGATATTAACATATCAAAATGATCTAAAAATATTAAAAAATATATTAATTTAAAATAAAATAAAAAAAATTTAAATTTTTTCAAAAGTGTTTTTAAAATGTATAAACAAATAGAACTATTTAACCTAAAAAAACACTCAAGAGCTGAAAAATAAAATATATTTCATGATTTGGGTAAAATTGAAACTTTTTTCATACGTTTGTGAAGATTATCACTTGAGATTCATGGGGACATGAGATAATATAAAAAGCTAGAGAAGAAAAAATAATAATTAGTGAATTTAGCAAGAGGGATTATCACCAATTCCTTTAGAGGTCCGAATCAGAGAATTGCATTGCACAGTTATATATTCTGTGCATGCCTAGCTAATCTTCTCGCAGATATCTTCATCATGATCATTTTTATTTAGAGATTGTTTGAGATTATAATAGTATTAATGATTTAAAATATTTTTATTTAAAAATATATTAAAATAAAATTATTTTTAATATTAACTTAGCATATCAAAATTATCTAAATATATAATATTTTTTTATTTAAATTTTTTTAAAAAATATCCAAGAACACGGTTTCACCATGTTCGAAACATACCCTTGCTGGTCTTAATTATTGCAAGAGCCGCCATCACCGACTCATTCCTATTAATGCCTAGAATATTCTTATAGAAAACAATAAAATTCAACAAAAGGACTGAAGGCTGAAGGCACAAGGATAAGATTTCAGAATTCAGAAAATATACCATCCCCAGAAGGACCAATCAGGGAACACAATGTCCTCGGTCCACTTGTCGCCACAGTACCGAAACAACGGTGGTGGGCCTGTCTTGTTCGGTCCACGATAATCACTTGATTGGATGACCGGCAGATCATCACAGTCGAACATCAGCTCCAAGTCTGGTATCTTACCTGGATACCTTCTCAGGAGTTGCAAAATGCCCCATATAGTGAATGCGTCTCTTGTTTGTATAGACTTTTTGTACTTCTCAAGGTATGCTTTGCCCTTGACAATTATTAGACGGAAATGTGCTGTTGTTTTGGCTCTCTCCAACATGTCTCTGCTGATTCCTGTCGCATTCCAAGGCCTTAAATCTTCGTGAATCCATCGAAAGTAGTTTGGACATTCTGGTTTAGATGATGTGTCTTCTTGATCTTTTGTTTTGGATGTTTTCGGATAGTTCGTAGGACAGGTTTGTGTTTGGTTTGTGATGATGCAGTTTAGGGGGAAATATTCGGGTTTTCTGGTGATGATCAGGGTCTGGTGTTTTTGAGAGATTATTACATTTGTTAGATTTTGACCAGAAAACTTAGACTGCAAAAAAATGTTAATGAAAGAATTTAGATAATCGAAAACTTAAACTTAATATAATAAAGTGAACTGCAGGGCTGAAAGGTATTATTGAGGTTTTGGAACTTACAGCATCGATCCATAAAGAGTATATGATGACGGCAATGAAGACGACTAGTAAGAAGAGGAGAGTCCTAATAGTGGCTAGCCCCTTCTTCATTTGGGGCCTTATCCAAACTTGCATCTCAGAGACTTATCAACAACTCCCGATCCATGGAACTTGACTGTCCCTTTTCTGATCTAAGAACTTTCGAGCTTTCTTTTAGCTTGGTGGAATGGAGACATGAGCAGTCCAGTGCTTTGAGTGAGAATCAAGTTTCTATGCAAGTACCTTTCTGTTTGTGTTTTCCTCAACGGACCTGTTGAAAAGCTATGGAAGCTTCTACTATTCCACTCCCCCTGTAAGTTCATACACCTCTGATCAAGATTCAAGAATCTTCTCTAACTAGTAAGTAAGTAACTGCTGAATTATTTTATTTTTATTTTTTGAGATAAAAAATAATATGTGGAAGGTGGAATACCTGGGTATTAACAAGGTTCAGTTGAGCTAAGAGCCCAGAAGAAAGTAGCTGAGGGAGGGGTTTTCAGACAGGATTCCAAGATCTCTATCTAAGAAGATAAAAAGTATAGTTTAGAATTATTGGCATCTTTAGGGACGGCTTGACCTACAGTTGACTACCAAATTAGCATTCAGCGATGCGAAGTACTGGCGAAAAGTGTTTATCCAATGCAACTTAGAGGGTGTTTGGTAGTGTGGTTGCGGATACTTTTCAAATAGCTTTCATGCCGAAATACATGCCAATAATATTTTTTTATTTTTTAAAAATTATTTTTGATATCAGCACATCAAAACGATCCAAAAAGTACAAACCGCGCTCAATTTTAGCAAAAAAAAAATTCAAATTTTAACAAAACGCAGGTACAAACGCAATACCAAACGTTCCCTTAGCATTTAGTGACGTCATAAATATCTTAAATATTTTTTAAAATATTTATTTTAAAAAATTCTATATAAACTCATCTTTCTAGAATTATAAGAGAGACTAGAGCTCATCTATCCAATACTTATATCTTTAAACTTCAAATCTAATACATTATAAGTCTAACACATGATTTAAAAAACATTTAAGCTAGGAGAATACTCATTCTCTATAACATATACAAACACTATATTTACTTAAGCTTTGGAGTGTTTTATCAGCCAATGAAAAACGCCTCCAATTTTTTTCCTGAGGATTTTTTACAACCAATCATTTGATGTCATCTGTAGAAAATAAACAAAAAGCTAGTTAATTCATGTATGAAACCCCAACACAATGGCTATGTCTAGGACTGCGCCAACAATATGCCAACGATTATGCCTAGGCTACTCTCAATATGGCTACGCCTATAGTTACACCCATGTGGCTACGCCAAGGACTATACATAGCAACACTCGCGACGACGTCCACGATTACATCTACGGCTACACCTATGACTATGCCTACGACTATGCTCCACAACTATGCCATAAGGCTACGCCTATAAATAGTTTTTATGGTGGCTTGTACACACCAAAAGATAACATTATGGTGAGTATTTCCTTCCACACTTGCTAGGTCAAGTCTTTCAAATATATTTGCTTGCAAGACTTGGGAGGCTCTAATAATACATGAAAAAACTATGATGTTTTATACAATGTATTAGGGGTGATCATTTTCGGTTCGGTTTAGTTTTTATATAAAAAAGTGACCAAACCGGTTTTTTTTTAAAACCAAAACTGGTTCAAACCGACCGGTTTTGGTTCGGTTCGGTTATTTTAGAACAAAAACCAATTCAAACCTACCAGTTCCCATTCGGTTCAGTTTGGCTCGGTTTTTTCCGGTTTGGGTTCTGTTCGGTTTTTTTGGTTTCAGGCTTATAAAACCGAAACCAAACCAAACTGATTGGTTTTTTTTCATGGTTTGATTTTTTTGATTATTTTTTTCCTGCTTTTTCGGTTTAATTGGTTTTTTTGCTCACCCCTACAATGAACACATCTCTATAAATATTCTAGATATTTATATTAAATATCCTAGATATTTATCTTAAGAAAGTCCATATAAACTCATCTCTCTAGACTTTAAGTTTAATACAAGACTTAAACAAGTTTTAATGAACATTTAAATCAAAAGAATACTCATTTTCCTTGTCACTTGTACAAACATTATATCGACTTAAGTTTCAAAGTGTTTTTCTTATAAGTGTTGTCAAGTTCACCAAGTTCTTCGGATCTAGTTTTATCAGCCCATGGAAGGCGCCCTTAATTTTTTTACTGAGGAATTTTTTCATCATCATCAACAAGTTAACCCATTAAACTCTCTATTCAATTCATGGATTTCACTAGAGTTTAATAACTTTTTTTTATTTAAAGAAACTTATTTTTATTTAATTATATGATAAGAAAATAGATACCCGCAAAACTGTGCACCAATACAATGCCGGGAAATTTGTTTGAGATCATGATAACCTCATAGAAAGCAAATAAAAATAAAATTATAAAAATTAATTCTCAATCAACCCAATATTGAAAAATAAAATTAAAATAATAATAATAAATAAATAAATGGACAAAAAAACAAAATATTATTCAAGTAAATAGTACTTTGTGAGTAGGTGAACTATCAATATACCTACTATTTAAGTTATTGTTATAGTTAATAGACATGTGACCCATGTTACACCGCATATTGGACAACATATTTTTTAAATACCGAGACAGTGATGTACAAGATGATATCTTTTTTATATATAGAAATTGAGATGGTGACAAACTGAATTGACCCAATCCACCTCAGGTCACGAGATCGCAATAACCCCATAGAAAACAAATAAAAAAATTACAAAACTCAATTTCTAAATAACTTAATATCGAGGAATGAAATTGAAGGGAAAAAAATCAATCTAAAAAAAGATGAAAAAAAAAGCTTGAGTCAACCTAGGTAAATAAAAAGAACCTGCAACACGAGTAATAAGAACATGATAAACTCATAGAAATCAAATCAAAATGAATTTTAAAGCTCAATCTCCAATAAACTCAATGTTAAAAGATGAAAATAAACAAAAAAAGTTTATTTTTTTTTAAAAGGCAAAAAAGGCTCAAGCCAACTCGAGTAAATCTTCTGAACTTATGACATGTGTTATAAGAACGGGATAACCCCATCCAAATAAAAGTGAAAGAAATTATAAATCTCAATTACCAACGAATCAAAAGGTTGGAGGATGAAATTGCAAATAAAACAGATTATTTAAAAAAAAAAGACAAAAAAGATCTAAGACAATCTAGGTTAACTTGTCAAACCCGCAACTTGGGTCATTAGATTAGGATAACCCTATAGAGAGGACATAAAAAAAATGATAAATCTCAATTTCCAATTAACCCAATATTTAAGGATAAAATGAAAAAAAAAATCAATTTAAAAAGGGACCTAAAAATAACTAGAGTCAACTTGAAAGAACCTTTTGAACTCGTGACTCAGGTCATGAGACTAGGAGTATCTCATAAAAAAATAAAAAAAAAATACAAATATCAATTCCCAATGAACCAAAAGAATAATTATTTAGAAAAAAATAAAAAAATACCTGAGCAAAATCGGGTAAACCTGAAAAACCAGTGATCTGGGTCATGAGACCGAGATTACCTTATAAAAGAAAAACAATTATGAAACTCAATTCCCAACAAATCAATATCGAAGGATAAAATTAAAAAGAAAATAGTCGGTAAAAGTAACAATAAAAACATGATGACCAAATTTGATAGCAATAGAAAGTTTGACAACCCACTTTGATATTTTAGAGAGTGCTAAGCATGGAAATCGAGATAAGAAGCAAGAAAATAAATAGGAAACAAAAGAGAAGAATAATGGTTTTTTGAATTCAAACTAGAAGGCCCTTGTTGATGTGCATCACACATGACGATAGACCAACATGGCAAGTCAGATCACATCAAGAAAGGGCGGAATTGGACATTTGAGGCTATACACACGCCACTAAAGCGCGATGGCCCCTCTAACATGTTGTCATGTGTTATGCTCACTCCAACAACTTTTTCTGATTTTTCTCCTTTTGTGTTCAAATCAATCATTGTATTAACAAGTTTTGAATTTATCCCTAAAGTGTTAATTATTTTAAATCAATGAAATTGTGTCTCTGTTTTTTATGTTTTCATCTCTTTTATCTCGGAACAATAACCAAACGCTATATCAAGAACAAATGATTAATCATTAACAACAATAAAAATTTTAGATCGGATATTTTCTAATAACTTCAACAAATTAGTATTTTAAATTAATTTTATTCAAGTATAATTTCAATATTTATTTAATTTTCATGCTATGAATTTTTTTTTTGTATCTTTCGTAATTAAGTTTATACGTTTGCTTAATTAATATGCTAGTTTTTTATAATGATTAGAAACTAAACAAATAGATCCACTTATTTAATTATTTAATCGTTTTGTGATTATTTCACAACACTATGATCGAGTCCACGGCTCGATGAAATAAGCAAAAGCCGCCGGAATATAGAGGTTGGTTACAGCTTTGATTGCTCGTCCATTGAGTGTTTGAGAAGCTAATCCTCCAATAATGTCGCTTTGATTGCAAAGAGTGGCTGGCAGGGGCGAGAAAAGTGAAATGAACAGAAAATTAGGAACAAATGATAATTACTTGAGTTTTATAGTTACGTGAGACAAAATTAGGAAAAGAAGATTTTGAAGACCCCTGGAGTTGTAATAAAAATCACAATTGCTATCACGGATCACAAGCAGTAAATAACAATCAAAATTATAGAAAATAAAGGGTGACTAGTTAAGCTTCGCTGGATGTGATTCATCAATGCACTAAATATATATTGTTATATGATCTTGAAGCCATTAGGAACCCAAAAGGGCATTGATCAATTATCCACCCAACACATACGTACATATTTCATATAAGACAGCAGGTGCAACATATAGATTATACTTGCTATGTGACCCGCGTTTCGCCATAAGTCAGAAGACATGTCATCCACAAGCTTAAATTTCAGTTATTACTGTGATGATTGAAAAATTAAAACAACATTTGTTTTGCTCAAAAAAACTTAATTTTAAAGTCATTTCCAAAAACACCTCCCTAATATCCTTGGAACATCCACAAACAAATCCATTAACTAAAAATACCCAAAAGGATCCTAAAATCCAAAATCAAAACGGGTTAGATTTATCTTTTCAGCTTAGATCTATTTTTTCATGCAATATTGATGCTTTAAATAACCACCATCAAACCCCTCTCATTCCATAAAACTCATGGACAACGAAAAAATCCATTTTAGTTATCAGAAATGGATTGAACGATGATTTTCTCTCTCATCGCTAGAATCCGACAACCCTTCTCTATCTTTTCTCTCTAATTAGGGATTGAAAAATAATACAAATAAATATTTGTACCAAAATCATTTTTTTAATTTAAAGAGACCTAAATTGTATATTTTGTGTTATTTTAAAAGTGTGAGTAAAGTGTATTTTTTATGAAATCTTTGGAACGCCAATCATGTTCGGCGTTTCTTTCATTTTGGTTCATCTTTTTTCAATTTCACTATTGTCTAATAAATAAAAAGAAATTGGTCTTCAATTAGAATTAAATCACCTAAAATTAAATTTTAAAGACCAATATAAATTATTGAAAAATACATAATAGGTCCAACGTGTTTTGTGAGTATGTAAACAATGTCATATGTAGTTAAAGTTAAACTTTGAGAACCAAAATAAATTATTAAAAAAATACATAGTAGGTCCAACATGTTTTGTAAATGCGTGAAGAATGCCATTTTCTGTTAAAAAACCCACACCCCTTTTACTTTTTTTTTTTAATAATATAATAATATATTTTGTTGCTGGGACATTTGGACCATATCAATACATTTTTTAAGCAGAAAAGCTTGTTCTCAAATGGAAAAAAAAAGCATTAATCAAAAATATTATCAATATTATATAAGAAAGAAAGCAAATGCATGAGAAAGTGTAATCCTCTTCATTCTCTATTGACTATAGATGAGAAAAGAATCGAGTAAGAAAAGCAAGAAAAAGGCCTTTCCTTGCAATAGTGGCCAACAGTATGAACATAGTGGTCATCATGATCTAAGCCAAGGCAAGGGCAGCTTGCTTTAAATGTATTCGTCTCTCAAAACCCCAACCCCACGTTGCTTTGAGTTTCTCTTAATTTTCCTGTAGCTCTTCAACTTTTCATATTCATAGTTTCCGGATAAATGGCACAGGTACAGTTAACCCCATGAGTTGTTAATGTTTCTGCTGTCTTCTCTGGCTATAACAAGCAAGGAAATAAAAACAACACATAATGATTTTCGTGTTTGATATATTTGTAGTATGGTTTTGTTTTTTTGTTAGAAGGTGGTTCTACACATGATGACTATGAATGATGAAAAGACAAAGCAGAAAGCTATCGAGGCTGTTGCTAATATTTACGGTAAGGAGTAGACATTACGGCCTCACCCCCTTCCATTTATTTTACATGTATCTCCTTCCTCGGTCACTTTGTCCGACATCTTTCCCATTGAATTAGTTCGCCGGAACGCAGTGCTAGCTATATAACTTAGAATTAATGTCTTGCTTGTCATGATTTTCAAATTGTTTGAATTATGAGGAGTCAATGACAGTATCAGGTATGAGTTTTATAGCAATGCAACCAGTTTGTGCTAACTTCTCGTATTCAAACTAGGAATGTAAACCGATCATTACCGTGTACATGCTCATAAATTTCAGGGGTTGACTCAATTGCCGCTGATTTGAAGGAGCAGAGGTTGACCGTCATTGGAGAAATGGATACAGTTGCGATTGCGAAGAAGCTAAAGAAAATAGGAAAAATAGATATAGTCTCAGTTGGCCCATCAGAACAGGAGAAGAAAGATGATTAGAAGTGATTGTCGGCTGGCTTACCTTATGATTACCTATTTTCTTTGAAGTATCGATATTCATATTTTGCAATGGTATTCGTATATATATGTAGTAATTCGGACATGGAATAAGCAAATAGCCCGAGACAGCAGACATGTTAATATGTTCCATACACACAGCTCTTTTCATTGGAGTGTGCTGGTGATTAAGAGTCTGATTAAATCACGGCGGTGCAATTAACGTTGTCCTCTTCGAAAGAGATGAAAAAGATTAAATTAATGGTCTTCGTCATTGTCACTTTGCCTAGTAACAACCCAACACAAGGGGTTCGTTCTCACCATCTTCAACCTATGAAAAGGCATGTTTCATATGGAAATAGATGATGAGTGCGTAGCCCTTGCAGTGCGACTACCCAGTAGGAAATTACTAATGAGTAGATTATTTGCTGATACATAGTAGATTATGCAATTATGGAAGATCTTTATTGATTTCCATCAAGTGATTTCAGCTAGCATTTTCAAGTAATTGGTCCATGGTGTGTCAGATTCTTTTGTAATCCACTGCACTGTAGTGATGTGTGGCTTGTTTTTTTGTTTTTAATAGTATGTTTGTCGGTATGGTATCAGTTATTTTTTAAATAATTTTTCATGTTGAAATACATGTTAATAATATTTTTTTATTGTTTAAAAATTATTTTTAATATCAGTATATCAAAACGATCCAAAATATACAAATCATATTAAATTTTAATTAAAAAAATTTTAAATTTTTTAAGAAATCAATTTGCACTAACTTTTTTTTTAACTTTAAAATTAAAGAAAATCAAATCACGTTCAAATAACGCTCCTATGTAGTAGGCCCATGTACAAAGGCCCAAACCATTTTCACTTTTTATCGAATGTCGAAGCCTCTACTTTTTGCAGGGGCTCGGGCCCCACTTACACCTGTCTCCGCCTAAACTCTTGACAGACAAATAACACAATAACACCAACAGAGGAATGTTAAATGTCATCTTTTAATAATATTTACTTTTTGGATTCACTTAATAAAACAAAAAGCAAAAAGAGAAGAGAATATAAAAGTTATTATCCACAAGAATATCTTCACCTAAAACTAAAACTTTTTTATTCTAATTGTATCTTTTTTATTTCTTTAAAATAGATTATAGAAAGAAACTAATATGATATTACTAGTTTGTTTTTCTTTTTAAAAAATTTAAATTTGAAAATATTACTTGAGATGAAAAAAATCTCCATCTTTTTTATTTTTGTAAAATTACCAATAAGTTTATTTTTATTTTATTGCATAGGCTATTTGTTATGGGTTGGTTGTAGAATTTCTTGCCCAATTCCATGATCTAGGTGACCACTTTTAATCTGGGTTTCAAGTAGACCCACTTTGTATGATGTTTGTTTATTGGGTTTGGGCCCGTTTTATTTGTGTAGTCTACCTTTGCTTCTGTCAAAGCTTTAGAAATGACAGCCCATGCTGCTCTGTTCTTCTTTTCAAATATATTTAACACAGAATGTTTGGATTGCTACAGTAAAATTATTAATTTTTTTTTAGGTAGAAAAAATGGTGACCTTGGGATAATGTAGTCTTTTTTAATCATTCATTAGTTATTAAAAAATTGTTTGAGAGTATCAGAGTCTTTTTCAATTTTTCTGCACAGTAAAATTATATTTTTACGTTATATTTTTACCCTTGAAATCAATAAAATTTAGAGTTGTTGACTAATGATGTTTTTATCTTTTAACAAGCTTTAAAACAATTAAAAATATTGCTTTACCCGTAAGGGAAAAAACCTAGAGTTGTTGAACAAGAATTTTTTTAGCTTTTTGTTTATTTATTAGGCTATAGTTGAAATATGTTTTTGCCCTAAGAAAAGACCAAAAAAGTAAGGTATGTAAAGAACCTAGAGTTGTTATCCTGCTCTATTAATCTCTGATTACACAAATAAAAAATAAAAAATAAAAAATAAAAATGATACGGCCCATTAATCTCCTAGACAAAGTAACTTTTAGGTCTTATCCTGCTTTTCACGGACGTAGCATCCACTCGTCCGGTACTTCCTTTTTCCTGGTGTGTTCTTTGAGTTTTCACCAAACCTTCTTTCTTTAATGCATTTTGCTTTTACTATACAATCTATTCTTTCCGTTAGCTGAGAGCATTTTGACTTTTATATATATATATATATATATATATATATATGACGTTCTTGCCTTAGCTAGGATCGATAAGATATTTTTATTAATTTTCTGAACATTTAACCTAAATTTCAAGAGTCAACTGTTTGAACTTAACTTGTTAAAAAAGAAATAATGATTAGAACCTATTTGGCTATTTTTAGAAATCATTTCAGCCTAATCGGTGAAGAATATATTTCCATTGTTATATTATTTTATTACTTATGGTGCATCCACACGTGTGCGAGTTTGGTCAAATGTGTGTGAATCCAACTCGTTGCTTCTCCAAAACTCTCTAGTTTTCTTCTTCTTAATTTCGAAAGAAAAAGGCTCTAACGTATTATTTTAATATAAAGTACTGTTGGTAGATTAGTTAGATGATGTTTGTTTTTATATTTAAAAAGTATTTTTAAAAAATTATTTTTTTATTTTTTTCTGCACTTCAAATTAATTTTTTGGGTATTTCCGGATTGTTTTAATATGCTGATGTCAAAAATAATTTTTTTAAAATAAAAAAATATTATTTTAATGTATTTTCTAGTAAAAAATACTTTAAAAAATAATAATCACCATATTAATCCTATAATTTGATGTAAGAAAAAAAAAGAAAGAAAAAAAGAGTCGAGGGTAGTACGTATATGCATGAAATCCTCATTTCCCAGCACCATAAAATTATTAATTTGATGCAGGATGAAATTGTCGTACGTGTAGAAAACGCAATCTAACTAACCCCACTTATTCATCACGGGATTGGATCAATCAAAGAGTTATTATCACTAACAATAATTAAGAAACCATAAAAAAGAATATTAAGAAACAATGAACTGTAAGATGTTGATCCATTCAACGTATATACGTACGTCATGAGCACTAAGTGGAGCTGCCGATTTGGAATCTTAATCCATAATTAAAAAGTTATTATCCTGATCTTATTTTTAATTTCTTACACATCACATGCAAGTGCTTCATTGGCAACAATTAAAGAGCAAAAGAACATTAATCGGTGTATATACATGTCTGCGTGCGGCCGCTAGCTATTTGGTTCCCCTTCTCGATCCGTATCGACTCATGAGGCATGAGCAGTGTTATTCTATAATGAAAACAGTGTATAAGGATTAAGGATAGAGGGAAATCTCCAGCAACATGGGCTGACGAATATATATATATATATATATATATATATATATTGCCTGTCATTTGTCGCTCTTTCTACATGTGTCGATATCAGCAGTACAAACAGATGTCTTAATGAGTTACTTATTAGTCGTTTTTTAGACATTCATGCGTGTCCAAATACATGATTTGTTGAATTAGTTTTAACTTTAATTGTTTTTATCCTTTTCATGAATGATTATTAATAAGACATAACACAATATTCATGATAGTGTATAACTAGTTACTTGTCTTGAAAACTCTCACTCTAATTACTTGTCTATGTCAATATTTAAATTAAATCGTGTGAGAATTGTTTCAACATAAACTAATTGAATTAGCAAGTTAAAAACCAAGTGAGACAACTTAGAAAAATATGGGTTGTCCTAAAAAACAATGATATTTTTATGTTGTTTTAATACTAAAACTATGACACATTGGATCACGTATAGTCATTTAAGATAAATATCAAATGTGTGACCCGGATCATGGACATGACCGTAATGCGTTAACTCAGTCAGATAACCATCTCTTTTTCTTTCCATTCCTCTATTCTATCATCACTTGAGCTTTATTTGAGCTTGGATCGGATGAAAATTGATATTAAATTGAAAACTTAATAGAGAATATGAGGCTAATTTGAAAGAAAAAGTTTATCTCGAGTGGGATGAGATTTGGGCTCAAAATGAAGAGGTGTTATTGAATTAGGGATTAATCAAATGCAAGTTGAGGCCTAATTATAGAGTTATTGGTGAATTAAGAATTAAATTGAATAAATTATATGAGATTCAAGATTTAATTGAAGAGTTATTATCCAATTGTAGTGGCATATGTGGTTTCGTAGCACCTCCAAAGACAATCTTGTTTGATATCCCTAAACTTTCTTCCCTAGATGGTTCGTGTAGTATAAGTCTTGATAATATGGGGTCAATGACTCTTTTTTCCTTCCAACTCTTTCCTTTTTATTCCGCTCTCCTCCCTTGAATTTCATAATATGGCTCGTCTTTTCTACCTTTACAACCTTTTGTTTTTCTCTTCTTGTCAATTTCAATTCCTCTAGTTTAAATCACTTTGAAAACAAAAAATTCGATCAATTTTTCACACAATCAATCGCAAATTCAATGCTAGGATGTTTTCTAACTACAGGAGAAGTCCACGAAGAAAAAATAAATTACTAAATCCAATTGCAAAACAGATAAATATAAAAGAATTGAATTAAAAAAGAAGATCACATGGCAGGAAAAAAAATAATAATTGCACTGTGTGAATCCATCCCATGTTTTAAAAAAACTTAATTTTTTTTTGTATATTTTAGATCGTTTTAATACACTGATTTTAAAAATAATTTTTAAAAAATAAAAAAAATATCATTTTAATACATTTCAGCATGAAAAATACTTTAAAAAATAACTATAATCATATTTCCAAACAGGTCTAAATATCAGAGATGCAACATGGGATTGCCTGTATCCTTTAATTTTTCTTGATACTCAAATAAGCAATATGATCAGTTTAGTCTATAAATAGTTGTAGGGTTTTTCAGTATCATTCCATGAAATTCCTCCTCCTCCTCTTCTTCTGAATTGTTCAATGAAATTCCATAGGAAGCAAATATGCAGATTTATCGATCAAGCTTTAAGGTATCCATTGATTATTGTTATTATTATAGCGTAGGTGAGAAGAGAGCATTTAATTAGGAAAGAAGATGTTTTCGGAACGAAAAACTACTAATTAAAGATATTTAGCGTTGGTTAAGAAATTATTGAATTATTTTTTATACTAAAAGGACTAATTAATTAATTATGGTAAACTGCTGGGACTAAGTTCTAATCAACTCTTATTCGAAGCTGGCACAGGCCCTGAGTTTGACTCACTTCTTCGCCAATTAATTCGTGCCACCTCATCTATTGCCGGACAAGAGGAAAAGGAAATAAAGAAAGAAGGAATTATTAAAAGCAGGAGGATGAAAGATAAAGTGCCATGAATGAATGGTGTGAGTGTGACAGTCTGGCAGAAAAAAGCAAAAAAGACTTATAATAGCTTCAGATTGAACAAGATTGGCTCCATTCGGAGAAGGAATTTCCATGTATTGAATACGTGATATCATTATTTAACTGGGCTATTAAATTTAAATATAATAATTTTTTTTTTTTTTGCAGTGCTAAAGTCATTTATCTCTAATAAATACAAACAAAAAACATATAAAGAATGAAGTTTAGATTTTGATACATTATAATTGAACTTGTTTTTATTTTTTTTTTAGTTTTTTTTAATTTATTATGTTTCTTTTAATTATTATGCAACTGTTTTATTAATAAATTAATTGATTATTAAAAAAAAGAGTAAAAAAGGAATGAAGCCGGCACGTGACGTCGGCACAGGAAAACAGTATTTTCTTTTCTTCTTGTTATCACTTATCAGTTATTGACCGAAGAAGGGGTTCTGCTGGCTGCTACCAGCACCTTGTAGGGTCCCGCCTAATGGAGTGTATCCATCCAGATGTTAACCTTTACCAAAAAAAAAAAAAACAAAAACAAAAACTTATTATGAGTATATGCTTGCAGTAATTTGTTAGGACATTACGTATAACAGTTGTTTTTTTTTTATTTAGAAAAGATATATGTTAAACAAAAATTTATTATGAATATATTATGTTACTATTTTAGATGACATGTATGACTCACTATTAAATCTAAAATCAGCTTTATATGATATTTATAAATTAATCTCGTTGGTATTTTTCTGATAGTATTAAGAATATTATCGTCATAATTTTATTGTGTTTTAAACACTCTACTTTTTTTTTTTTTTCTCTCGTGTTTTTTTGCCATGTCATTTTTTTATAGCCACTGGATTAGTTTTTTAGCTGTTTTTGTTTGAGAAATATTTTATCTCATTTGGTGAATGAAAACATAAAGCTTGTGTTTTTAGGTTTTAGTTGTGTTTATTAATCTAGATTTAATATGTTTTCTTATCAATAAAATTGAAAAATTAAGGGGTATGTGTTTTGTTTCTTTCCTATAAAATAATGCATGAATATAAAACCTTTTGCATCAATCTTTCACTTGATATTTGTTTTTTCCAGAGAAGATATCTGAAGATAAATTAAGTGGTAATATGTATAAGAATTTTATCGCTGTACAAAGACCCATGAAAGGACAAAAAAATAAAAGGAGAAATAATAACTTGAAATAACTGAAAATATCATATAAAGCATGTAGTAAAAATATTAGATATGAAATTAGCGGGAACAAAACAAAGAAGAAAAGAAAGCTCTGAACAGCGACGGTGGCCAGAATAAATTAAGGAGACCCGGAGGCACTTGATGTTAGGTTATACTTTAGAGCGTGTTTTAATTATGTCTTATTGTGATATATGGTTAGGTTGGTGACATGTCATCCACGTGTATTACATTCAAAAAAGTGAATTCGACATCATCAAACTCTCGTTAATTTCTAAAATTGTAAAAGCGGAATGATATCTGACTTTAAACAATGGCCGGCGGCCAAGGAAAAACTTGAAATTCTAGGAAAGGAAAGGGTGTCCGTAGGGAGCTGATGTTGCATTTTTGGCATAACCCAATTAAATAATAGTAAGTTTAACCGAGCCACGCCAACTTCATTGGAACATAAATTACCCCTAATACATTACTCTCCATTTTCAAGACCAAGTTTCTTTCCTTACTTTAATGGCTAAAGTGTTTCCTCACAGTCAGAGACCTGTGTTAGACCCTTTCGTGTCTTTAGAAAAAGAAACATTCACTATATGGATGAAATCACTT